>NW_026871426.1:608655-912983 GCF_028564815.1 Eubalaena glacialis
AGAAGGTTTTAGTCACTAGGATAAGATAAAGAATAAACACATTATAAAAAAATCACATAAGGTTTTCTTTTTAACCTGTTCCTTAAAACACTAGTGTTTAGGAAATCTAATGGAGGCAAAAGCAGTAAAGGGTAGTTTAGGGTTAGGGTTAGGGTTAGGGTTAGGGTAGGGCTTAGGATACGGGTGAGGGTTAGGGTTAGGGTTAGGGTAAGGCTTTGGGTACGGGTTAGGGTACGGGTGAGGGTACGGTGTAGGGTAGATGTTAGGGTTAGGTTTAGGGTTAGGGTACGGCTTAGGATACGGGTTAGGGTAAGGGTGAGGGTACGGCGTAGCGTATGGGTTAGGGTTAGGGTTAGGGTACGTCTTAGGGTACGGGTTAGGGTACGGGTGAGGGTACGGCGTAGGGTAAGTGTTAGGGTTAGGGTTAGGGTTAGGGTTAGTTTTAGGGTTAGGGATTGGTTTAGGGTACGGGTTAGGATTAGCGTACGTGTTAGGGTTAGATTTTGGTTTAGGGTTAGGGTACGCGTTAGGGTTAGGGTATGGGTTAGGGTTAGGGTACACGTTAGGATTAGGGTATTTATTAAACCTATCCCACTCTCTAGATACCACTTAGCACGTAAAGGAATATTATTAGGGATCCAGCCATGGAGAAGATTTTAGTCACTAGGATAAGATAAAGAATAAACACATTATAAAAAAATCACATTAGGATTTTCTTTTTAACCTGTTCCTTAAGACACTAGTGCTTAGGAAATCTAATAAAGGCAAAAGCAATCAAGGGTAGTTTAGGGTTAGGGTTAGGGTTAGGGTTAGTGTTAGGGTTAGGGTACGGCTTAGGGTATGGGATAGGATACGGGTGAGGGTACGGCGTAGGGTAGGGGTTAGGGTTAGGGTTAGGGTTAGGGTTAGGGTATGGCTTAGGGTACGGGTGAGGGTACGGGTGAGGGTACTGCGTACGGTATTGCTTAGGGTTAGGGTACGGCTTAGGATACGTGTTAGGGTACGGGTTAGGGTACGGCGTAGAGTGTGGGTTAGGGTTAGGGTTAGTGTTAGGGTTAGGGTTACGGTACGTCTTAGGGTAGGGGTTAGGGTACGGGTGAGGGTACGGCGTAGGTTATGGGTTAGGGTTAGGGTTAGGGTTAGGGTTAGGGTACGGCTTAGGATACGGGTTAGGGTACGGGTGAGGGTACGGCGTAGTTTATGGTTTAGGGTTAGGGTTAGTGTTAGGGTTATGGTACGGCTTAGGTTATGGGATAGGGTACAGGTGAGGGTATGGCATATGGTAGGGGTTAGGGTTAGGGTTAGGGTTAGGGTTAGGGTTAGGGTTAGTGTTAGGGTACGGCTTAGGGTACGGGTTAGGGTACGGGTGAGGTTACGGCGTAGGGTATAGTTTAGGGTTAGGGTTAGGGTTAGGGTACGGCTTAGGATACGGGTTAGGGTACGGGTGAGGGTACAGCGTAGCGTATGGTTTAGGGTTAGGGTTAGGGTTAGGGTACGGCTTAGGGTACGGGTTAGGGTACGGGTGAGGGTACGGTGTAGGTTATGGGTTAGGGTTAGGGTTAGGGTTAGTTTTAGGGTTAGGGATTGGTTTAGGGTACGGGTTAGGATTAGCATACGTGTTCGGGTTAGGGTTTTGGTTAGGGTTAGGGTACGCGTTAGGGTTAGGGTATGGGTTAGGTTTAGGGTACACTTTAGGATTAGGGTATTTATTAAACCTATCCCACTCTCTAGATACCACTTAGCACGTAAAGGAATATTATTTGGGGTTCAGCCATGGAGAAGATTTTAGTCACTAGGATAAGATAAAGAATAAACACATTATAAAAAAATCACATAAGGTTTTCTTTTTAACCTGTTCCTTAAAACACTAGTGTTTAGGAAATCTAATGGAGGCAAAAGCAGTAAAGTGTAGTTTAGGGTTAGGGTTAGGGTTAGTGTTAGGGTAGGGCTTAGGATACGGGTGAGGGTACTGGTGAGGGTACTGCGTAGGTTATTGGTTAGGGTTAGGGTACGGCTTAGGATACGGGTTAGGATATGGGTTAGGTTACGGTGTTGGTTATGGTTGAGGGTTAGGGTTAGGGTTAGGGTAAGGCTTTGGGTACGGGTGAGGGTACGGGTGAGGGTACGGCGTAGGGTAGAGGTTAGGGTTAGGTTTAGGGTTAGGGTACGGGTTAGGATACGGGTTAGGGTATGGGTGAGGGTATGGCGTAGCGTATGGGTTAGGGTTAGGGTTAGGGTTAGGGTTAGTTTTAGGGTTAGGGATTGGTTTAGGGTACGGGTTAGGATTAGCGTACGTGTTAGGGTTAGGGTTTGGGTTAGGGTTAGGGTACGCATTAGGGTTAAGGTGTGGGTTAGGGTTAGGGTACACGTTAGGATTAGGGTATTTATTAAACCTATCCCACTCTCTAGATACCACTTAGCACGTAAAGGAATATTATTTAGGGTACAGCCATGGAGAAGATTTTCGTCACTAGGATAAGATAAAGAATAAACACATTATAAAAAAATCACATTAGGATTTTCTTTTTAACCTGTTCCTTAAAACACTAGTGCTTAGGAAATCTAATGGAGGCAAAAGCAGTCAACGGTAGTTTAGGGTTAGAGTTAGGGTTAGGGTTAGTGTTAGGGTTAGGGTACGGCATAGGGTATGGGATAGGGTATGGGTGAGGTTACGGCATAGGGTAGGGTTTAGGGTTAGGGTTAGTGTTAGGGATAGGGTTAGGGTATGGCTTAGGGTACGGGTGAGGGTACTGTGTAGGTCATTGGTTAGGGTTAGGTTAAGGCTTAGGATACAGGTTATTGTATGGGTTAGGGTACGGCGCATGGTATGGGTAAGGGTTAGGGTTAGGGTTAGGGTTAGAGTTAGGGTACGGCTTAGGGTACGGGTTAGGGTACGGGTGAGGGTACGGCGTAGTGTATAGGTTAGGGTTAGATTTAGGGTACGGCTTAGGGTACGGGTTAGGTTACGGGTGAGGGTACGGTGTAGGGTATGGGTTAGGGTTAGGGTTAGGGTTAGTGTTAGTGTTAGGGTTAGGGTACGGCTTAGCGTATGGGATAGGGTACGGGTGAGGGTACAGCGTAGGGTAGGGGTTAGGGTTAGAGTTAGGGTTAGGGTTGGCGTTAGGGTACGGCTTAGGGTACGGGTGAGGGTACGGGTGAGGGTACTGCGTAGGGTATTGGTTAGGGTTAGGATATGGCTTAGGATACGGGTTAGGGTACGGGTTAGGGTATGGCGTAGGGTATGGGTTAGGGTTAGGGTTAGGGTTAGGGTTAGGGTACGGCTTAGGATACGGGTTAGGGTACGGGTGAGGGTACTGCGTAGCGTATGGGTTAGGGTTAGGTTTAGGGTACGTCTTAGGGTACGGGTTAGGGTACGGGTGAGGGTACGGCGTAGGGGAAGGGTTAGGGTTAGGGTTAGGGTTAGTTTTAGGGTTAGGGATTGGTTTAGTGTACGGGTTAGGATTAGCGTACGTGTTAGGGTTAGGTTTTAGGTTAGGGTTAGGGTACGCGTTAGGGTTAGTGTATGGGTTAGGGTTAGGGTACACGTTAGGATTAGGGTATTTATTAAACCTATCCCACTCTCTAGATACCACTTAGCACGTAAAGGAATATTATTAGGGATCCAGCCAAGGAGAAGATTTTAGTCACTAGGATAAGATAAAGAATAAACACATTATAAAAAAATCACATTAGGATTTTCTTTTTAACCTGTTCCTTAAAACACTAGTGCTTAGGAAATCTAATAGAGGCAAAAGCAATCAAGGGTAGTTTAGGGTTAGGGTTAGGGTTAGGGTTAGTGTTAGGGTTAGGGTACGGCTTAGGATATGGGATAGGGTACGGGTGAGGGTACGGCGTAGGGTAGGGGTTAGGGTTAGGGTTAGGGTATGGCTTAGGGTACGGGTGAGGGTACGGGTGAGGGTACTGAGTAGCGTATTGGTTAGGGTTAGGGTACGGCTTAGGATACGTGTTAGGGTACGGGTTAGGGTACGGCGCAGAGTGTGGGTTAGGGTTAGTGTTAGGGTTAGGGTTACGGTACGTCTTAGGGTACGTGTTAGGGTATGTGTGAGGGTACGGCGTAGGTTATGGGTTAGGGTTAGGGTTAGGGTTAGGGTTAGGGTACGGCTTAGGATACGGGTTAGGGTACGGCGTAGGTTATGGGTTAGGGTTAGGGTTAGTGTTAGGGTTATGGTACGGCTTAGGTTATGGGATAGGGTACAGGTGAGGGTATGGCATAGGGTAGGGGTTAGGGTTAGGGTTAGGGTTAGGGTTAGGGTACGGCTTAGGATACGGGTTAGGGTACGGGTGAGGGTACGGCGTAGCGTATGGTTTAGGGTTAGGGTTAGGGTTAGGGTACGGCTTAGGGTACGGGTTAGGGTACGGGTGAGGGTACGGCGTAGGTTATGGGTTAGGGTTAGGGTTAGTTTTAGGGTTAGGGATTGGTTTAGGGTACGGGTTAGGATTAGCATACGTGTTCGGGTTAGGGTTTTGGTTAGGGTTAGGGTACGCGTTAGGGTTAGGGTATGGGTTAGGTTTAGGGTACACTTTAGGATTAGGGTATTTATTAAACCTATCCCACTCTCTAGATACCACTTAGCACGTAAAGGAATATTATTTGGGGTTCAGCCATGGAGAAGATTTTAGTCACTAGGATAAGATAAATAATAAACACATTATAAAAAAATCACATAAGGTTTTCTTTTTAACCTGTTCCTTAAAACACTAGTGTTTAGGAAATCTAATGGAGGCAAAAGCAGTAAAGGGTAGTTTAGGGTTAGGGTTAGGGTTAGGGTTAGGGTAGGGCTTAGGATACGGGTGAGGGTACTGGTGAGGGTACTGCGTAGGTTATTGGTTAGGGTTAGGGTACGGCTTAGGATACGGGTTAGGGTATGGGTGAGGGTACGGTGTAGCGTATGGGTTAGGGTTAGGGTTAGGGTTAGGGTTAGTTTTAGGGTTAGGGATTGGTGTAGGGTACGGGTTAGGATTAGCGTACGTGTTAGGGTTAGGGTTTGGGTTAGGGTTAGGGTACGCATTAGGGTTAGGGTATGGGTTAGGGTTAGGGTACACGTTAGGATTAGGGTATTTATTAAACCTATCCCACTCTCTAGATACCACTTAGCACGTAAAGGAATATTATTTAGGGTCCAGCCATGGAGAAGATTTTCGTCACTAGGATAAGATAAAGAATAAACACATTATAAAAAAATCACATTAGGATTTTCTTTTTAACCTGTTCCTTAAAACACTAGTGCTTAGGAAATCTAATGGAGGCAAAAGCAGTCAAGGGTAGTTTAGGGTTAGGGTTAGGGTTAGGGTTAGTGTTAGGTTTAGGGTACAGCTTAGGGTATGGGATAGCGTATGGGTGAGGGTACGGCATAGGGTAGGTTTTAGGGTTAGGGTTAGTGTTAGGGTTAGGGTTAGGGTATGGCTTAGGGTACGGGTGAGGGTACAGTGTCGGTCATTGGTTAGGGTTAGGTTAAGGCTTAGGATACAGGTTATTGTATGTGTTAGGGTACGGCGCAGGGTATGGGTAAGGGTTAGGGTTAGGGTTAGGGTTAGAGTTAGGGTACGGCTTAGGGTACGGGTTAGGGTACGGGTGAGGGTACGGCGTAGTGTATAGGTTAGGGTTAGGGTTAGGGTACGGCTTAGGGTACGGGTTAGGTTACGGGTGAGGGTACGGCGTAGGGTATGGGTTAGGGTTAGGGTTAGTGTTAGTGTTAGGGTTAGGGTACCGCTTAGCGTATGGGATAGGGTACGGGTGAGGGTACGGCGTAGGGTAGGGATTAGGGTTAGAGTTAGGGTTAGGGTTGGGGTTAGGGTACGGCTTAGGGTACGGGTGAGGGTACGGGTGAGCGTACTGCGTAGGGTATTGGTTAGGGTTAGGATACGGCTTAGGATACAGGTTAGGGTACGGGTTAGGGTATCGCGTAGGGTATGGTTTAGGGTTAGGGTTAGGGTTAGGTTTAGGGTACGGCTTATGGTACGGGTGAGGGTACGGGTGAGGGTACTGCGTAGGGTATTGGTTAGGGTTAGGATACGGCTTAGGATACGGGTTAGGGTACGGGTTAGGGTACGGCGTAGGGTATGGGTTAGGGTTTGGGTTAGGGTTAGGGTTAGTGTTAGGGTACGGCTTAGGGTACGGGTTAGGGTACGGGTGAGGGTACGGCGTAGGGTACAGGTTAGGGTTAGGTTTAGGGTTAGGGTTAGGGTACGGCGTAGGGTACGGGTTAGGGTACGGTTGATGGTACGACGTAGGGTATAGGTTAGGTTTAGGGTTAGGGTACGGCTTAGGATACGGTTTAGGGTACGGGTGAGGGTACGGCGTAGCGTATGGGTTAGGGTTAGGGTTAGGGTTAGGGTACGGCTTAGGCTACGGGTGAGGGTACTGGTGAGGGTACTGCGTAGGTTACTGGTTAGGGTTAGGGTACGGCTTAGGATACGGGTTAGGATATGGGTTAGGTTACGGCGTTGGGTATGGGTGAGGGTTAGGGTTAGGGTTAGGGTAAGGCTTTGGGTACGGGTTAGGGTACGGGTGAGGGTACGGCGTAGGTTATGGGTTAGGGTTAGGGTTAGTGTTAGGGTTAGGGTACGGCTTAGGCTATGGGATAGGGTATGGGTGAGGGTACGGCATAGGGTAGGTTTTAGGGTTAGGGTTAGTGTTAGGGTTAGGTTTAGGGTATGGCTTAGGGTACGGGTGAGGGTACTGTGTAGGTCATTGGTTAGGGTTAGGTTAAGGCTTAGGATACAGGTTATTGTATGGGTTAGGGTACGGCGCAGGGTATGGGTAAGGGTTAGGGTTAGGGTTAGAGTTAGGGTACGGCTTAGGGTACGGGTTAGGGTACGGGTGAGGGTACGGCGTAGTGTATAGGTTAGGGTTAGGGTTAGGGTACGGCTTAGGGTACGGGTTAGGTTACGGGTGAGGGTACGGCGTAGGGTATGGGTTAGGGTTAGGGTTAGGGTTAGTGTTAGTGTTAGGGTTAGGGTACGGCTTAGCGTATGGGATAGGGTACGGGTGAGGGTACGGCGTAGGGTAGGGGTTAGGGTTAGAGTTAGGGTTAGGGTTGGTGTTAGGGTACGGCTTTGGGTACGGGTGAGGGTACGGGTGAGGGTAATGCGTAGGGTATTGGTTAGGGTTAGGATACGGCTTAGGATACGGGTTAGGGTGCGGGTTAGGGTATGGCGTAGGGTATGGGTTAGGGTTAGGGTTAGGGTTAGGGTTAGGGTTAGGGTACGGCTTAGGATACGGTTTAGGGTACGGGTGAGGGTACGGCGTAGCGTATGGGTTAGGGTTAGGATTAGGGTACGTCTTAGGGTATGGGTTAGGGTACGGGTGAGGGTACGGCGTAGGGTATTGGTTAGGGTTAGGGTACGGCTTAGGTTATGGGATAGGGTACAGGTGAGGGTATGGCATAGGGTAGGGGTTAGGGTTAGGGTTAGGGTTAGGGTACGGCTTCGGGTACGGGTGAGGGTATGGGTGAGGATACTGCGTAGGGTATTGGTTAGGGTTAGGGTACGGCTTAGGATACGGGTTAGGGTACGTGTTAGGGTATGGCGTACGGTATGGGTTAGGGTTAGGGTTAGGGTTAGGGTTAGGGTTAGGGTTAGGGTACGGCTTAGGGTACGGGTTAGGGTACGGGTGAGGTTACGGCGTAGGGTATAGTTTAGGGTTAGGGTTAGGGTTAGGGTACGGCTTAGGATATGGGTTAGGGTATGGGTGAGGTTACGGCATAGGGTATAGTTTAGGGTTAGGGTTAGGGTTAGGGTACGGCTTAGGATACGGGTTAGGGTACGGGTGAGGGTACGGCGTAGCGTATGGTTTAGGGTTAGGGTTAGGGTTAGGGTACGGCTTAGGGTACGGGTTAGGGTACGGGTGAGGGTATGGCGTAGTGTATAGGTTAGGGTTAGGGTTAGGGTATGGCTTAGGGTACGGTGAGGGTACGGGTGAGGGTACGGTGTAGGGTATTGGTTATGGTTAGGGTACGGCTTAGAATACGGGTTAGGGTACGGGTTAGGGTACGGCATAGGGTATGGGTTAGGGTTAGGGTTAGGGTTAGGGTTAGGGTTAGGGTACGGCTTAGGGTACGGGTTAGGGTACGGGTGAGGGTACGGCGTAGTGTATAGGTTAGGGTTAGGGTTAGGGTACGGCTTAGGGTATGGGATAGGGTACGGGTGAGGGTACGGCATAGGGTAGGGGTTAGGTTTAGGGTTAGGGTTAGTGTTAGGGTTAGGGTACGGCTTAGGGTATGGGATAGGTAACGGGTGAGGGTACGGCATAGGGTAGGGTTTAGGGTTAGGTTTAGGGTTAGTGTTAGGGTTAGGGTACCGCTTAGGGTATGGGATAGGGTACGGCGTAGGGTTGCGGTTAGGGTTAGGGTTAGGGTTAGGGTTAGGGTACGGCTTAGGATACCGGTTAGGGTACGGGTGAGGGTACGGCGTAGCGTATGGGTTAGGGTTAGGGTTAGGGTTAGGGTACGGCTTAGCGTATGGGATAGGGTACGGGTGAGGGTACGGCGTAGGGTAGGGGTTAGGGTTAGAGTTAGGGTTAGTGTTGGGGTTAGGGTAAGGCTTAGGGTACGGGTGAGGGTACGTGTGAGGGTACTGCGTAGGGTATTGGTTAGGGTTAGGATACGGCTTAGGATACGGGTTAGGGTACGGGTTAGGGTATGGCGTAGGGTATGGGTTAGGGTTAGGTTTAGGGTTAGGGTTAGGGTTAGGGTACGGCTTAGGATACGGGTTAGGGTACGCGTGAGGGTACGGCGTAGGTTATGGGTTAGGGTTAGGGTTAGGGTTAGTTTTAGGGTTAGGGTACGGCTTAGGGTATGGGATAGGGTATGGGTGAGGGTACGGCATAGGGTAGGGTTTAGGGTTAGGGTTAGTGTTAGGGTTAGGGTACGGGTGAGGTTACGGCGTAGGTATAGTTTAGAGTTAGGGTTAGGGTTAGGGTACGGCTTAGGATACGGGTTAGGTTACGGGTGAGGGTACGGCGTAGCGTATGGTTTAGGGTTAGGGTTAGGGTTAGGGTTAGTGTTAGGGTTAGGGTACGGCTTAGGGTATGGGATAGGGTATGGGTGAGGGTACGGCATAGGGTAGGGTTTAGGTTTAGGGTTAGTGTTAGGGTTAGGGTTAGGGTATGGCTTAGGGTACGGGCGAGGGTACTGTGTAGGTCATTGGTTAGGGTTAGGTTAAGGCTTAGGATACAGGTTATTGTATGGGTTAGGGTACGGCGCACGGTATGGGTAAGGGTTAGGGTAGGGTTAGAGTTAGGGTACGGCTTAGGGTACGGGTTAGGGTACGGGTGAGGGTACGGCATAGTGTATAGGTTAGGGTTAGGGTTAGGGTACGGCTTAGGGTACGGGTTAGGTTACGGGTGAGGGTACGGCGTAGGGTATGGGTTAGGGTTAGGCTTAGGGTTAGGGTTAGTGTTAGTGTTAGGGTTAGGGTACGGCTTAGCGTATGGGATAGGGTACGGGTGAGGGTACGGCGTAGCGTAGGGGTTAGGGTTAGAGTTAGGGTTAGGGTTGGGGTTAGGTTACGGCTTAGGGTACGGGTGAGGGTACGGGTGAGGGTACTGCGTAGGGTATTGGTTAGGGTTAGGATACGGCTTAGGATACGGGTTAGGGTACGGGTTAGGGTATGGCGTAGGGTATGGGTTAGGGTTAGGGTTAGGGTTAGGGTTAGGGTTAGGGTAAGGCTTAGGATACGGGTTAGGGTACGGGTGAGGGTACGGCGTAGCGTATGGGTTAGGGTTAGGGTTAGGGTTAGGGTTAGTTTTAGGGTTAGGGATTGGTTTAGGGTACGGGTTAGGATTATCGTACGTGTTAGGATTAGGTTTTGGGTTAGGGTTAGGGTACGCGTTAGGGTTAGGGTATAGGTTAGGGTTAGGGTACACGTTAGGATTAGGGTATTTATTAAACCTATCCCACTCTCTAGATACCACTTAGCACGTAAAGGAATATTAGTAGGGATCCAGCCATGGAGAAGATTTTAGTCACTAGGATAAGATAAAGAATAAACACATTATAAAAAAATCACATTAGGATTTTCTTTTTAACCTGTTCCTTAAAACACTAGTGCTTAGGAAATCTAATAGAGGCAAAAGCAATCAAGGGTAGTTTAGGGTTAGGGTTAGGGTTAGGGTTAGTGTTAGGGTTAGGGTACGGCTTAGGGTATGGGATAGGGTACGGGTGAGCGTACGGCGAAGGGTAGGGGTTAGGGTTAGTGTTAGGGTTAGGGTTAGGGTATGGCTTAGGGTACGGGTGAGGGTAATGTGTAGGTCATTGGTTAGGGTTAGGTTAAGGCTTAGGATACAGGTTATTGTATGGGTTAGGGTACGGCGCAGGGTATGGGTAAGGGTTAGGGTTAGGGTTAGGGTTAGAGTTACGGTACGGCTTAGGGTACGGGTTAGGGTACGGGTGAGGTTACGGCGTAGTGTATAGGTTACGGTCAGGGTTAGGGTACGGCTTAGGGTACGGGTTAGGTTACGGGTGAGGGTACGGTGTAGGTTATGGGTTAGGGTTAGGGTTAGGGTACGTCTTAGGGTACGGGTTAGGGTACGGGTGAGGGTACGGCGTAGGGTAAGGGTTAGGGTTAGGGTTAGGGTTAGGGTTAGTTTTAGGGTTAGGGATTGGTTTAGGGTACGGGTTAGGATTAGCGTACGTGTTAGGGTTAGGTTTTGGGTTAGGGTTAGGGTACGCGTTAGGGTTAGCGTATGGGTTAGGGTTAGGGTACACGTTAGGATTAGGGTATTTATTAAACCTATCCCACTCTCTAGATACCACGTAGCACGTAAAGGAATATTATTAGGGATCCAGCCATGGAGAAGATTTTAGTCACTAGGATAAGATAAAGAATAAACACATTATAAAAAAATCACATTAGGATTTTCTTTTTAACCTGTTCCTTAAAACACTAGTGCTTAGGAAATCTAATAGAGGCAAAAGCAATCAAGGGTAGTTTAGGGTTAGGGTTAGGGTTAGGGTTAGTGTTAGGGTTAGGGTACGGCTTAGGGTATGGGATAGGGTACGGGTGAGGGTACGGCGTAGGGTAGGGGTTAGGGTTAGGGTTAGGGTATGGCTTAGGGTACGGGTGAGGGTACGGGTGAGGGTACTGCGTAGGGTATTGGTTAGGGTTAGGGTACGGCTTAGGATACGTGTTAGGGTACGGGTTAGGGTACGCCGTAGAGTGTGGGTTAGGGTTAGGGTTAGTGTTAGGGTTAGGGTTACGGTACGTCTTAGGGTACGTGTTAGGGTACGGGTGAGGATACGGCGTAGGTTATGGGTTAGGATTAGGGTTAGGGTTAGGGTTAGGGTACGGCTTAGGATACGGGTTAGTGTACGGGTTTGGGTACGGCGTAGGCTATGGGTTAGGGTTAGGGTTAGTGTTAGGGTTATGGTACGGCTTAGGTTATGGGATAGGGTACAGGTGAGGGTATGGCATAGGGTAGGGGTTAGGGTTAGGGTTAGGGTTAGGGTTAGGGTTAGGGTACGGCTTAGGGTACGGGTTAGGGTATGGGTGAGGATACTGCGTAGGGTATTGGTTAGGGTTAGGGTACGCTTAGGATACGGGTTAGGGTACGTGTTAGGGTATGGCGTACGGTATGGGTTAGGGTTAGAGTTAGGGTTACGGTTAGGGTTAGGGTACGGCTTAGGGTACGGGTTAGGGTACGGGTGAGGTTACGGCGAGGGTATAGTTTAGAGTTAGGGTTAGGGTACGGCTTAGGATACGGGTTAGGGTACGGGTGAGGGTACGGCGTAGCGTATGGTTTAGGGTTAGGGTTAGGGTTAGGGTACGGCTTAGGGTACGGGTTAGGGTACGGGTGAGGGTACGGCGTAGGTTATTGGTTAGGGTTAGGGTTAAGGGTAGTTTTAGGGTTAGGGATTGGTTTAGGGTACGGGTTAGGATTAGCATACTTGTTCGGGTTAGGGTTTTGGTTGGGGTTAGGGTATGCGTTAGGGTTAGGGTATGGGTTAGGTTTAGGGTACACTTTAGGATTAGGGTATTTATTAAACCTATCTCACTCTCTAGATACCACTTAGCACGTAAGGGAATATTATTTGGGGTTCAGCCATGGAGAAGATTTTAGTCACTAGGATAAGATAAAGAATAAACACATTATAAAAAAATCACATTAGGATTTTCTTTTTAACCTGTTCCTTAAAACACTAGTGTTTAGGAAATCTAATGGAGGCAAAAGCAGTAAAGGGTAGTTTAGGGTTAGGGTTAGGGTTAGGGTTAGGGTAGGGCTTAGGATACGGGTGAGGGTACTGGTGAGGGTACTGCGTAGGTTATTGGTTAGGGTTAGGGTACGGCTTAGGATACGGGTTAGGATATGGGTTAGGTTATGGCGTTGGGTATGGGTGAGGGTTAGGGTTAGGGTTAGGGTAAGGCTTTGGGTACGGGTTAGGGTACGGGTGAGGGTACGGCGTAGGGTAGAGGTTAGGGTTAGGTTTAGGGTTAGGGTACGGCTTAGGATACGGGTTAGGGTATGGGTGAGGGTACGGCGTAGCGTATGGGTTAGGGTTAGGGTTAGGGTTAGGGTTAGTTTTAGGGTTAGGGCTTGGTTTAGGGTACGGGTTAGGATTAGCGTACGTGTTAGGGTTAGGGTTTGGGTTAGGGTTAGGGTACGCATTAGGGTTAGGGTATGGGTTAGGGTTAGGGTACACGTTAGGATTAGGGTATTTATTAAACCTATCCCACTCTCTAGATACCACTTAGCACGTAAAGGAATATTATTTAGGGTCCAGCCATGGAGAAGATTTTCGACACTAGGATAAGATAAAGAATAAACACATTATAAAAAAATCACATTAGGATTTTCTTTTTAACCTGTTCCTTAAAACACTCGTGCTTAGGAAATTTAATGGAGGCAAAAGCAGTCAAGGGTAGTTTAGTGTTAGGGTTAGGGTTAGGGTTAGTGTTAGGGTTAGGGTACGGCTTAGGGTATGGGATAGGGTATGGGTGAGGGTACGGCATAGGGTAGGGTTTAGGGTTAGGGTTAGTGTTAGGGTTAGGGTTAGAGTATGGCTTCGGGTACGGGTGAGGGTACTGTGTAGGTCATTGGTTAGGGTTAGGTTAAGGCTTAGGATACAGGTTATTGTATGGGTTAGGGTACGGCGCAGGGTATGGGTAAGGGTTAGGGTTAGGGTTAAGGTTAGAGTTAGGGTACGGCTTAGGGTACGGGTTAGGGTACGGGTGAGGGTACGGCATAGTGTATAGGTTAGGGTTAGGGTTAGGGTACGGCTTAGGGTACGGGTTAGGTTACGGGTGAGGGTACGGCATAGGGTATGGGTTAGGGTTAGGGTTAGGGTTAGGGTTAGTGTTAGTGTTAGGGTTAGGGTACGGCTTAGCGTATGGGATAGGGTACGGGTGAGGGTACGGCGTAGGGTAGGGGTTAGGGTTAGAGTTAGGGTTAGGGTTGGGGTTAGGGTACGGCTTAGTGTACGGGTGAGGGTACGGGTGAGGGTACTGCGTAGGGTATTGGTTAGGGTTAGGATACGGCTTAGGATACGGGTTAGGGTACGGGTTAGGGTATGGCGTAGGGTATGGGTTAGGGTTAGGGTTAGGGTTAGGGTTAGGGTTAGGGTACGGCTTAGGATACGGGTTAGGGTACGGGTGAAGGTACGGCGTAGCGTATGGGTTAGGGTTAGGGTTAGGGTTAGGGTACGGCTTAGGTTATGGGATAGGGTACAGGTGAGGGTATGGCATAGGGTATGGGTTAGGGTTAGGGTTAGGGTTAGGGTTAGGGTTAGGGTACGGCTTAGGGTACGGGTGAGGGTATGGGTGAGGATACTGCATAGGGTATTGGTTAGGGTTAGGGTACGGCTTAGGATATGGGTTAGGGTACATGTTAGGGTATGGCGTACGGTATGGGTTAGGGTTAGGGTTAGGGTTAGGTTTAGGGTACGGCTTAGGGTACGGGTTAGGGTAAGAGTGAGGGTATGGCGTAGTGTATAGGTTAGGGTTAGGGTTAGGGTTAGGGTTAGGGTACGGCTTAGGGTACGGGTTAGGGTACGGGTGAGGTTACGGCGTAGGGTATAGTTTAGGGTTAGGGTTAGGGTTAGGGTTAGGGTTAGGGTAAGGCTTAGGATACGGGTTAGGGTACGGGTGAGGGTACGGCGTAGCGTATGGGTTAGGGTTAGGGTTAGGGTTAGGGTTAGTTTTAGGGTTAGGGATTGGTTTAGGGTACGGGTTAGGATTATCGTACGTGTTAGGATTAGGTTTTGGGTTAGGGTTAGGGTACGCGTTAGGGTTAGGGTATAGGTTAGGGTTAGGGTACACGTTAGGATTAGGGTATTTATTAAACCTATCCCACTCTCTAGATACCACTTAGCACGTAAAGGAATATTAGTAGGGATCCAGCCATGGAGAAGATTTTAGTCACTAGGATAAGATAAAGAATAAACAGATTATAAAAAAATCACATTAGGATTTTCTTTTTAACCTGTTCCTTAAAACACTAGTGCTTAGGAAATCTAATAGAGGCAAAAGCAATCAAGGGTAGTTTAGGGTTAGGGTTAGGGTTAGGGTTAGTGTTAGGGTTAGGGTACGGCTTAGGGTATGGGATAGGGTACGGGTGAGCGTACGGCGAAGGGTAGGGGTTAGGGTTAGTGTTAGGGTTAGGGTTAGGGTATGGCTTAGGGTACGGGTGAGGGTACTGTGTAGGTCATTGGTTAGGGTTAGGTTAAGGCTTAGGATACAGGTTATTGTATGGGTTAGGGTACGGCGCAGGGTATGGGTAAGGGTTAGGGTTAGGGTTAGGGTTAGAGTTAGGGTACGGCTTAGGGTACGGGTTAGGGTACGGGTGAGGTTACGGCGTAGTGTATAGGTTACGGTCAGGGTTAGGGTACGGCTTAGGGTACGGGTTAGGTTACGGGTGAGGGTACGGTGTAGGTTATGGGTTAGGGTTAGGGTTAGGGTACGTCTTAGGGTACGGGTTAGGGTACGGGTGAGGGTACGGCGTAGGGTAAGGGTTAGGGTTAGGGTTAGGGTTAGGGTTAGTTTTAGGGTTAGGGATTGGTTTAGGGTACGGGTTAGGATTAGCGTACGTGTTAGGGTTAGGTTTTGGGTTAGGGTTAGGGTACGCGTTAGGGTTAGCGTATGGGTTAGGGTTAGGGTACACGTTAGGATTAGGGTATTTATTAAACCTATCCCACTCTCTAGATACCACGTAGCACGTAAAGGAATATTATTAGGGATCCAGCCATGGAGAAGATTTTAGTCACTAGGATAAGATAAAGAATAAACACATTATAAAAAAATCACATTAGGATTTTCTTTTTAACCTGTTCCTTAAAACACTAGTGCTTAGGAAATCTAATAGAGGCAAAAGCAATCAAGGGTAGTTTAGGGTTAGGGTTAGGGTTAGGGTTAGTGTTAGGGTTAGGGTACGGCTTAGGGTATGGGATAGGGTACGGGTGAGGGTACGGCGTAGGGTAGGGGTTAGGGTTAGGGTTAGGGTATGGCTTAGGGTACGGGTGAGGGTACGGGTGAGGGTACTGCGTAGGGTATTGGTTAGGGTTAGGGTACGGCTTAGGATACGTGTTAGGGTACGGGTTAGGGTACGCCGTAGAGTGTGGGTTAGGGTTAGGGTTAGTGTTAGGGTTAGGGTTACGGTACGTCTTAGGGTACGTGTTAGGGTACGGGTGAGGATACGGCGTAGGTTATGGGTTAGGATTAGGGTTAGGGTTAGGGTTAGGGTACGGCTTAGGATACGGGTTAGTGTACGGGTTTGGGTACGGCGTAGGCTATGGGTTAGGGTTAGGGTTAGTGTTAGGGTTATGGTACGGCTTAGGTTATGGGATAGAGTACAGGTGAGGGTATGGCATAGGGTAGGGGTTAGGGTTAGGGTTAGGGTTAGGGTTAGGGTTAGGGTACGGCTTAGGGTACGGGTTAGGGTATGGGTGAGGATACTGCGTAGGGTATTGGTTAGGGTTAGGGTACGGCTTAGGATACGGGTTAGGGTACGTGTTAGGGTATGGCGTACGGTATGGGTTAGGGTTAGGGTTAGGGTGAGGGTTAGGGTTAGGGTACGGCTTAGGGTACGGGTTAGGGTACGGGTGAGGTTACGGCGAGGGTATAGTTTAGAGTTAGGGTTAGGGTACGGCTTAGGATACGGGTTAGGGTACGGGTGAGGGTACGGCGTAGCGTATGGTTTAGGGTTAAGGTTAGGGTTAGGGTACGGCTTAGGGTACGGGTTAGGGAACGGGTGAGGGTACGGCGTAGTGTATAGGTTAGGGTTAGGGTTAGGGTACGGCTTAGGGTACGGATTAGGTTATGGGCGAGTGTACGGCGTAGGGTATGGGTTAGGGTTAGGGTTAGGGTTAGTGTTACTGTTAGGGTTAGGGTACGGCTTAGCGTATGGGAAAGGGTACGGGTGAGGGTACGGCGTAGGGTAGGGGTTAGGGTTAGGGTTAGGGTTAGGGTTAGGGTATGGCTTAGGGTACGGGTGAGGGTACGGGTGAGGGTACTGCGTAGGGTATTGGTTAGGGTTAGGGTACGGCTTAGGATACGTGTTAGGGTACGGGTTAGGGTACGGCGTAGAGTGTGGGTTAGGGTTAGGGTTAGTGTTAGGGTTAGGGTTACGGTACGTCTTAGGTTACGTGTTAGGGTACGGGTGAGGGTACGGCGTAGGTTATGGGTTAGGGTTAGGGTTAGGGTTAGGGTTAGGGTACGGCTTAGGATACGGGTTAGGGTACGGGTGAGGGTACGGCATAGGTTATGGCTTAGGACTAGGGTTAGTGTTAGGGTTATGGTACGGCTTAGGTTATGGGATAGGGTACAGGTGAGGGTATGGCATAGGGTAGGGGTTAGGGTTAGGGTTAAGGTTAGGGTTAGGGTTAGGGTACGGCTTAGGGTACGGGTGAGGGTATGGGTGAGGATACAGCGTAGGGTATTGGTTAGGGTTAGGGTACGGCTTAGGATACGAGTTAGGGTACGTGTTAGGGTATGGCGTACGGTATGGGTTAGGGTTAGGGTTAGGGTTAGGGTTAGGGTTAGGGTACGGCTTAGGGTTCGAGTTAGGGTACGGGTGAGGTTACGGCGTAGGGTATAGTTTAGGTTTAGGGTTAGGGTTAGGGTACGGCTTAGGATACGGGTTAGGGTACGGGTGAGGGTACGGCGTAGCGTATGGTTTAGGGTTAGGGTTAGGGTTAGGGTACGGCTTAGGGTACGGGTTAGGGTACGGGTGAGGGTACGGCGTAGTGTATAGGTTAGGGTTAGGGTTAGGGTTAGGGTACGGCTTATGGTACGGGTTAGGGTACGGGTGAGGGTATGGCGTAGTGTATAGGTTAGGGTTAGGGTTAGGGTACGGCTTAGGGTATGGGATAGGGTACGGGTGAGGGTACGACGTAGGGTAGGTGTTAGGTTTAGGGTTAGGGTTAGTGTTAGGGTTAGGGTACGGCTTAGGGTATGGGATAGGTTACGGGTGAGGATACGGCGTAGGGTAGGGGTTAGGGTTAGGTTTAGGGTTAGTGTTAGGTTTAGGGTACCGCTTAGGGTTTGGGATAGGGTACGGCGTAGGGTAGCGGTTAGGGTTAGGGTTAGGGTTAGGGTTAGGGTTAGGGTACGGCTTAGGATACGGGTTAGGGTACGGGTGAGGGTACGGCGTAGGTTATGGGTTAGGGTTAGGGATAGGGTTAGGGTTAGTTTTAGGGTTAGGGATTGGTTTAGGGTACGGGTTAGGATTAGCATACTTGTTCGGGTTAGGGTTTTGGTTAGGGTTAGGGTACGCGTTAGGGTTAGGGTATGGGTTAGGTTTAGGGTACACGTTAGGATTAGGGTATTTATTAAACCTATCCCACTCTCTAGATACCACTTAGCACGTAAAGGAATATTATTTGGGGTTCAGCCATGGAGAAGATTTTCGTCACTAGGATAAGATAAAGAATAAACACATTATAAAAAAATCACATAAGGTTTTCTTTTTAACCTGTTCCTTAAAACACTAGTGTTTAGGAAATCTAATGGAGGCAAAAGCAGTAAAGGGTAGTTTAGGGTTAGGGTTAGGGTTAGGGTTAGGGTAGGGCTTAGGATACGGGTGAGGTTACTGGTGAGGGTACTGCGTAGGTTATTGGTTAGGGTTAGGGTACGGCTTAGGATACGGGTTAGGATATGGGTTAGGTTACGGCGTTGGGTATGGGTGAGGGTTAGGGTTAGGGTTAGGGTAAGGCTTTGGGTACGGGTTAGGGTACGGGTGAGGGTACGGCGTAGGGTAGAGGTTAGGGTTAGGTTTAGGGTTAGGGTACGGCTTAGGATACGGGTTAGGGTATGGGTGAGGGTACGGCGTAGCGTATGGGTTAGGGTTAGGGTAAGGGTTAGGGTTAGTTTTAGGGTTAGGGATTGGTTTAGGGTACGGGTTAGGATTAGCGTACGTGTTAGGGTTAGGGTTTGGGTTAGGGTTAGGGTACACGTTAGGATTAGGGTATTTATTAAACCTATCCCACTCTCTAGATACCACTTAGCACGTAAAGGAATATTATTAGAGATCCAGCCATGGAGAAGATTTTAGTCACTAGGATAAGATAAAGAATAAACACATTATAAAAAAATCACATTAGGATTTTCTTTTTAACCTGTTCCTTAAAACACTAGTGCTTAGGAAATCTAATAGAGGCAAAAGCAATCAAGGGTAGTTTAGGGTTAGGTTTAGGGTTAGGGTTAGTGTTAGCTTTAGGGTACCGCTTAGGGTATGGGATAGGGTACGGCGTAGGTTAGCGGTTAGGGTTAGGGTTAGGGTTAGGGTAGGGCTTAGGATACGGGTGAGGTTACTGGTGAGGGTACTGCGTAGGTTATTGGTTAGGGTTAGGGTGCGGCTTAGGATACGGGTTAGGATATGGGTTAGGTTACGGCGTTGGGTATGGGTGAGGGTTAGGGTTAGGGTTAGGTTTAGGGTAAGGCTTTGGGTACGGGTTAGGGTACGGGTGAGGGTACGGCGTAGGGTAGAGGTTAGGGTTAGGTTTAGGGTTAGGGTACGACTTAGGATACGGGTTAGGGTATGGGTGAGGGTACGGCGTAGCGTATGGGTTAGGGTTAGAGTTAGCGTTAGGGTTAGTTTTAGGGTTAGGGATTGGTTTAGGGTACGGGTTAGGATTAGCGTACGTGTTAGGGTTAGGGTTTGGGTTAGGGTTAGGGTACGCGTTAGGGTTAGGGTATGGGTTAGGGTTAGGGTACGCGTTAGGATTAGGGTATTTATTAAACCTATCCCACTCTCTAGATACCACTTAGCACGTAAAGGAATATTATTTAGGGTCCAGCCATGGAGAATATTTTCGTCACTAGGATAAGATAAAGAATAATCACATTATAAAAAAAATCACATTAGGATTTTCTTTTTAACCAGTTCCTTAAAACACTAGTGCTTATGAAATCTAATGGAGGCAAAAGCAGTCAAGGGTAGTTTAGGGTTAGGGTTAGGTTTAGGGTCAGTGTTAGGGTTAGGGTACGGCTTAGGGTATGGGAGAGGGTATGGGTGAGGGTACGGCATAGGGTAGGGTTTAGGGTTAGGGTTAGTGTTAGGGTTAGGCTTAGCGTATGGCTTACGGTACGGGTGAGGGTACTGTGTAGGTCATTGGTTAGGGTTAGGTTAAGGCTTAGGATACAGGTTATTGTATGGGTTAGGGTACGGCGCAGGGTATGGGTAAGGTTTAGGGTTAGGGTTAGGGTTAGAGTTAGGGTACGGCTTAGGGTACGGGTTAGGGTACGGGTGAGGGTATGGCGTAGTGTATAGGTTAGGGTTAGGGTTAGGGTACGGCTTAGGGTACGGGTTAGGTTACGGGTGAGGGTACGGCGTAGGGTATGGGTTAGGGTTAGGATTAGGGTTAGTGTTAGTGTTAGGGTTAGGGTACGGCTTAGCGTATGGGATAGGGTACGGGTGAGGGTACGGCGTAGGGTAGGGGTTAGGGTTAGAGTTAGGGTTAGGGTTGGGGTTAGGGTACGGCTTAGGGTACGGGTGAGGGTACGGGTGAGGGTACTGCGTAGGGTATTGGTTAGGGTTAGGATATGGCTTAGGATACGGGTTAGGGTACGGGTTAGGGTATGGTGTAGGGTATGGGTTAGGGTTAGGGTTAGGGTTAGGGTTAGGGTTAGGGTACGGCTTAGGATACGGGTTAGGGTACGGGTGAGGGTACGGCGTAGCGTATGGGTTAGGGTTAGGGTTAGGGTACGTCTTAGGCTACGGGTTAGGGTACGGGTGAGGGTACGGCGTAGGGTAAGGGTTAGGGTTAGGGTTAGGGTTAGGGTTAGTTTTAGGGTTAGGGATTGGTTTAGGGTACGGGTTAGGATTAGCGTACGTGTTAGGGTTAGGTTTTGGGTTAGGGTTAGGGAACGCGTTAGGGTTAGGGTATGGGTTAGGGTTAGGGTACTCGTTAGGATTAGGGTATTTATTAAACCTATCCCACTCTCTAGATACCACTTAGCACGTAAAGGAATATTATTAGGGATCCAGCCATGGAGAAGATTTTAGTCACTAGGATAAGATAAAGAATAAACACATTATAAAAAAATCACATTAGGATTTTCTTTTTAACCTGTTCCTTAAAACACTAGTGCTTAGGAAATCTAATAGAGGCAAAAGCAATCAAGGGTAGTTTAGGGTTAGGGTTAGGGTTAGGGTTAGTGTTTGGGTTAGGGTACGGCTTAGGGTATGGGATAGGGTACGGGTGAGGGTACGGCGTAGGGTAGGGGTTAGGGTTAGGGTTAGGGTTATGGTTAGGGTATGGCTTAGGGTACGAGTGAGGGTACTGCGTAGGGTATTGGTTAGGGATAGGGTACAGCTTAGGATACGTGTTAGGGTACGGGTTAGGGTACGGCGTAGAGTGTGGGTTAGGGTTAGGATAAGTGTTAGGGTTAGGGTTATGGTACGTCTTAGGGTACGTGTTAGGGTACGGATGAGGGTACGGCGTAGGTTATGGGTTAGGGTTAGGGTTAGGGTTAGGGTTAGGGTACGGCTTAGGATACGGGTTAGGGTACGGGTGAGGGTACGGCGTAGGTTATGTGTTAGGGTTAGGGTTAGTGTTAGGGTTATGGTACGGCTTAGGTTATGGGATAGGGTACAGGTGAGGGTATGGCATAGGGTAGGGGTTAGGGTTAGGTTTAGGGTTAGGGTTAGGGTTAGGGTACGCCTTAGGGTACGGGTGAGGGTATGGGTGAGGATACTGCGTAGGGTATTGGTTAGGGTTAGGGTACGGCTTAGGATACGGGTTAGGGTACGTATTAGGGTATGGCGTACGCTATGGGTTAGGGTTAGGGTTAGGGTTAGGGTTAGGGTTAGGGTTAGGGTACGGGTTAGGGTACGGGTGAGGTTACGGCGTAGGGTATAGTTTAGGGTTAGGGTTAGGGTTAGGGTACGGCTTAGGGTACGGGTTAGTGTACGGGTGAGGGTATGGCGTAGTGTATAGGTTAGGGTTAGGGTTAGGGTATGGCTTAGGGTATGGGTGAGGGTACGGGTGAGGGTACTGTGTAGGGTATTGGTTATGGTTAGGGTACGGCTTAGAATACGGGTTAGGGTACGGTTTAGGGTACGGCGTAGGGTATGGGTTAGGGTTAGGGTTAGGGTTAGGGTTAGGGTTAGGGTACGGCTTAGGGTACGGGTTAGGGTACGGGTGAGGGTACGGCGTAGTGTATAGGTTAGGGTTAGGGTTAGGGTTAGGGTACGGCTTAGGGTATGGGATAGGGTACGGGTGAGGGTACGTCGTTGGGTAGGGGTTAGGTTTAGGGTTAGGGTTAGTGTTAGGGTTAGGGTACGGCTTAGGGTATGGGATAGGTTACGGGTGAGGGTACGGCGTAGGGTAGGGGTTAGGGTTAGGTTTAGGGTTAGTGTTAGGTTTAGGGTACCGCTTAGGGTATGGGATAGGGTGCGGCGTAGGGTAGCGGTTAGGGTTAGGGTTAGGGTTAGGGTACGGCTTAGGATACAGGTTAGGGTACGGGTGAGGGTGCGGCGTAGCGTATGGGTTAGGGTTAGGTTTAGGGTTAGGGTACGGCTTAGGGTACGGGTTAGGGTACGGGTGAGGGTACGGCGTAGGTTATGGGTTAGGGTTAGGGTTAGGGTTAGGGTTAGTTTTAGGGTTAGGGATTGGTTTAGGGTAAGGGTTAGGATTAGCATACTTGTTCGGGTTAGGGTTTTGGTTAGGGTTAGGGTACGCGTTAGGGTTAGGGTATGGGTTAGGTTTAGGGTACACGTTAGGATTAGGGTATTTATTAAACCTATCCCACTCTCTAGATACCACTTAGCACGTAAAGGAATATTATTTGGGGTTCAGCCATGGAGAAGATTTTAGTCACTAAGATAAGATAAAGAATAAACACATTATAAAAAAAATCACATAAGGTTTTCTTTTTAACCTGTTCTTTAAAACACTAGTGTTTAGGAAATCTAATGGAGGCAAAAGCAGTAAAGGGTAGTTTAGGGTTAGGGTTAGGGTAGGGCTTAGGATACGGGTGAGGGTACTGGTGAGGGTACTGCGTAGGTTATTGGTTAGGGTTAGGGTACGGCTTAGGATACGGGTTAGGATATGGGTTAGGTTACGGCGTTGGGTATGGGTGAGGGTTAGGGTTAGGGTTA
This sequence comes from Eubalaena glacialis, assembly GCF_028564815.1. NCBI lineage: Eukaryota > Metazoa > Chordata > Mammalia > Artiodactyla > Balaenidae > Eubalaena > Eubalaena glacialis. The sequence goes on from NW_026871426.1 coordinate 631,208, forward strand.
GGGTAAGGCTTTGGGTACGGGTTAGGGTACGGGTGAGGGTACGGCGTAGGGTAGAGGTTAGGGTTAGGTTTAGGGTTAGGGTACGGCTTAGGATACGGGTTAGGGTATGGGTGAGGGTACGGCGTAGCGTATGGGTTAGGGTTAGGGTTAGGGTTAGGGTTAGTTTTAGGGTTAGGGATTGCTTTAGGGTACGGGTTAGGATTAGTGTACGTGTTAGGGTTAGGGTTTGGGTTAGGGTTAGGGTACGCATTAGGGTTAGGGTGTGGGTTAGGGTTAGGGTACACGTTAGGATTAGGGTATTTATTAAACCTATCCCACTCTCTAGATACCACTTAGCACGTAAAGGAATATTATTTAGGGTCCAGCCATGGAGAAGATTTTCGTTACTAGGATAAGATAAAGAATAAACACATTATAAAAAAATCACATTAGGATTTTCTTTTTAACCTGTTCCTTAAAACACTAGTGCTTAGGAAATCTAATGGAGGCAAAAGCAGTCAAGGGTAGTTTAGGGTTAGGGTTAGGGTTAGGGTTAGTGTTAGGGTTAGGGTACGGCTTAGGGTATGGGATAGGGTATGGTGAGGGTACGGCATAGGGTAGGGTTTAGGGTTAGGGTTAGTGTTAGGGTTAGGGTTAGGGTATGGCTTAGGGTACGGGTGAGGGTACTGTGTAGGTCATTGGTTAGGGTTAGGTTAAGGCTTAGGATACAGGTTATTGTATGGGTTAGGGTACGGCGCAGGGTATGGGTAAGGTTTAGGGTTAGGGTTAGGGTTAGATTTAGGGTACGGCTTAGGGTACGGGTTAGGGTACGGGTGAGGGTATGGCGTAGTGTATAGGTTAGGGTTAGGGTTAGGGTACGGCTTAGGGTACGGGTTAGGTTACGGGTGAGGGTATGGCGTAGGGTATGGGTTAGGGTTAGGGTTAGGGTTAGTGTTAGTGTTAGGGTTAGGGTACGGCTTAGCGTATGGGATAGGGTACGGGTGAGGGTACGGCGTAGGGTAGGGGTTAGGGTTAGAGTTAGGGTTAGGGTTGGGGTTAGGGTACGGCTTAGGGTACGGGTGAGGGTACGGGTGAGGGTACTGCGTAGGGTATTGGTTAGGGTTAGGATATGGCTTAGGATACGGGTTAGGGTACGGGTTAGGGTATGGTGTAGGGTATGGGTTAGGGTTAGGGTTAGGGTTAGGGTTAGGGTTAGGGTACGGCTTAGGATACGGGTTAGGGTACGGGTGAGGGTACGGCGTAGCGTATGGGTTAGGGTTAGGGTTAGGGTACGTCTTAGGCTACGGGTTAGGGTACGGGTGAGGGTACGGCGTAGGGTAAGGGTTAGGGTTAGGGTTAGGGTTAGGGTTAGTTTTAGGGTTAGGGATTGGTTTAGGGTACGGGTTAGGATTAGCGTACGTGTTAGGGTTAGGTTTTGGGTTAGGGTTAGGGAACGCGTTAGGGTTAGGGTATGGGTTAGGGTTAGGGTACTCGTTAGGATTAGGGTATTTATTAAACCTATCCCACTCTCTAGATACCACTTAGCACGTAAAGGAATATTATTAGGGATCCAGCCATGGAGAAGATTTTAGTCACTAGGATAAGATAAAGAATAAACACATTATAAAAAAATCACATTAGGATTTTCTTTTTAACCTGTTCCTTAAAACACTAGTGCTTAGGAAATCTAATAGAGGCAAAAGCAATCAAGGGTAGTTTAGGGTTAGGGTTAGGGTTAGGGTTAGTGTTAGGGTTAGGGTACGGCTTAGGGTATGGGATAGGGTACGGGTGAGGGTACGGCGTAGGGTAGGGGTTAGGGTTAGGGTTAGGGTTATGGTTAGGGTATGGCTTAGGGTACGGGTGAGGGTACGGGTGAGGGTACTGCGTAGGGTATTGGTTAGGGATAGGGTACAGCTTAGGATACGTGTTAGGGTACGGGTTAGGGTACGGCGTAGAGTGTGGGTTAGGGTTAGGATAAGTGTTAGGGTTAGGGTTACGGTACGTCTTAGGGTACGTGTTAGGGTACGGGTGAGTGTACGGCGTAGGTTATGGGTTAGGGTTAGGGTTAGGGTTAGGGTTAGGGTACGGCTTAGGATACGGGTTAGGGTACGGGTGAGGGTACGGCGTAGGTTATGTGTTAGGGTTAGGTTTAGTGTTAGGGTTATGGTACGGCTTAGGTTATGGGATAGGGTACAGGTGAGGGTATGGCATAGGGTAGGGGTTAGGGTTAGGTTTAGGGTTAGGGTTAGGGTTAGGGTACGCCTTAGGGTACGGGTGAGGGTATGGGTGAGGATACTGCGTAGGGTATTGGTTAGGGTTAGGGTACGGCTTAGGATACGGGTTAGGGTACGTGTTAGGGTATGGCGTACGCTATGGGTTAGGGTTAGGGTTAGGGTTAGGGTTAGGTTTAGGGTTAGGGTACGGGTTAGGGTACGAGTGAGGTTACGGCGTAGGGTATAGTTTAGGGTTAGGGTTAGGGTACGGCTTAGGGTACGGGTTAGTGTACGTGTGAGGGTATGGCGTAGTGTATAGGTTAGGGTTAGGGTTAGGGTATGGCTTAGGGTATGGGTGAGGGTACGGGTGAGGGTACTGTGTAGGGTATTGGTTATGGTTAGGGTACGGCTTAGAATACGGGTTAGGGTACGGTTTAGGGTACGGCGTAGGGTATGGGTTAGGGTTAGGGTTAGGGTTAGGGTTAGGGTTAGGGTACGGCTTAGGGTACGGGTTAGGGTACGGGTGAGGGTACGGCGTAGTGTATAGGTTAGGGTTAGGGTTAGGGTTAGGGTACGGCTTAGGGTATGGGATAGGGTACGGGTGAGGGTACGTCGTTGGGTAGGGGTTAGGTTTAGGGTTAGGGTTAGTGTTAGGGTTAGGGTACGGCTTAGGGTATGGGATAGGTTACGGGTGAGGGTACGGCGTAGGGTAGGGGTTAGGGTTAGGTTTAGGGTTAGTGTTAGGTTTAGGGTACCGCTTAGGGTATGGGATAGGGTGCGGCGTAGGGTAGCGGTTAGGGTTAGGGTTAGGGTTAGGGTACGGCTTAGGATACAGGTTAGGGTACGGGTGAGGGTGCGGCGTAGCGTATGGGTTAGGGTTAGGGTTAGGGTTAGGGTACGGCTTAGGGTACGGGTTAGGGTACGGGTGAGGGTACGGCGTAGGTTATGGGTTAGGGTTAGGGTTAGGGTTAGGGTTAGTTTTAGGGTTAGGGATTGGTTTAGGGTAAGGTTTAGGGTTAGCATACTTGTTCGGGTTAGGGTTTTGGTTAGGGTTAGGGTACGCGTTAGGGTTAGGGTATGGGTTAGGTTTAGGGTACACGTTAGGATTAGGGTATTTATTAAACCTATCCCACTCTCTAGATACCACTTAGCACGTAAAGGAATATTATTTGGGGTTCAGCCATGGAGAAGATTTTAGTCACTAGGATAAGATAAAGAATAAACACATTATAAAAAAAATCACATAAGGTTTTCTTTTTAACCTGTTCTTTAAAACACTAGTGTTTAGGAAATCTAATGGAGGCAAAAGCAGTAAAGGGTAGTTTAGGGTTAGGGTTAGGGTAGGGCTTAGGATACGGGTGAGGGTACTGGTGAGGGTACTGCGTAGGTTATTGGTTAGGGTTAGGGTACGGCTTAGGATACGGGTTAGGATATGGGTTAGGTTACGGCGTTGGGTATGGGTGAGGGTTAGGGTTAGGGTTAGGGTAAGGCTTTGGGTACGGGTTAGGGTACGGGTGAGGGTACGGCGTAGGGTAGAGGTTAGGGTTAGGTTTAGGGTTAGGGTATGGCTTAGGATACGGGTTAGGGTATGGGTGAGGGTACGGCGTAGCGTATGGGTTAGGGTTAGGGTTAGGGTTAGTTTTAGGGTTAGGGATTGCTTTAGGGTACAGGTTAGGATTAGTGTACGTGTTAGGGTTAGGGTTTGGGTTAGGGTTAGGGTACGCATTAGGGTTAGGGTGTGGGTTAGGGTTAGGGTACACGTTAGGATTAGGGTATTTATTAAACCTATCCCACTCTCTAGATACCACTTAGCACGTAAAGGAATATTATTTAGGGTCCAGCCATGGAGAAGATTTTCGTTACTAGGATAAGATAAAGAATAAACACATTATAAAAAAATCACATTAGGATTTTCTTTTTAACCTGTTCCTTAAAACACTAGTGCTTAGGAAATCTAATGGAGGCAAAAGCAGTCAAGGGTAGTTTAGGGTTAGGGTTAGGGTTAGGGTTAGTGTTAGGGTTAGGGTACGGCTTAGGGTATGGGATAGGGTATGGTGAGGGTACGGCATAGGGTAGGGTTTAGGGTTAGGGTTAGTGTTAGGGTTAGGGTTAGGGTATGGCTTAGGGTACGGGTGAGGGTACTGTGTAGGTCATTGGTTAGGGTTAGGTTAAGGCTTAGGATACAGGTTATTGTATGGGTTAGTGTACGGTGCAGGGTATGGGTAAGGTTTAGGGTTAGGGTTAGGGTTAGAGTTAGGGTACGGCTTATGGTACCGGTTAGGGTACGGGTGAGGGTACGGCATAGTGTATAGGTTAGGGTTAGGGTTAGGGTACGGCTTAGGGTACGGGTTAGGTTACGGGTGAGGGTACGGCGTAGGGTATGGGTTAGCGTTAGGGTTAGGGTTAGTGTTAGTGTTCGGGTTAGGGTACGGCTTAGCGTATGGGATAGGGTACGTGTGAGGGTACGGCGTAGGGTAGGGGTTAGGGTTAGAGTTAGGGTTAGGGTTGGGGTTAGGGTACGGCTTAGGGTACGGGTGAGGGTATGGGTGAGGGTACTGCGTAGGGTATTGGTTAGGGTTAGGATATGGCTTAGGATACGGGTTAGGGTACGGGTTAGGGTATGGCGTAGGGTATGGGTTAGGGTTAGGGTTAGGGTTAGGGTTAGGGTTAGGGTACGGCTTAGGATACGGGTTAGGGTACGGGTGAGGGTACGGCGTAGTGTATGGGTTAGGGTTAGGGTTAGGGTACGTCTTAGGGTACGGGTTAGGGTACGGGTGAGGGTACGGCGTAGGGTAAGGTTTAGGGTTAGGGTTAGGGTTAGGGTTAGTTTTAGGGTTAGGGATTGGTTTAGGGTACGGGTTAGGATTAGCGTACGTGTTAGGGTTAGGTTTTGGGTTAGGGTTAGGGTACGCGTTAGGGTTAGGGTATGGGTTAGGGTTAGGGTACACGTTAGGATTAGGGTATTTATTAAATCTATCCCACTCTCTAGATACCACTTAGCACGTAAAGGAATATTATTAGGGATCCAGCCATGGAGAAGATTTTAGTCACTAGGATAAGATAAAGAATAAACACATTATAAAAAAATCACATTAGGATTTTCTTTTTAACCTGTTCCTTAAAACACTAGTGCTTAGGAAATCTAATAGAGGCAAAAGCAATCAAGGGTAGTTTAGGGTTAGGGTTAGGGTTAGGGTTAGTGTTAGGTTTAGGGTACGGCTTAGGGTATGGGATAGGGTACGGGTGAGGGTACGGCGTAGGGTAGGGGTTAGGGTTAGGGTTAGGGTTAGGGTACGGCTTAGGGTACGGGTTAGGGTACGGGTGAGGTTACGGCGTAGGGTATAGTTTAGGGTTAGGGTTAGGGTTAGGGTACGGCTTAGGGTACGGGTTAGGGTACGGTTGAGGTACTGTGTAGGGTATTGGTTATGGTTAGGGTACGGCTTAGAATACGGGTTAGGGTACGGTTTAGGGTACGGCGTAGGGTATGGGTTAGGGTTAGGGTTAGGGTTAGCGTTAGGTTTAGGGTACGGCTTAGGGTACGGGTTAGGGTACGGGTGAGGGTACGGCGTAGTGTATAGGTTAGGGTTAGGGTTAGGGTTAGGGTACGGCTTAGGGTATGGGATAGGTTACGGGTGAGGGTACGGCGTAGGGTAGGGGTTAGGGTTAGGTTTACGGTTAGTGTTAGGTTTAGGGTACCGCTTAGGGTATGGGATAGGGTACGGCGTAGGGTAGTGGTTAGGGTTAGGGTTAGGGTTAGGGTACGGCTTAGGATACGGGTTAGGGTACGGGTGAGGGTGCAGCGTAGCGTATGGGTTAGGGTTAGGGTTAGGGTTAGGGTACGGCTTAGGGTACGAGTTAGGGTATGGGTGAGGGTACGGCGTAGGTTATGGGTTAGGGTTAGGGTTAGGGTTAGGGTTAGTTTTAGGGTTAGGGATTGGTTTAGGGTAAGGTTTAGGATTAGCATACTTGTTCGGGTTAGGGTTTTGGTTAGGGTTAGGGTACGCGTTAGGGTTAGGGTATGGGTTAGGTTTAGGGTACACGTTAGGATTAGGGTATTTATTAAACCTATCCCACTCTCTAGATACCACTTAGCACGTAAAGGAATATTATTTAGGGTCCAGCCATGGAGAAGATTTTCGTCACTAGGATAAGATAAAGAATAAACACATTATAAAAAAATCACATTAGGATTTTCTTTTTAACCTGTTCCTTAAAACACTAGTGCTTAGGAAATCTAATGGAGGCAAAAGCAGTCAAGGGTAGTTTAGGGTTAGGGTTAGGGTTAGGGTTAGTGTTAGGGTTAGGGTACGGCTTAGGGTATGGGATAGGGTATGTGTGAGGGTACGGCATAGGGTAGGGTTTAGGTTTAGGGTTAGTGTTAGGGTTAGGGTTAGAGTATGGCTTAGGGTACGGGTGAGGGTACTGTGTAGGTCATTGGTTAGGGTTAGGTTAAGGCTTAGGGTACAGGTTATTGTATGGGTTAGGGTACGGTGCAGGGTATGGGTAAGGGTTAGGGTTAGGGTTAGGGTTAGAGTTAGGGTACGGCTTAGGGTACGGTTTAGGGTACGGGTGAGGGTACGTCATAGTGTATATGTTAGGGTTAGGGTTAGGGTACGGCTTAGGGTACGGGTTAGGTTACGGGTGAGGGTACGGCATAGGGTATGGTTTAGGGTTAGGGTTAGGGTTAGGGTTAGTGTTAGTGTTAGGGTTAGGCTACGGCTTAGAGTATGGGATAGGGTACGGGTGAGGGTACGGCGTAGGGTAGGGGTTAGGGTTAGAGTTAGGGTTAGGGTTGGGGTTAGGGTACGGCTTAGGGTACGGGTGAGGGTACGGGTGAGGGTACTGCGTAGGGTATTGGTTAGGGTTAGGATACGGATTAGGATACGGGTTAGGGTACGGGTTAGGTTATGGCATAGGTTATGGGTTAGGGTTAGGGTTAGGGTTAGGGTTAGGGTTAGGGTACGGCTTAGGATACGGGTTAGGGTACGGGTGAAGGTACGGCGTAGCGTATGGGTTACGGTTAGGGTTAGGGTTAGGGTTAGGGTACGGCTTAGGTTATGGGATAGGGTACAGGTGAGGGTATGGCATAGGGTATGGGTTAGGGTTAGGGTTAGGGTACGGCTTAGGGTACGGGTGAGGGTATGGGTGAGGATACTGCGTAGGGTATTGGTTAGGGTTACGGTACGTCTTAGGATACGGGTTAGGGTACGGGTGAGGGTACGGCGTAGGTTATGGGTTAGGGTTAGGGTTAGGGTTAGGGTACGGCTTAGGATATGGGATAGTGTACGGGTGAGGGTACGGCGTAGGGTATTCGTTAGGGTTAGGGTACGGCTTAGGATACGTGTTAGGGTACGGGTTAGGGTACGGCATAGAGTGTGGGTTAGGGTTAGGGTTAGTGTTAGGGTTAGGGTTACGGTATGTCTTAGGGTACGTGTTAGGGTACGGGTGAGGGTACGGCGTAGGTTATGGGTTAGGGTTAGGGTTAGGGTTAGGGTTAGGGTACGGCTTAGGATACGGGTTAGGGTACGGGTGAGGGTACGGCGTAGGGTAGGGGTTAGGTTTAGGGTTAGGGTTAGTGTTAGGGTTAGGGTACGGCTTAGGGTATGGGATAGGTTACGGTGAGGGTACGGCGTAGGGTAGGGGTTAGGGTTAGGTTTAGGGTTAGTGTTAGGTTTAGGGTACCGCTTAGGGTATGGGATAGGGTACGGCGTAGGGTAGCGGTTAGGGTTAGGCTTAGGGTACGGCTTAGGATACGGGTTAGGGTATGGGTGAGGGTGCGGCGTAGCGTATGGGTTAGGGTTAGGGTTAGGGTTAGGGTACGGCTTAGGGTACGGGTTAGGGTACGGGTGAGGTTACGGCGTAGGTTATGGGTTAGGGTTAGGGTTAGGGTTAGGGTTAGTTTTAGGGTTAGGGATTGGTTTAGGGTACGGGTTAGGATTAGCATACTTGTTCGGGTTAGGGTTTTGGTTAGGGTTAGGGTACGCGTTAGGGTTAGGGTATGGGTTAGGTTTAGGGTACACGTTAGGATTAGGGTATTTATTAAACCTATCCCACTCTCTAGATACCACTTAGCACGTAAAGGAATATTATTTGGGGTTCAGCCATGGAGAAGATTTTAGTCACTAGGATAAGATAAAGAATAAACACATTATAAAAAAAATCACATAAGGTTTTCTTTTTAACTTGTTCTTTAAAACACTAGTGTTTAGGAAATCTAATGGAGGCAAAAGCAGTAAAGGGTAGTTTAGGGTTAGGGTTAGGGTTAGGGTTAGGGTAGGGCTTAGGATACGGGTGAGGGTACTGGTGAGGGTACTGCGTAGGTTATTGGTTAGGGTTAGGGTACGGCTTAGGATACGGGTTAGGATATGGGTTAGGTTACGGCGTTGGGTATGGGTGAGGGTTAGGGTTAGGGTTAGGGTTAGTTTTAGGGTTAGGGATTGGTTTAGGGTACGGGTTAGGATTAGCATACTTGTTCGGGTTAGGGTTTTGGTTAGGGTTAGGGTACGCGTTAGGGTTAGGGTATGGGTTAGGTTTAGGGTACACGTTAGGATTAGGGTATTTATTAAACCTATCCCACTCTCTAGATACCACTTAGCACGTAAAGGAATATTATTTGGGGTTCAGCCATGGAGAAGATTTTAGTCACTAGGATAAGATAAAGAATAAACACATTATAAAAAAAATCACATAAGGTTTTCTTTTTAACTTGTTCTTTAAAACACTAGTGTTTAGGAAATCTAATGGAGGCAAAAGCAGTAAAGGGTAGTTTAGGGTTAGGGTTAGGGTTAGGGTTAGGGTAGGGCTTAGGATACGGGTTAGGATATGGGTTAGGTTACGGCGTTGGGTATGGGTGAGGGTTAGGGTTAGGGTTATGGTAAGGCTTTGGGTACGGGTTAGGGTACGGGTGAGGGTACGGCGTAGGGTAGAGGTTAGGGTTAGGTTTAGGGTTAGGGTACGGCTTAGGATACGGGTTAGGGTATGGGTGAGGGTACGGCGTAGCGTATGGGTTAGGGTTAGGGTTAGGGTTAGGGTTAGTTTTAGGGTTAGCGATTGGTTTAGGGTACGGGTTAGGATTAGCGTACGTGTTAGTGTTAGGGTTTGGGTTAGGGTTAGGGTACGCATTAGGGTTAGGGTGTGGGTTAGGGTTAGGGTACGCGTTAGGATTAGGGTATTTATTAAACCTATCCCACTCTCTAGATACCACTTAGCACGTAAAGGAATATTATTTAGGGTCCAGCCATGGAGAAGATTTTCGTCACTAGGATAAGATAAAGAATAAACACATTATAAAAAAATCACATTAGGATTTTCTTTTTAACCTGTTCCTTAAAACACTAGTGCTTAGGAAATCTAATGGAGGCAAAAGCAGTCAAGGGTAGTTTAGGGTTAGGGTTAGGGTTAGGGTTAGTGTTAGGGTTAGGGTACGGCTTAGGGTATGGGATAGGGTATGTGTGAGGGTACGGCATAGGGTAGGGTTTAGGTTTAGGGTTAGTGTTAGGGTTAGGGTTAGAGTATGGCTTAGGGTACGGGTGAGGGTACTGTGTAGGTCATTGGTTAGGGTTAGGTTAAGGCTTAGGGTACAGGTTATTGTATGGGTTAGGGTACGGTGCAGGGTATGGGTAAGGGTTAGGGTTAGGGTTAGGGTTAGAGTTAGGGTACGGCTTAGGGTACGGTTTAGGGTACGGGTGAGGGTACGTCATAGTGTATATGTTAGGGTTAGGGTTAGGGTACGGCTTAGGGTACGGGTTAGGTTACGGGTGAGGGTACGGCATAGGGTATGGTTTAGGGTTAGGGTTAGGGTTAGGGTTAGTGTTAGTGTTAGGGTTAGGCTACGGCTTAGAGTATGGGATAGGGTACGGGTGAGGGTACGGCGTAGGGTAGGGGTTAGGGTTAGAGTTAGGGTTAGGGTTGGGGTTAGGGTACGGCTTAGGGTACGGGTGAGGGTACGGGTGAGGGTACTGCGTAGGGTATTGGTTAGGGTTAGGATACGGATTAGGATACGGGTTAGGGTACGGGTTAGGTTATGGCATAGGTTATGGGTTAGGGTTAGGGTTAGGGTTAGGGTTAGGGTTAGGGTACGGCTTAGGATACGGGTTAGGGTACGGGTGAAGGTACGGCGTAGCGTATGGGTTACGGTTAGGGTTAGGGTTAGGGTTAGGGTACGGCTTAGGTTATGGGATAGGGTACAGGTGAGGGTATGGCATAGGGTATGGGTTAGGGTTAGGGTTAGGGTACGGCTTAGGGTACGGGTGAGGGTATGGGTGAGGATACTGCGTAGGGTATTGGTTAGGGTTACGGTACGTCTTAGGATACGGGTTAGGGTACGGGTGAGGGTACGGCGTAGGTTATGGGTTAGGGTTAGGGTTAGGGTTAGGGTACGGCTTAGGATATGGGATAGTGTACGGGTGAGGGTACGGCGTAGGGTATTCGTTAGGGTTAGGGTACGGCTTAGGATACGTGTTAGGGTACGGGTTAGGGTACGGCATAGAGTGTGGGTTAGGGTTAGGGTTAGTGTTAGGGTTAGGGTTACGGTATGTCTTAGGGTACGTGTTAGGGTACGGGTGAGGGTACGGCGTAGGTTATGGGTTAGGGTTAGGGTTAGGGTTAGGGTTAGGGTACGGCTTAGGATACGGGTTAGGGTACGGGTGAGGGTACGGCGTAGGGTAGGGGTTAGGTTTAGGGTTAGGGTTAGTGTTAGGGTTAGGGTACGGCTTAGGGTATGGGATAGGTTACGGTGAGGGTACGGCGTAGGGTAGGGGTTAGGGTTAGGTTTAGGGTTAGTGTTAGGTTTAGGGTACCGCTTAGGGTATGGGATAGGGTACGGCGTAGGGTAGCGGTTAGGGTTAGGCTTAGGGTACGGCTTAGGATACGGGTTAGGGTATGGGTGAGGGTGCGGCGTAGCGTATGGGTTAGGGTTAGGGTTAGGGTTAGGGTACGGCTTAGGGTACGGGTTAGGGTACGGGTGAGGTTACGGCGTAGGTTATGGGTTAGGGTTAGGGTTAGGGTTAGGGTTAGTTTTAGGGTTAGGGATTGGTTTAGGGTACGGGTTAGGATTAGCATACTTGTTCGGGTTAGGGTTTTGGTTAGGGTTAGGGTACGCGTTAGGGTTAGGGTATGGGTTAGGTTTAGGGTACACGTTAGGATTAGGGTATTTATTAAACCTATCCCACTCTCTAGATACCACTTAGCACGTAAAGGAATATTATTTGGGGTTCAGCCATGGAGAAGATTTTAGTCACTAGGATAAGATAAAGAATAAACACATTATAAAAAAAATCACATAAGGTTTTCTTTTTAACTTGTTCTTTAAAACACTAGTGTTTAGGAAATCTAATGGAGGCAAAAGCAGTAAAGGGTAGTTTAGGGTTAGGGTTAGGGTTAGGGTTAGGGTAGGGCTTAGGATACGGGTGAGGGTACTGGTGAGGGTACTGCGTAGGTTATTGGTTAGGGTTAGGGTACGGCTTAGGATACGGGTTAGGATATGGGTTAGGTTACGGCGTTGGGTATGGGTGAGGGTTAGGGTTAGGGTTAGGGTTAGTTTTAGGGTTAGGGATTGGTTTAGGGTACGGGTTAGGATTAGCATACTTGTTCGGGTTAGGGTTTTGGTTAGGGTTAGGGTACGCGTTAGGGTTAGGGTATGGGTTAGGTTTAGGGTACACGTTAGGATTAGGGTATTTATTAAACCTATCCCACTCTCTAGATACCACTTAGCACGTAAAGGAATATTATTTGGGGTTCAGCCATGGAGAAGATTTTAGTCACTAGGATAAGATAAAGAATAAACACATTATAAAAAAAATCACATAAGGTTTTCTTTTTAACTTGTTCTTTAAAACACTAGTGTTTAGGAAATCTAATGGAGGCAAAAGCAGTAAAGGGTAGTTTAGGGTTAGGGTTAGGGTTAGGGTTAGGGTAGGGCTTAGGATACGGGTTAGGATATGGGTTAGGTTACGGCGTTGGGTATGGGTGAGGGTTAGGGTTAGGGTTATGGTAAGGCTTTGGGTACGGGTTAGGGTACGGGTGAGGGTACGGCGTAGGGTAGAGGTTAGGGTTAGGTTTAGGGTTAGGGTACGGCTTAGGATACGGGTTAGGGTATGGGTGAGGGTACGGCGTAGCGTATGGGTTAGGGTTAGGGTTAGGGTTAGGGTTAGTTTTAGGGTTAGCGATTGGTTTAGGGTACGGGTTAGGATTAGCGTACGTGTTAGTGTTAGGGTTTGGGTTAGGGTTAGGGTACGCATTAGGGTTAGGGTGTGGGTTAGGGTTAGGGTACGCGTTAGGATTAGGGTATTTATTAAACCTATCCCACTCTCTAGATACCACTTAGCACGTAAAGGAATATTATTTAGGGTCCAGCCATGGAGAAGATTTTCGTCACTAGGATAAGATAAAGAATAAACACATTATAAAAAAATCACATTAGGATTTTCTTTTTAACCTGTTCCTTAAAACACTAGTGCTTAGGAAATCTAATGGAGGCAAAAGCAATCAAGGGTAGTTTAGGGTTAGGGTTAGGGTTAGGGTTAGTGTTAGGGTTAGGGTACGGCTTAGGGTATGGGATAGGGTATGGGTGAGGGTACGGCGTAGGTTATGGGTTAGGGTTAGGGTTAGGGTTAGGGTTAGGGTTAGGGTTAGGGTTAGGGTTAGGGTTAGGGTTAGGGTAAGGCTTTGGGTACGGGTTAGGGTACGGGTGAGGGTACGGCGTAGGGTAGAGGTTAGGGTTAAGTTTAGGGTTAGGGTACGGCTTAGGATACGGGTTAGGGTATGGGTGAGGGTACGGCGTAGCGTATGGGTTAGGGTTAGGGTAAGGGTTAGGGTTAGTTTTAGGGTTAGGGATTGGTTTAGGGTACGGGTTAGGATTAGCGTACGTGTTAGGGTTAGGGTTTGGGTTAGGGTTAGGGTACGCGTTAGGGTTAGGGTATGGGTTAGGGTTAGGGTACGCGTTAGGATTAGGGTATTTATTAAACCTATCCCACTCTCTAGATACCACTTAGCACGTAAAGGAATATTATTTAGGGTCCAGCCATGGAGAAGATTTTAGTCACTAGGATAAGATAAAGAATAAACACATTATAAAAAAATCACATTAGGATTCTCTTTTTAAACTGTTCCTTAAAACACTAGTGCTTAGGAAATCTAATAGAGGCAAAAGCAATCAAGGGTAGTTTAGGGTTAGGTTTAGGGTTAGGGTTAGTGTTAGCTTTAGGGTACCGCTTAGGGTATGGGATAGGGTACGGCGTAGGTTAGCGGTTAGGGTTAGGGTTAGGGTTAGGGTAGGGCTTAGGATACGGGTGACGTTACTGGTGAGGGTACTGCGTAGGTTATTGGTTAGGGTTAGGGTGCGGCTTAGGATACGGGTTAGGATATGGGTTAGGTTACGGCGTTGGGTATGGGTGAGGGTTAGGGTTAGGGTTAGGGTAAGGCTTTGGGTACGGGTTAGGGTACGGGTGAGGGTACGGCGTAGGGTAGATGTTAGGGTTAGGTTTAGGTTTAGGGTACGACTTAGGATACGGGTTAGGGTATGGGTGAGGGTACGGCGTAGCGTATGGGTTAGGGTTAGAGTTAGCGTTAGGGTTAGTTTTAGGGTTAGGGATTGGTTTAGGGTACGGGTTAGGATTAGCGTACGTGTTAGGGTTAGGGTTTGGGTTAGGGTTAGGGTACGCGTTAGGGTTAGGGTATGGGTTAGGGTTAGGGTACGCGTTAGGATTAGGGTATTTATTAAACCTATCCCACTCTCTAGATACCACTTAGCACGTAAAGGAATATTATTTAGGGTCCAGCCATGGAGAATATTTTCGTCACTAGGATAAGATAAAGAATAATCACATTATAAAAAAATCACATTAGGATTTTCTTTTTAACCTGTTCCTTAAAACACTAGTGCTTAGGAAATCTAATGGAGGCAAAAGCAGTCAAGGGTAGTTTAGGGTTAGGGTTAGGTTTAGGGTCAGTGTTAGGGTTAGGGTACGGCTTAGGGTATGGGAGAGGGTATGGGTGAGGGTACGGCTTAGGGTAGGGTTTAGGGTTAGGGTTAGTGTTAGGGTTAGGCTTAGCGTATGGCTTAGGGTACGGGTGAGGGTACTGTGTAGGTCATTGGTTAGGGTTAGGTTAAGGCTTAGGATACAGGTTATTGTATGGGTTAGGGTACGGCGCAGGGTATGGGTAAGGTTTAGGGTTAGGGTTAGGGTTAGAGTTAGGGTACGGCTTAGGGTACGGGTTAGGGTACGGGTGAGGGTATGGCGTAGTGTATAGGTTAGGTTTAGGGTTAGGGTACGGCTTAGGGTACGGGTTAGGTTACGGGTGAGGGTACGGCGTAGGGTATGGGTTAGGGTTAGGGTTAGGGTTAGTGTTAGTGTTAGGGTTAGGGTACGGCTTAGCGTATGGGATAGGGTACGGGTGAGGGTACGGCGTAGGGTAGGGGTTAGGGTTAGAGTTAGGGTTAGGGTTGGGGTTAGGGTACGGCTTAGGGTACGGGTGAGGGTACGGGTGAGGGTATTGCGTAGGGTATTGGTTAGGGTTAGGATATGGCTTAGGATACGGGTTAGGGTACGGGTTAGGGTATGGTGTAGGGTATGGGTTAGGGTTAGGGTTAGGGTTAGGGTTAGGGTACGGCTTAGGATACGGGTTAGGGTACGGGTGAGGGTACGGCGTAGCGTATGGGTTAGGGTTAGGGTTAGGGTACGTCTTAGGCTACGGGTTAGGGTACGGGTGAGGGTACGGCGTAGGGTAAGGGTTAGGGTTAGGGTTAGGGTTAGGGTTAGTTTTAGGGTTAGGGATTGGTTTAGGGTACGGGTTAGGATTAGCGTACGTGTTAGGGTTAGGTTTTGGGTTAGGGTTAGGGAACGCGTTAGGGTTAGGGTATGGGTTAGGGTTAGGGTACTCGTTAGGATTAGGGTATTTATTAAACCTATCCCACTCTCTAGATACCACTTAGCACGTAAAGGAATATTATTAGGGATCCAGCCATGGAGAAGATTTTAGTCACTAGGATAAGATAAAGAATAAACACATTATAAAAAAATCACATTAGGATTTTCTTTTTAACCTGTTCCTTAAAACACTAGTGCTTAGGAAATCTAATAGAGGCAAAAGCAATCAAGGGTAGTTTAGGGTTAGGGTTAGGGTTAGGGTTAGTGTTTGGGTTAGGGTACGGCTTAGGGTATGGGATAGGGTACGGGTGAGGGTACGGCGTAGGGTAGGGGTTAGGGTTAGGGTTATGGTTAGGGTATGGTTTAGGGTACGGGTGAGGGTACGGGTGAGGGTACTGCGTAGGGTATTGGTTAGGGATAGGGTACAGCTTAGGATACGTGTTAGGGTACGGGTTAGGGTACGGCGTAGAGTGTGGGTTAGGGTTAGGATAAGTGTTAGGGTTAGGGTTATGGTACGTCTTAGGGTACGTGTTAGGGTACGGGTGAGGGTACGGCGTAGGTTATGGGTTAGGGTTAGGGTTAGGGTTAGGGTTAGGGTACGGCTTAGGATACGGGTTAGGGTACGGGTGAGGGTACGGCGTAGGTTATGTGTTAGGGTTAGGGTTAGTGTTAGGGTTATGGTACGGCTTAGGTTATGGGATAGGGTACAGGTGAGGGTATGGCATAGGGTAGGGGTTAGGGTTAGGTTTAGGGTTAGGGTTAGGGTTAGGGTACGCCTTAGGGTACGGGTGAGGGTATGGGTGAGGATACTGCGTAGGGTATTGGTTAGGGTTAGGGTACGGCTTAGGATACGGGTTAGGGTACGTATTAGGGTATGGCGTACGCTATGGGTTAGGGTTAGGGTTAGGGTTAGGGTTAGGGTTAGGGTTAGGGTACGGGTTAGGGTACGGGTGAGGTTACGGCGTAGGGTATAGTTTAGGGTTAGGGTTAGGGTTAGGGTACGGCTTAGGGTACGGGTTAGTGTACGGGTGAGGGTATGGCGTAGTGTATAGGTTAGGGTTAGGGTTAGGGTATGGCTTAGGGTATGGGTGAGGGTACGGGTGAGGGTACTGTGTAGGGTATTGGTTATGGTTAGGGTACGGCTTAGAATACGGGTTAGGGTACGGTTTAGGGTACGGCGTAGGGTATGGGTTAGGGTTAGGGTTAGGGTTAGGGTTAGGGTTAGGGTACGGCTTAGGGTACGGGTTAGGGTACGGGTGAGGGTACGGCGTAGTGTATAGGTTAGGGTTAGGGTTAGGGTTAGGGTACGGCTTAGGGTATGGGATAGGGTACGGGTGAGGGTACGTCGTTGGGTAGGGGTTAGGTTTAGGGTTAGGGTTAGTGTTAGGGTTAGGGTACGGCTTAGGGTATGGGATAGGTTACGGGTGAGGGTACGGCGTAGGGTAGGGGTTAGGGTTAGGTTTAGGGTTAGTGTTAGGTTTAGGGTACCGCTTAGGGTATGGGATAGGGTGCGGCGTAGGGTAGCGGTTAGGGTTAGGGTTCGGGTTAGGGTACGGCTTAGGATACAGGTTAGGGTACGGGTGAGGGTGCGGCGTAGCGTATGGGTTAGGGTTAGGGTTAGGGTTAGGGTACGGCTTAGGGTACGGGTTAGGGTACGGGTGAGGGTACGGCGTAGGTTATGGTTTAGGGTTAGGGTTAGGGTTAGGGTTAGTTTTAGGGTTAGGGATTGGTTTAGGGTAAGGGTTAGGATTAGCATACTTGTTCGGGTTAGGGTTTTGGTTAGGGTTAGGGTACGCGTTAGGGTTAGGGTATGGGTTAGGTTTAGGGTACACGTTAGGATTAGGGTATTTATTAAACCTATCCCACTCTCTAGATACCACTTAGCACGTAAAGGAATATTATTTGGGGTTCAGCCATGGAGAAGATTTTAGTCACTAAGATAAGATAAAGAATAAACACATTATAAAAAAAATCACATAAGGTTTTCTTTTTAACCTGTTCTTTAAAACACTAGTGTTTAGGAAATCTAATGGAGGCAAAAGCAGTAAAGGGTAGTTTAGGGTTAGGGTTAGGGTAGGGCTTAGGATACGGGTGAGGGTACTGGTGAGGGTACTGCGTAGGTTATTGGTTAGGGTTAGGGTACGGCTTAGGATACGGGTTAGGATATGGGTTAGGTTACGGCGTTGGGTATGGGTGAGGGTTAGGGTTAGGGTTAGGGTAAGGCTTTGGGTACGGGTTAGGGTACAGGTGAGGGTACGGCGTAGGGTAGAGGTTAGGGTTAGGTTTAGGGTTAGGGTACGGCTTAGGATACGGGTTAGGGTATGGGTGAGGGTACGGCGTAGCGTATGGGTTAGGGTTAGGGTTAGGGTTAGGGTTAGTTTTAGGGTTAGGGATTGCTTTAGGGTACGGGTTAGGATTAGTGTACGTGTTAGGGTTAGGGTTTGGGTTAGGGTTAGGGTACGCATTAGGGTTAGGGTGTGGGTTAGGGTTAGGGTACACGTTAGGATTAGGGTATTTATTAAACCTATCCCACTCTCTAGATACCACTTAGCACGTAAAGGAATATTATTTAGGGTCCAGCCATGGAGAAGATTTTCGTTACTAGGATAAGATAAAGAATAAACACATTATAAAAAAATCACATTAGGATTTTCTTTTTAACCTGTTCCTTAAAACTCTAGTGCTTAGGAAATCTAATGGAGGCAAAAGCAGTCAAGGGTAGTTTAGGGTTAGGGTTAGGGTTAGGGTTAGTGTTAGGGTTAGGGTACGGCTTAGGGTATGGGATAGGGTATGGTGAGGGTACGGCATAGGGTAGGGTTTAGGGTTAGGGTTAGTGTTAGGGTTAGGGTTAGGGTATGGCTTAGGGTACGGGTGAGGGTACTGTGTAGGTCATTGGTTAGGGTTAGGTTAAGGCTTAGGATACAGGTTATTGTATGGGTTAGGGTACGGCGCACGGTATGGGTAAGGTTTAGGGTTAGGGTTAGGGTTAGAGTTAGGGTACGGCTTAGGGTACGGGTTAGGGTACGGGTGAGGGTATGGCGTAGTGTATAGGTTAGGGTTAGGGTTAGGGTACGGCTTAGGGTACGGGTTAGGTTACGGGTGAGGGTATGGCGTAGGGTATGGGTTAGGGTTAGGGTTAGGGTTAGTGTTAGTGTTAGGGTTAGGGTACGGCTTAGCGTATGGGATAGGGTACGGGTGAGGGTACGGCGTAGGGTAGGGTTAGGGTTAGAGTTAGGGTTAGGGTTGGGGTTAGGGTACGGCTTAGGGTACGGGTGAGGGTACGGGTGAGGGTACTGTGTAGGGTATTGGTTAGGGTTAGGATATGGCTTAGGATACGGGTTAGGGTACGGGTTAGGGTATGGTGTAGGGTATGGGTTAGGGTTAGGGTTAGGGTTAGGGTTAGGGTTAGGGTACGGCTTAGGATACGGGTTAGGGTACGGGTGAGGGTACGGCGTAGCGTATGGGTTAGGGTTAGGGTTAGGGTACGTCTTAGGCTACGGGTTAGGGTACGGGTGAGGGTACGGCGTAGGGTAAGGGTTAGGGTTAGGGTTAGGGTTAGGGTTAGTTTTAGGGTTAGGGATTGGTTTAGGGTACGGGTTAGGATTAGCGTACGTGTTAGGGTTAGGTTTTGGGTTAGGGTTAGGGAACGCGTTAGGGTTAGGGTATGGGTTAGGGTTAGGGTACTCGTTAGGATTAGGGTATTTATTAAACCTATCCCACTCTCTAGATACCACTTAGCACGTAAAGGAATATTATTAGGGATCCAGCCATGGAGAAGATTTTAGTCACTAGGATAAGATAAAGAATAAACACATTATAAAAAAATCACATTAGGATTTTCTTTTTAACCTGTTCCTTAAAACACTAGTGCTTAGGAAATCTAATAGAGGCAAAAGCAATCAAGGGTAGTTTAGGGTTAGGGTTAGGGTTAGGGTTAGTGTTAGGGTTAGTGTACGGCTTAGGGTATGGGATAGGGTACGGGTGAGGGTACGGCGTAGGGTAGGGGTTAGGGTTAGGGTTAGGGTTATGGTTAGGGTATGGCTTAGGGTACGGGTGAGGGTACGGGTGAGGGTACTGCGTAGGGTATTGGTTAGGGATAGGGTACAGCTTAGGATACGTGTTAGGGTACGGGTTAGGGTACGGCGTAGAGTGTGGGTTAGGGTTAGGATAAGTGTTAGGGTTAGGGTTACGGTACGTCTTAGGGTACGTGTTAGGGTACGGGTGAGGGTACGGCGTAGGTTATGGGTTAGGGTTAGGGTTAGGGTTAGGGTTAGGGTACGGCTTAGGATACGGGTTAGGGTACGGGTGAGGGTACGGCGTAGGTTATGTGTTAGGGTTAGGTTTAGTGTTAGGGTTATGGTACGGCTTAGGTTATGGGATAGGGTACAGGTGAGGGTATGGCATAGGGTAGGGGTTAGGGTTAGGTTTAGGGTTAGGGTTAGGGTTAGGGTACGCCTTAGGGTACGGGTGAGGGTATGGGTGAGGATACTGCGTAGGGTATTGGTTAGGGTTAGGGTACGGCTTAGGATACGGGTTAGGGTACGTGTTAGGGTATGGCGTACGCTATGGGTTAGGGTTAGGGTTAGGGTTAGGGTTAGGTTTAGGGTTAGGGTACGGGTTAGGGTACGGGTGAGGTTACGGCGTAGGGTATAGTTTAGGGTTAGGGTTAGGGTACGGCTTAGGGTACGGGTTAGTGTACGGGTGAGGGTATGGCGTAGTGTATAGGTTAGGGTTAGGGTTACGGTATGGCTTAGGGTATGGGTGAGGGTACGGGTGAGGGTACTGTGTAGGGTATTGGTTATGGTTAGGGTACGGCTTAGAATACGGGTTAGGGTACGGTTTAGGGTACGGCGTAGGGTATGGGTTAGGGTTAGGGTTAGGGTTAGGGTTAGGGTTAGGGTACGGCTTAGGGTACGGGTCAGGGTACGGGTGAGGGTACGGCGTAGTGTATAGGTTAGGGTTAGGGTTAGGGTTAGGGTACGGCTTAGGGTATGGGATAGGGTACGGGTGAGGGTACGTCGTTGGGTAGGGGTTAGGTTTAGGGTTAGGGTTAGTGTTAGGGTTAGGGTACGGCTTAGGGTATGGGATAGGTTACGGGTGAGGGTACGGCGTAGGGTAGGGGTTAGGGTTAGGTTTAGGGTTAGTGTTAGGTTTAGGGTACCGCTTAGGGTATGGGATAGGGTGCGGCGTAGGGTAGCGGTTAGGGTTAGGGTTAGGGTTAGGGTACGGCTTAGGATACAGGTTAGGGTACGGGTGAGGGTGCGGCGTAGCGTATGGGTTAGGGTTAGGGTTAGGGTTAGGGTACGGCTTAGGGTACGGGTTAGGGTACGGGTGAGGGTACGGCGTAGGTTATGGGTTAGGGTTAGGGTTAGGGTTAGGGTTAGTTTTAGGGTTAGGGATTGGTTTAGGGTACGGGTTAGGATTAGCATACTTGTTCGGGTTAGGGTTTTGGTTAGGGTTAGGGTACGCGTTAGGGTTAGGGTATGGGTTAGGTTTAGGGTACACGTTAGGATTAGGGTATTTATTAAACCTATCCCACTCTCTAGATACCACTTAGCACGTAAAGGAATATTATTTGGGGTTCAGCCATGGAGAAGATTTTAGTCACTAAGATAAGATAAAGAATAAACACATTATAAAAAAAATCACATAAGGTTTTCTTTTTAACCTGTTCTTTAAAACACTAGTGTTTAGGAAATCTAATGGAGGCAAAAGCAGTAAAGGGTAGTTTAGGGTTAGGGTTAGGGTAGGGCTTAGGATACGGGTGAGGGTACTGGTGAGGGTACTGCGTAGGTTATTGGTTAGGGTTAGGGTACGGCTTAGGATACGGGTTAGGATATGGGTTAGGTTACGGCGTTGGGTATGGGTGAGGGTTAGGGTTAGGGTTAGGGTAAGGCTTTGGGTACGGGTTAGGGTACGGGTGAGGGTACGGCGTAGGGTAGAGGTTAGGGTTAGGTTTAGGGTTAGGGTACGGCTTAGGATACGGGTTAGGGTATGGGTGAGGGTACGGCGTAGCGTATGGGTTAGGGTTAGGGTTAGGGTTAGGGTTAGTTTTAGGGTTAGGGATTGCTTTAGGGTACGGGTTAGGATTAGTGTACGTGTTAGGGTTAGGGTTTGGGTTAGGGTTAGGGTACGCATTAGGGTTAGGGTGTGGGTTAGGGTTAGGGTACACGTTAGGATTAGGGTATTTATTAAACCTATCCCACTCTCTAGATACCACTTAGCACGTAAAGGAATATTATTTAGGGTCCAGCCATGGAGAAGATTTTCGTTACTAGGATAAGATAAAGAATAAACACATTATAAAAAAATCACATTAGGATTTTCTTTTTAACCTGTTCCTTAAAACTCTAGTGCTTAGGAAATCTAATGGAGGCAAAAGCAGTCAAGGGTAGTTTAGGGTTAGGGTTAGGGTTAGGGTTAGTGTTAGGGTTAGGGTACGGCTTAGGGTATGGGATAGGGTATGGTGAGGGTACGGCATAGGGTAGGGTTTAGGGTTAGGGTTAGTGTTAGGGTTAGGGTTAGGGTATGGCTTAGGGTACGGGTGAGGGTACTGTGTAGGTCATTGGTTAGGGTTAGGTTAAGGCTTAGGATACAGGTTATTGTATGGGTTAGGGTACGGCGCACGGTATGGGTAAGGTTTAGGGTTAGGGTTAGGGTTAGAGTTAGGGTACGGCTTAGGGTACGGGTTAGGGTACGGGTGAGGGTATGGCGTAGTGTATAGGTTAGGGTTAGGGTTAGGGTACGGCTTAGGGTACGGGTTAGGTTACGGGTGAGGGTATGGCGTAGGGTATGGGTTAGGGTTAGGGTTAGGGTTAGTGTTAGTGTTAGGGTTAGGGTACGGCTTAGCGTATGGGATAGGGTACGGGTGAGGGTACGGCGTAGGGTAGGGTTAGGGTTAGAGTTAGGGTTAGGGTTGGGGTTAGGGAACGGCTTAGGGTACGGGTGAGGGTACGGGTGAGGGTACTGTGTAGGGTATTGGTTAGGGTTAGGATATGGCTTAGGATACGGGTTAGGGTACGGGTTAGGGTATGGTGTAGGGTATGGGTTAGGGTTAGGGTTAGGGTTAGGGTTAGGGTTAGGGTACGGCTTAGGATACGGGTTAGGGTACGGGTGAGGGTACGGCGTAGCGTATGGGTTAGGGTTAGGGTTAGGGTACGTCTTAGGCTACGGGTTAGGGTACGGGTGAGGGTACGGCGTAGGGTAAGGGTTAGGGTTAGGGTTAGGGTTAGGGTTAGTTTTAGGGTTAGGGATTGGTTTAGGGTACGGGTTAGGATTAGCGTACGTGTTAGGGTTAGGTTTTGGGTTAGGGTTAGGGAACGCGTTAGGGTTAGGGTATGGGTTAGGGTTAGGGTACTCGTTAGGATTAGGGTATTTATTAAACCTATCCCACTCTCTAGATACCACTTAGCACGTAAAGGAATATTATTAGGGATCCAGCCATGGAGAAGATTTTAGTCACTAGGATAAGATAAAGAATAAACACATTATAAAAAAATCACATTAGGATTTTCTTTTTAACCTGTTCCTTAAAACACTAGTGCTTAGGAAATCTAATAGAGGCAAAAGCAATCAAGGGTAGTTTAGGGTTAGGGTTAGGGTTAGGGTTAGTGTTAGGGTTAGTGTACGGCTTAGGGTATGGGATAGGGTACGGGTGAGGGTACGGCGTAGGGTAGGGGTTAGGGTTAGGGTTAGGGTTATGGTTAGGGTATGGCTTAGGGTACGGGTGAGGGTACGGGTGAGGGTACTGCGTAGGGTATTGGTTAGGGATAGGGTACAGCTTAGGATACGTGTTAGGGTACGGGTTAGGGTACGGCGTAGAGTGTGGGTTAGGGTTAGGATAAGTGTTAGGGTTAGGGTTACGGTACGTCTTAGGGTACGTGTTAGGGTACGGGTGAGGGTACGGCGTAGGTTATGGGTTAGGGTTAGGGTTAGGGTTAGGGTTAGGGTACGGCTTAGGATACGGGTTAGGGTACGGGTGAGGGTACGGCGTAGGTTATGTGTTAGGGTTAGGTTTAGTGTTAGGGTTATGGTACGGCTTAGGTTATGGGATAGGGTACAGGTGAGGGTATGGCATAGGGTAGGGGTTAGGGTTAGGTTTAGGGTTAGGGTTAGGGTAAGGGTACGCCTTAGGGTACGGGTGAGGGTATGGGTGAGGATACTGCGTAGGGTATTGGTTAGGGTTAGGGTACGGCTTAGGATACGGGTTAGGGTACGTGTTAGGGTATGGCGTACGCTATGGGTTAGGGTTAGGGTTAGGGTTAGGGTTAGGTTTAGGGTTAGGGTACGGGTTAGGGTACGGGTGAGGTTACGGCGTAGGGTATAGTTTAGGGTTAGGGTTAGGGTACGGCTTAGGGTACGGGTTAGTGTACGGGTGAGGGTATGGCGTAGTGTATAGGTTAGGGTTAGGGTTACGGTATGGCTTAGGGTATGGGTGAGGGTACGGGTGAGGGTACTGTGTAGGGTATTGGTTATGGTTAGGGTACGGCTTAGAATACGGGTTAGGGTACGGTTTAGGGTACGGCGTAGGGTATGGGTTAGGGTTAGGGTTAGGGTTAGGGTTAGGGTTAGGGTACGGCTTAGGGTACGGGTCAGGGTACGGGTGAGGGTACGGCGTAGTGTATAGGTTAGGGTTAGGGTTAGGGTTAGGGTACGGCTTAGGGTATGGGATAGGGTACGGGTGAGGGTACGTCGTTGGGTAGGGGTTAGGTTTAGGGTTAGGGTTAGTGTTAGGGTTAGGGTACGGCTTAGGGTATGGGATAGGTTACGGGTGAGGGTACGGCGTAGGGTAGGGGTTAGGGTTAGGTTTAGGGTTAGTGTTAGGTTTAGGGTACCGCTTAGGGTATGGGATAGGGTGCGGCGTAGGGTAGCGGTTAGGGTTAGGGTTAGGGTTAGGGTACGGCTTAGGATACAGGTTAGGGTACGGGTGAGGGTGCGGCGTAGCGTATGGGTTAGGGTTAGGGTTAGGGTTAGGGTACGGCTTAGGGTACGGGTTAGGGTACGGGTGAGGGTACGGCGTAGGTTATGGGTTAGGGTTAGGGTTAGGGTTAGGGTTAGTTTTAGGGTTAGGGATTGGTTTAGGGTACGGGTTAGGATTAGCATACTTGTTCGGGTTAGGGTTTTGGTTAGGGTTAGGGTACGCGTTAGGGTTAGGGTATGGGTTAGGTTTAGGGTACACGTTAGGATTAGGGTATTTATTAAACCTATCCCACTCTCTAGATACCACTTAGCACGTAAAGGAATATTATTTGGGGTTCAGCCATGGAGAAGATTTTAGTCACTAAGATAAGATAAAGAATAAACACATTATAAAAAAAATCACATAAGGTTTTCTTTTTAACCTGTTCTTTAAAACACTAGTGTTTAGGAAATCTAATGGAGGCAAAAGCAGTAAAGGGTAGTTTAGGGTTAGGGTTAGGGTAGGGCTTAGGATACGGGTGAGGGTACTGGTGAGGGTACTGCGTAGGTTATTGGTTAGGGTTAGGGTACGGCTTAGGATACGGGTTAGGATATGGGTTAGGTTACGGCGTTGGGTATGGGTGAGGGTTAGGGTTAGGGTTAGGGTAAGGCTTTGGGTACGGGTTAGGGTACGGGTGAGGGTACGGCGTAGGGTAGAGGTTAGGGTTAGGTTTAGGGTTAGGGTACGGCTTAGGATACGGGTTAGGGTATGGGTGAGGGTACGGCGTAGCGTATGGGTTAGGGTTAGGGTTAGGGTTAGGGTTAGTTTTAGGGTTAGGGATTGCTTTAGGGTACGGGTTAGGATTAGTGTACGTGTTAGGGTTAGGGTTTGGGTTAGGGTTAGGGTACGCATTAGGGTTAGGGTGTGGGTTAGGGTTAGGGTACACGTTAGGATTAGGGTATTTATTAAACCTATCCCACTCTCTAGATACCACTTAGCACGTAAAGGAATATTATTTAGGGTCCAGCCATGGAGAAGATTTTCGTTACTAGGATAAGATAAAGAATAAACACATTATAAAAAAATCACATTAGGATTTTCTTTTTAACCTGTTCCTTAAAACACTAGTGCTTAGGAAATCTAATGGAGGCAAAAGCAGTCAAGGGTAGTTTAGGGTTAGGGTTAGGGTTAGGGTTAGTGTTAGGGTTAGGGTACGGCTTAGGGTATGGGATAGGGTATGGTGAGGTTACGGCATAGGGTAGGGTTTAGGGTTAGGGTTAGTGTTAGGGTTAGGGTTAGGGTATGGCTTAGGGTACGGGTGAGGGTACTGTGTAGGTCATTGGTTAGGGTTAGGTTAAGGCTTAGGATACAGGTTATTGTATGGGTTAGGGTACGGCGCAGGGTATGGGTAAGGTTTAGGGTTAGGGTTAGGGTTAGAGTTAGGGTACGGCTTAGGGTACGGGTTAGGGTACGGGTGAGGGTATGGCGTAGTGTATAGGTTAGGGTTAGGGTTAGGGTACGGCTTAGGGTACGGGTTAGGTTACGGGTGAGGGTATGGCGTAGGGTATGGGTTAGGGTTAGGGTTAGGGTTAGTGTTAGTGTTAGGGTTAGGGTACGGCTTAGCGTATGGGATAGGGTACGGGTGAGGGTACGGCGTAGAGTAGGGTTAGGGTTAGAGTTAGGGTTAGGGTTGGGGTTAGGGTACGGCTTAGGGTACGGGTGAGGGTACGGGTGAGGGTACTGCGTAGGGTATTGGTTAGGGTTAGGATATGGCTTAGGATACGGGTTAGGGTACGGGTTAGGGTATGGTGTAGGGTATGGGTTAGGGTTAGGGTTAGGGTTAGGGTTAGGGTTAGGGTACGGCTTAGGATACGGGTTAGGGTACGGGTGAGGGTACGGCGTAGCGTATGGGTTAGGGTTAGGGTTAGGGTACGTCTTAGGCTACGGTTTAGGGTACGGGTGAGGGTACGGCGTAGGGTAAGGGTTAGGGTTAGGGTTAGGGTTAGGGTTAGTTTTAGGGTTAGGGATTGGTTTAGGGTAAGGGTTAGGATTAGCGTACGTGTTAGGGTTAGGTTTTGGGTTAGGGTTAGGGTTAGGGTTAGGGTTAGTTTTAGGGTTAGGGATTGGTTTAGGGTACGGGTTAGGATTAGCGTACGTGTTAGGGTTAGGTTTTGGGTTAGGGTTAGGGAACGCGTTAGGGTTAGGGTATGGGTTAGGGTTAGGGTACTCGTTAGGATTAGGGTATTTATTAAACCTATCCCACTCTCTAGATACCACTTAGCACGTAAAGGAATATTATTAGGGATCCAGCCATGGAGAAGATTTTAGTCACTAGGATAAGATAAAGAATAAACACATTATAAAAAAATCACATTAGGATTTTCTTTTTAACCTGTTCCTTAAAACACTAGTGCTTAGGAAATCTAATAGAGGCAAAAGCAATCAAGGGTAGTTTAGGGTTAGGGTTAGGGTTAGGGTTAGTGTTAGGGTTAGGGTACGGCTTAGGGTATGGGATAGGGTACGGGTGAGGGTACGGCGTAGGGTAGGGGTTAGGGTTAGGGTTAGGGTTATGGTTAGGGTATGGCTTAGGGTACGGGTGAGGGTACGGGTGAGGGTACTGCGTAAGGTATTGGTTAGGGATAGGGTACAGCTTAGGATACGTGTTAGGGTACGGGTTAGGGTACGGCGTAGAGTGTGGGTTAGGGTTAGGATAAGTGTTAGGGTTAGGGTTACGGTACGTCTTAGGGTACGTGTTAGGGTACGGGTGAGGGTACGGCGTAGGTTATGGGTTAGGGTTAGGGTTAGGGTTAGGGTTAGGGTACGGCTTAGGATACGGGTTAGGGTACGGGTGAGGGTACGGCGTAGGTTATGTGTTAGGGTTAGGTTTAGTGTTAGGGTTATGGTACGGCTTAGGTTATGGGATAGGGTACAGGTGAGGGTATGGCATAGGGTAGGGGTTAGGGTTAGGTTTAGGGTTAGGGTTAGGGTTAGGGTACGCCTTAGGGTACGGGTGAGGGTATGGGTGAGGATACTGCGTAGGGTATTGGTTAGGGTTAGGGTACGGCTTAGGATACGGGTTAGGGTACGTGTTAGGGTATGGCGTACGCTATGGGTTAGGGTTAGGGTTAGGGTTAGGGTTAGGTTTAGGGTTAGGGTACGGGTTAGGGTACGGGTGAGGTTACGGCGTAGGGTATAGTTTAGGGTTAGGGTTAGGGTACGGCTTAGGGTACGGGTTAGTGTACGGGTGAGGGTATGGCGTAGTGTATAGGTTAGGGTTAGGGTTACGGTATGGCTTAGGGTATGGGTGAGGGTACGGGTGAGGGTACTGTGTAGGGTATTGGTTATGGTTAGGGTACGGCTTAGAATACGGGTTAGGGTACGGTTTAGGGTACGGCGTAGGGTATGGGTTAGGGTTAGGGTTAGGGTTAGGGTTAGGGTTAGGGTACGGCTTAGGGTACGGGTTAGGGTACGGGTGAGGGTACGGCGTAGTGTATAGGTTAGGGTTAGGGTTAGGGTTAGGGTACGGCTTAGGGTATGGGATAGGGTACGGGTGAGGGTACGTCATTGGGTAGGGGTTAGGTTTAGGGTTAGGGTTAGTGTTAGGGTTAGGGTACGGCTTAGGGTATGGGATAGGTTACGGGTGAGGGTACGGCGTAGGGTAGGGGTTAGGGTTAGGTTTAGGGTTAGTGTTAGGTTTAGGGTACCGCTTAGGGTATGGGATAGGGTGCGGCGTAGGGTAGCGGTTAGGGTTAGGGTTAGGGTTAGGGTACGGCTTAGGATACAGGTTAGGGTACGGGTGAGGGTGCGGCGTAGCGTATGGGTTAGGGTTAGGGTTAGGGTTAGGGTACGGCTTAGGGTACGGGTTAGGGTACGGGTGAGGGTACGGCGTAGGTTATGGGTTAGGGTTAGGGTTAGGGTTAGGGTTAGGGTACGCGTTAGGGTTAGGGTATGGGTTAGGTTTAGGGTACACGTTAGGATTAGGGTATTTATTAAACCTATCCCACTCTCTAGATACCACTTAGCACGTAAAGGAATATTATTTGGGGTTCAGCCATGGAGAAGATTTTAGTCACTAGGATAAGATAAAGAATAAACACATTATAAAAAAAATCACATAAGGTTTTCTTTTTAACCTGTTCTTTAAAACACTAGTGTTTAGGAAATCTAATGGAGGCAAAAGCAGTAAAGGGTAGTTTAGGGTTAGGGTTAGGGTAGGGCTTAGGATACGGGTGAGGGTACTGGTGAGGGTACTGCGTAGGTTATTGGTTAGGGTTAGGGTACGGCTTAGGATACGGGTTAGGATATGGGTTAGGTTACGGCGTTGGGTATGGGTGAGGGTTAGGGTTAGGGTTAGGGTAAGGCTTTGGGTACGGGTTAGGGTACGGGTGAGGGTACGGCGTAGGGTAGAGGTTAGGGTTAGGTTTAGGGTTAGGGTATGGCTTAGGATACGGGTTAGGGTATGGGTGAGGGTACGGCGTAGCGTATGGGTTAGGGTTAGGGTTAGGGTTAGTTTTAGGGTTAGGGATTGCTTTAGGGTACAGGTTAGGATTAGTGTACGTGTTAGGGTTAGGGTTTGGGTTAGGGTTAGGGTACGCATTAGGGTTAGGGTGTGGGTTAGGGTTAGGGTACACGTTAGGATTAGGGTATTTATTAAATCTATCCCACTCTCTAGATACCACTTAGCACGTAAAGGAATATTATTTAGGGTCCAGCCATGGAGAAGATTTTCGTTACTAGGATAAGATAAAGAATAAACACATTATAAAAAAATCACATTAGGATTTTCTTTTTAACCTGTTCCTTAAAACACTACTGCTTAGGAAATCTAATGGAGGCAAAAGCAGTCAAGGGTAGTTTAGGGTTAGGGTTAGGGTTAGGGTTAGTGTTAGGGTTAGGGTACGGCTTAGGGTATGGGATAGGGTATGGTGAGGGTACGGCATAGGGTAGGGTTTAGGGTTAGGGTTAGTGTTAGGGTTAGGGTTAGGGTATGGCATAGGGTACGGGTGAGGGTACTGTGTAGGTCAATGTTTAGGGTTAGGTTAAGGCTTAGGATACAGGTTATTGTATGGGTTAGTGTACGGTGCAGGGTATGGGTAAGGTTTAGGGTTAGGGTTAGGGTTAGAGTTAGGGTAAGGCTTATGGTACCGGTTAGGGTACGGGTGAGGGTACGGCGTAGTGTATAGGTTAGGGTTAGGGTTAGGGTACGGCTTAGGGTACGGGTTAGGTTACGGGTGAGGGTACGGCGTAGGGTATGGGTTAGCGTTAGGGTTAGGGTTAGTGTTAGTGTTCGGGTTAGGGTACGGCTTAGCGTATGGGATAGGGTACGTGTGAGGGTACGGCGTAGGGTAGGGGTTAGGGTTAGAGTTAGGGTTAGGGTTGGGGTTAGGGTACGGCTTAGGGTACGGGTGAGGGTATGGGTGAGGGTACTGCGTAGGGTATTGGTTAGGGTTAGGATATGGCTTAGGATACGGGTTAGGGTACGGGTTAGGGTATGGCGTAGGGTATGGGTTAGGGTTAGGGTTAGGGTTAGGGTTAGGGTTAGGGTACGGCTTAGGATACGGGTTAGGGTACGGGTGAGGGTACGGCGTAGTGTATGGGTTAGGGTTAGGGTTAGGGTACGTCTTAGGGTACGGGTTAGGGTACGGGTGAGGGTACGGCGTAGGGTAAGGGTTAGGGTTAGGGTTAGGGTTAGGGTTAGTTTTAGGGTTAGGGATTGGTTTAGGGTACGGGTTAGGATTAGCGTACGTGTTAGGGTTAGGTTTTGGGTTAGGGTTAGGGTACGCGTTAGGGTTAGGGTATGGGTTAGGGTTAGGGTACACGTTAGGATTAGGGTATTTATTAAATCTATCCCACTCTCTAGATACCACTTAGCACGTAAAGGAATATTATTAGGGATCCAGCCATGGAGAAGATTTTAGTCACTAGGATAAGATAAAGAATAAACACATTATAAAAAAATCACATTAGGATTTTCTTTTTAACCTGTTCCTTAAAACACTAGTGCTTAGGAAATCTAATAGAGGCAAAAGCAATCAAGGGTAGTTTAGGGTTAGGGTTAGGGTTAGGGTTAGTGTTAGGTTTAGGGTACGGCTTAGGGTATGGGATAGGGTACGGGTGAGGGTACGGCGTAGGGTAGGGGTTAGGGTTAGGGTTAGGGTTAGGGTACGGCTTAGGGTACGGGTTAGGGTACGGGTGAGGTTACGGCGTAGGGTATAGTTTAGGGTTATGGTTAGGGTTAGGGTACGGCTTAGGGTACGGCTTAGGGTATGGGATAGGGTATGTGTGAGGGTACGGCATAGGGTAGGGTTTAGGTTTAGGGTTAGTGTTAGGGTTAGGGTTAGAGTATGGCTTAGGGTACGGGTGAGGGTACTGTGTAGGTCATTGGTTAGGGTTAGGTTAAGGCTTAGGATACAGGTTATTGTATGGGTTAGGGTACGGTGCAGGGTATGGGTAAGGGTTAGGGTTAGGGTTAGGGTTAGAGTTAGGGTACGGCTTAGGGTACGGTTTAGGGTACGGGTGAGGGTACGTCATAGTGTATATGTTAGGGTTAGGGTTAGGGTACGGCTTAGGGTACGGGTTAGGTTACGGGTGAGGGTACGGCATAGGGTATGGTTTAGGGTTAGGGTTAGGGTTAGGGTTAGTGTTAGTGTTAGGGTTAGGCTACGGCTTAGAGTATGGGATAGGGTACGGGTGAGGGTACGGCGTAGGGTAGGGGTTAGGGTTAGAGTTAGGGTTAGGGTTGGGGTTAGGGTACGGCTTAGGGTACGGGTGAGGGTACTGCGTAGGGTATTGGTTAGGGTTAGGATACGGATTAGGATACGGGTTAGGGTACGGGTTAGGTTATGGCATAGGTTATGGGTTAGGGTTAGGGTTAGGGTTAGGGTTAGGGTTAGGGTACGGCTTAGGATACGGGTTAGGGTACGGGTGAAGGTACGGCGTAGCGTATGGGTTACGGTTAGGGTTAGGGTTAGGGTTAGGGTACGGCTTAGGTTATGGGATAGGGTACAGGTGAGGGTATGGCATAGGGTATGGGTTAGGGTTAGGGTTAGGGTACGGCTTAGGGTACGGGTGAGGGTATGGGTGAGGATACTGCGTAGGGTATTGGTTAGGGTTACGGTACGTCTTAGGATACGGGTTAGGGTACGGGTGAGGGTACGGCGTAGGTTATGTGTTAGGGTTAGGGTTAGTGTTACTGTTAGGGTTAGCGTACGGCTTAGCATATGGGATAGGATACGGGTGAGGGTACGGCGTAGGGTAGGGGTTAGGGTTAGGGTTAGGGTTATGGTTAGGGTATGGCTTAGGGTACGGGTGAGGGTACGGGTGAGGGTACTGCGTAGGGTATTGGTTAGGGTTAGGGTACGGCTTAGGATACGTGTTAGGGTACGGGTTAGGGTACGGCGTAGAGTGTGGGTTAGGGTTAGGGTTAGTGTTAGGGTTAGGGTTACGGTACGTCTTAGGGTACGTGTTAGGGTACGGGTGAGGGTACGGCGTAGGTTATGGGTTAGGGTTATGGTTAGGGTTAGGGTTAGGGTACGGCTTAGGTTATGGGATAGGGTACAGGTGAGGGTATGGCATAGGGTAGGGGTTAGGGTTAGGGTTAGGGTTAGGGTTAGGGTTAGGGTATGGCTTAGGGTACGGGTGAGGGTATGGGTGAGGATACTGCGTAGGGTATTGGTTAGGGTTAGGGTACGGCTTAGGATACGGGTTAGGGTACGTGTTAGGGTATGGCGTACGGTATGGGTTAGGGTTAAGGTTAGGGTTAGGGTTAGGGTTAGGGTTAGGGTTAGGGTACGGCTTAGGGTACGGGTTAGGGTACGGGTGAGGTTACGGCGTAGGGTATAGTTTAGGGTTAGGGTTAGGGTTAGGGTACGGCTTAGGATACGGGTTAGTGTACGGGTGAGGGTACGGCGTAGCGTATGGTTTAGGGTTAGGGTTAGGGTTAGGGTACGGCTTAGGGTACGGGTTAGGGTACGGGTGAGGGTATGGTGTAGTGTATAGGTTAGGGTTAGGGTTAGGGTTAGGGTATGGCTTAGGGTACGGGTGAGGGTACGGGTGAGGGTACTGTGTAGGTTATTGGGTATGGTTAGGGTACGGCTTAGAATACGGGTTAGGGTACGGGATAGGGTACGGCGTAGGGTATAGTTTAGGGTTAGGGTTAGGGTTAGGGTACGGCTTAGGATACGGGTTAGGGTACGGGTGAGGGTACGGCGTAGTGTATAGGTTAGGGTTAGGGTTAGGGTTAGGGTACGGCTTAGGGTAAGGGTTAGGGTACGGGTGAGGGTATGGCGTAGTGTATAGGTTAGGGTTATGGTTAGGGTTAGGGTACGGCTTAGGATATGGGATAGTGTACGGGTGAGGGTACGGCGTAGGGTAGGGGTTAGGTTTAGGGTTAGGGTTAGTGTTAGGGTTAGGGTACGGCTTAGGGTATGGGATAGGTTACGGGTGAGGGTACGGCGTAGGGTAGGGGTTAGAGTTAGGTTTAGGGTTAGTGTTAGGTTTAGGGTACCGCTTAGGGTATGGGATAGGGTACGGCGTAGGGTAGCAGTTAGGGTTAGGGTTAGGGTTAGGGTACGGCTTAGGGTACGGGTTAGGGTACGGGTGAGGGTACTGCGTAGGGTATTCGTTAGGGTTAGGGTACGGCTTAGGATACGTGTTAGGGTACGGGTTAGGGTACGGCATAGAGTGTGGGTTAGGGTTAGGGTTAGTGTTAGGGTTAGGGTTACGGTACGTCTTAGGGTACGTGTTAGGGTACGGGTGAGGGTACGGCGTAGGTTATGGGTTAGGGTTAGGGTTAGGGTTAGGGTTAGGGTACGGCTTAGGATACGGGTTAGGGTACGGGTGAGGGTACGGCGTAGGGTAGGGTTTAGGTTTAGGGTTATGGTTAGTGTTAGGGTTAGGGTACGGCTTAGGGTATGGGATAGGTTACGATGAGGGTACGGCGTAGGGTAGGGGTTAGGGTTAGGTTTAGGGTTAGTGTTAGGTTTAGGGTACCGCTTAGGGTATGGGATAGGGTACGGCGTAGGGTAGCGGTTAGGGTTAGGCTTAGGGTACGGCTTAGGATACGGGTTAGGGTATGGGTGAGGGTGCGGCGTAGCGTATGGGTTAGGGTTAGGGTTAGGGTTAGGGTACGGCTTAGGGTACGGGTTAGGGTACGGGTGAGGTTACGGAGTAGGTTATGGGTTAGGGTTAGGGTTAGGGTTAGGGTTAGTTTTAGGGTTAGGGATTGGTTTAGGGTACGGGTTAGGATTAGCATACTTGTTCGGGTTAGGGTTTTGGTTAGGGTTAGGGTACGCGTTAGGGTTAGGGTATGGGTTAGGTTTAGGGTACACGTTAGGATTAGGGTATTTATTAAACCTATCCCACTCTCTAGATACCACTTAGCACGTAAAGGAATATTATTTGGGGTTCAGCCATGGAGAAGATTTTAGTCACTAGGATAAGATAAAGAATAAACACATTATAAAAAAAATCACATAAGGTTTTCTTTTTAACTTGTTCTTTAAAACACTAGTGTTTAGGAAATCTAATGGAGGCAAAAGCAGTAAAGGGTAGTTTAGGGTTAGGGTTAGGGTTAGGGTTAGGGTAGGGCTTAGGATACGGGTGAGGGTACTGGTGAGGGTACTGCGTAGGTTATTGGTTAGTGTTAGGGTACGGCTTAGGATACGGGTTAGGATATGGGTTAGGTTACGGCGTTGGGTATGGGTGAGGGTTAGGGTTAGGGTTAGGGTTAGTTTTAGGGTTAGGGATTGGTTTAGGGTACGGGTTAGGATTAGCATACTTGTTCGGGTTAGGGTTTTGGTTAGGGTTAGGGTACGCGTTAGGGTTAGGGTATGGGTTAGGTTTAGGGTACACGTTAGGATTAGGGTATTTATTAAACCTATCCCACTCTCTAGATACCACTTAGCACGTAAAGGAATATTATTTGGGGTTCAGCCATGGAGAAGATTTTAGTCACTAGGATAAGATAAAGAATAAACACATTATAAAAAAAATCACATAAGGTTTTCTTTTTAACTTGTTCTTTAAAACACTAGTGTTTAGGAAATCTAATGGAGGCAAAAGCAGTAAAGGGTAGTTTAGGGTTAGGGTTAGGGTTAGGGTTAGGGTAGGGCTTAGGATACGGGTTAGGATATGGGTTAGGTTACGGCGTTGGGTATGGGTGAGGGTTAGGGTTAGGGTTAGGGTAAGGCTTTGGGTACGGGTTAGGGTACGGGTGAGGGTACGGCGTAGGGTAGAGGTTAGGGTTAGGTTTAGGGTTAGGGTATGGCTTAGGATACGGGTTAGGGTATGGGTGAGGGTACGGCGTAGCGTATGGGTTAGGGTTAGGGTTAGGGTTAGGGTTAGTTTTAGGGTTAGCGATTGGTTTAGGGTACGGGTTAGGATTAGCGTACGTGTTAGTGTTAGGGTTTGGGTTAGGGTTAGGGTACGCATTAGGGTTAGGGTGTGGGTTAGGGTTAGGGTACGCGTTAGGATTAGGGTATTTATTAAACCTATCCCACTCTCTAGATACCACTTAGCACGTAAAGGAATATTATTTAGGGTCCAGCCATGGAGAAGATTTTCGTCACTAGGATAAGATAAAGAATAAACACATTATAAAAAAATCACATTAGGATTTTCTTTTTAACCTGTTCCTTAAAACACTAGTGCTTAGGAAATCTAATGGAGGCAAAAGCAATCAAGGGTAGTTTAGGGTTAGGGTTAGGGTTAGGGTTAGTGTTAGGGTTAGGGTACGGCTTAGGGTATGGGATAGGGTATGGGTGAGGGTACGGCGTAGGTTATGGGTTAGGGTTAGGGTTAGGGTTAGGGTTAGGGTTAGGGTTAGGGTTAGGGTTAGGGTTAGGGTATGGCTTAGGGTACGGGTGAGGGTACTGTGTAGGTCATTGGTTAGGGTTAGGTTAAGGCTTAGGATACAGGTTATTGTATGGGTTAGGGTACGGCGCAGGGTATGGGTAAGGGTTAGGGTTAGGGTTAGGGTTAGATTTAGGGTACGGCTTAGGGTACGGGTTAGGGAACGGGTGAGGGTACGGCGTAGTGTATAGGTTAGGGTTAGGGTTAGGGTACGGCTTAGGGTACGGATTAGGTTATGGGCGAGTGTATGGCGTAGGGTATGGGTTAGGGTTAGGGTTAGGGTTAGTGTTACTGTTAGGGTTAGGGTACGGCTTAGCGTATGGGATAGGGTACGGGTGAGGGTACGGCGTAGGGTATTGGTTAGGGTTAGGGTACGGCTTAGGATACGTGTTAGGGTACGGGTTAGGGTACGGCATAGAGTGTGGGTTAGGGTTAGGGTTAGTGTTAGGGTTAGGGTTACGGTACGTCTTAGGGTACGTGTTAGGGTACGGGTGAGGGTACGGCGTAGGTTATGGGTTAGGGTTAGGGTTAGGGTTAGGGTTACGGTACGGCTTAGGATACGGGTTAGGGTACGGGTGAGGGTACGGCGTAGTGTATAGGTTAGGGTTAGGGTTAGGGTTAGGGTACGGCTTAGGGTAAGGGTTAGGGTACGGGTGAGGGTATGGCGTAGTGTATAGGTTAGGGTTATGGTTAGGGTTAGGGTACGGCTTAGGATATGGGATAGGGTACGTGTGAGGGTACGGCGTATGGTAAGGGTTAGGTTTAGGGTTAGGGTTAGTGTTAGGGTTAGGGTACGGCTTAGGGTATGGGATAGGTTACGGGTGAGGGTACGGCGTAGGGTAGGGGTTAGGGTTAGGTTTAGGGTTAGTGTTAGGTTTAGGGTACCGCTTAGGGTATGGGATAGGGTACGGCGTAGGGTAGCGGATAGGGTTAGGGTTAGGGTTAGGGTACGGCTTAGGATACGGGTTAGGGTATGGGTGAGGGTGCGGCGTAGCGTATGGGTTAGGGTTAGGGTTAGGGTTAGGGTACGGCTTAGGGTACGGGTTAGGGTACGGGTGAGGTTACGGCGTAGGTTATGGGTTAGGGTTAGGGTTAGGGTTAGGGTTAGTTTTAGGGTTAGGGATTGGTTTAGGGTACGGGTTAGGATTAGCATACTTGTTCGGGTTAGGGTTTTGGTTAGGGTTAGGGTACGCGTTAGGGTTAGGGTATGGGTTAGGTTTAGGGTACACGTTAGGATTAGGGTATTTATTAAACCTATCCCACTCTCTAGATACCACTTAGCACGTAAAGGAATATTATTTGGGGTTCAGCCATGGAGAAGATTTTAGTCACTAGGATAAGATAAAGAATAAACACATTATAAAAAAAATCACATAAGGTTTTCTTTTTAACCTGTTCTTTAAAACACTAGTGTTTAGGAAATCTAATGGAGGCAAAAGCAGTAAAGGGTAGTTTAGGGTTAGGGTTAGGGTTAGGGTTAGGGTAGGGCTTAGGATACGGGTGAGGGTACTGGTGAGGGTACTGCGTAAGTTATTGGTTAGGGTTAGGGTACGGCTTAGGATACGGGTTAGGATATGGGTTAGGTTACGGCATTGGGTATGGGTGAGGGTTAGGGTTAGGGTTAGGGTAAGGCTTTGGGTACGGGTTAGGGTACGGGTGAGGGTACGGCGTAGGGTAGAGGTTAGGGTTAGGTTTAGGGTTAGGGTACGGCTTAGGATACGGGTTAGGGTATGGGTGAGGGTACGGCGTAGCGTATGGGTTAGGGTTAGGGTTAGGGTTAGGGTTAGTTTTAGGGTTAGGGATTGGTTTAGGGTACGGGTTAGGATTAGCGTACGTGTTAGTGTTAGGGTTTGGGTTAGGGTTAGGGTACGCATTAGGGTTAGGGTGTGGGTTAGGGTTAGGGTACACGTTAGGATTAGGGTATTTATTAAACCTATCCCACTCTCTAGATACCACTTAGCACGTAAAGGAATATTATTTAGGGTCCAGCCATGGAGAAGATTTTCGTTACTAGGATAAGATAAAGAATAAACACATTATAAAAAAATCACATTAGGATTTTCTTTTTAACCTGTTCCTTAAAACACTAGTGCTTAGGAAATCTAATGGAGGCAAAAGCAGTCAAGGGTAGTTTAGGGTTAGGGTTAGGGTTAGGGTTAGTGTTAGGGTTAGGGTACGGCTTAGGGTATGGGATAGGGTATGGGTGAGGGTACGGCATAGGGTAGGGTTTAGGGTTAGGGTTAGTGTTAGGGTTAGGGTTAGGGTATGGCTTAGGGTACGGGTGAGGGTACTGTGTAGGTCATTGGTTAGGGTTAGGTTAAGGCTTAGGATACAGGTTATTGTATGGGTTAGGGTACGGCGCAGGGTATGGGTAAGGGTTAGGGTTAGGGTTAGGGTTAGAGTTAGGGTACGGCTTAGGGTACGGGTGAGGGTATGGCGTAGTGTATAGGTTAGGGTTAGGGTTAGGGTACGGCTTAGGGTACGGGTTAGGTTACGGGTGAGGGTACGGCGTAGGGTATGGGTTAGGGTTAGGGTTAGGGTTAGTGTTAGTGTTAGGGTTAGGGTACGGCTTAGCGTATGGGATAGGGTACGGGTGAGGGTACGGCGTAGGGTAGGGGTTAGGGTTAGAGTTAGGGTTAGGGTTGGGGTTAGGGTACGGCTTAGGGTACGGGTGAGGGTACGGGTGAGGGTACTGCGTAGGGTATTGGTTAGGGTTAGGATATGGCTTAGGATACGGGTTAGGGTACGGGTTAGGGTATGGTGTAGGGTATGGGTTAGGGTTAGGGTTAGGGTTAGGGTTAGGGTTAGGGTACGGCTTAGGATACGGGTTAGGGTACGGGTGAGGGTACGGCATAGCGTATGGGTTAGGGTTAGGGTTAGGGTACGTCTTAGGCTACGGGTTAGGGTACGGGTGAGGGTACGGCGTAGGGTAAGGGTTAGGGTTAGGGTTAGGGTTAGGGTTAGTTTTAGGGTTAGGGATTGGTTTAGGGTTCGGGTTAGGATTAGCGTACGTGTTATGGTTAGGTTTTGGGTTAGGGTTAGGGTACGCGTTAGGGTTAGGGTATGGGTTAGGGTTAGGGTACTCGTTAGGATTTGGGTATTTATTAAACCTATCCCACTCTCTAGATACCACTTAGCACGTAAAGGAATATTATTAGGGATCCAGCCATGGAGAAGATTTTAGTCACTAGGATAAGATAAAGAATAAACACATTATAAAAAAATCACATTAGGATTTTCTTTTTAACCTGTTCCTTAAAACACTAGTGCTTAGGAAATCTAATAGAGGCAAAAGCAATCAAGGGTAGTTTAGGGTTAGGGTTAGGGTTAGGGTTAGTGTTAGGGTTAGGGTACGGCTTAGGGTACGGCGTAGGGTATGGTTTAGGGTTAGGGTTAGGGTTAGGGTTAGGGTTAGGGTACGGCTTAGGGTACGGGTTAGGGTACGGGTGAGGGTACGGCATAGTGTATAGGTTAGGGTTAGGGTTAGGGTTAGGGTACGGCTTAGGGTATGGGATAGGGTACGGGTGAGGGTACGTCGTTGGGTAGGGGTTAGGTTTAGGGTTAGGGTTAGTGTTAGGGTTAGGGTACGGCTTAGGGTATGGGATAGGTTATGGGTGAGGGTACGGCGTAGGGTAGGGGTTAGGGTTAGGTTTAGGGTTAGTGTTAGGTTTAGGGTACCGCTTAGGGTATGGGATAGGGTACGGCGTAGGGTAGCGGTTAGGGTTAGGGTTAGGGTACGGCTTAGGATACGGGTTAGGGTACGGGTGAGGGTGCGGCGTAGCCTATGGGTTAGGGTTAGGGTTAGGGTTAGGGTACGGCTTAGGGTACGGGTTAGGGTACGGGTGAGGGTACGGCGTAGGTTATGGGTTAGGGTTAGGGTTAGGGTTAGGGTTAGTTTTAGGGTTAGGGATTGGTTTAGGGTAAGGGTTAGGATTAGCATACTTGTTCGGGTTAGGGTTTTGGTTAGGGTTAGGGTACCCGTTACGGTTAGGGTATGGGTTAGGTTTAGGGTACACGTTAGGATTAGGGTATTTATTAAACCTATCCCACTCTCTAGATACCACTTAGCACGTAAAGGAATATTATTTGGGGTTCTGCCATGGAGAAGATTTTAGTCACTAGGATAAGATAAAGAATAAACACATTATAAAAAAAATCACATAAGGTTTTCTTTTTAACCTGTTCTTTAAAACACTAGTGTTTAGGAAATCTAATGGAGGCAAAAGCAGTAAAGGGTAGTTTAGGGTTAGGGTTAGGGTAGGGCTTAGGATACGAGTGAGGGTACTGGTGAGGGTACTGCGTAGGTTATTGGTTAGGGTTAGGGTACGGCTTAGGATACGGGTTAGGATATGGCTTAGGTTACGGCGTTGGGTATGGGTGAGGGTTAGGGTTAGGGTTAGGGTAAGGCTTTGGTTACGGGTTAGGGTACGGGTGAGGGTACGGCGTAGGGTAGAGGTTAGGGTTAGGTTTAGGATTAGGGTACGGCTTAGGATACGGGTTAGGGTATGGGTGAGGGTACGGCGTAGCGTATGGGTTAGGGTTAGGGTTAGGGTTAGGGTACACGTTAGGATTAGGGTATTTATTAAACCTATCCCACTCTCTAGATACCACTTAGCACGTAAAGGAATATTATTTAGGGTCCAGCCATGGAGAAGATTTTCGTCACTAGGATAAGATAAAGAATAAACACATTATAAAAAAATCACATTAAAATTTTCTTTTTAACCTGTTCCTTAAAACACTAGTGCTTAGGAAATCTAATGGAGGCAAAAGCAGTCAAGGGTAGTTTAGGGTTAGGGTTAGGGTTAGGGTTAGTGTTAGGGTTAGGGTACGGCTTAGGGTATGGGATAGGGTATGGGTGAGGGTACGGCATAGGGTAGGGTTTAGGGTTAGGGTTAGTGTTAGGGTTAGGGTTAGGGTATGGCTTAGGGTACGGGTGAGGGTACTGTGTAGGTCATTGGTTAGGGTTAGGTTAAGGCTTAGGATACAGGTTATTGTATGGGTTAGGGTACGGCGCAGGGTATGGGTAAGGGTTAGGGTTAGGGTTAGGGTTAGAGTTAGGGTACGGCTTAGGGTACGGGTGAGGGTATGGCGTAGTGTATAGGTTAGGGTTAGGGTTAGGGTACGGCTTAGGGTACGGGTTAGGTTACGGGTGAGGGTACGGCGTAGGGTATGGGTTAGGGTTAGGGTTAGGGTTAGTGTTAGTGTTAGGGTTAGGGTACGGCTTAGCGTATGGGATAGGGTACCGGTGAGGGTACGGCGTAGGGTAGGGGTTAGGGTTAGAGTTAGGGTTAGGGTTGGGGTTAGGGTACGGCTTAGGGTACGGGTGAGGGTACGGGTGAGGGTACTGTGTAGGGTATTGGTTAGGGTTAGGATATGGCTTAGGATACGGGTTAGGGTACGGGTTAGGGTATGGTGTAGGGTATGGGTTAGGGTTAGGGTTAGGGTTAGGGTTAGGGTTAGGGTACGGCTTAGGATACGGGTTAGGGTACGGGTGAGGGTACGGCATAGCGTATGGGTTAGGGTTAGGGTTAGGGTACGTCTTAGGCTACGGGTTAGGGTACGGGTGAGGGTACGGCGTAGGGTAAGGGTTAGGGTTAGGGTTAGGGTTAGTTTTAGGGTTAGGGATTGGTTTAGGGTTCGGGTTAGGATTAGCGTACGTGTTAGGGTTAGGTTTTGGGTTAGGGTTCGGGTACGCGTTAGGGTTAGGGTATGGGTTAGGGTTAGGGTACTCGTTAGGATTTGGGTATTTATTAAACCTATCCCACTCTCTAGATACCACTTAGCACGTAAAGGAATATTATTAGGGATCCAGCCATGGAGAAGATTTTAGTCACTAGGATAAGATAAAGAATAAACACATTATAAAAAAATCACATTAGGATTTTCTTTTTAACCTGTTCCTTAAAACACTAGTGCTTAGGAAATCTAATAGAGGCAAAAGCAATCAAGGGTAGTTTAGGGTTAGGGTTAGGGTTAGGGTTAGTGTTAGGGTTAGGGTACGGCTTAGGGTACGGCGTAGGGTATGGTTTAGGGTTAGGGTTAGGGTTAGGGTTAGGGTACGGCTTAGGGTACGGGTTAGGGTACGGGTGAGGGTACGGCATAGTGTATAGGTTAGGGTTAGGGTTAGGGTTAGGGTACGGCTTAGGGTATGGGATAGGGTACGGGTGAGGGTACGTCGTTGGGTAGGGGTTAGGTTTAGGGTTAGGGTTAGTGTTAGGGTTAGGGTACGGCTTAGGGTATGGGATAGGTTATGGGTGAGGGTACGGCGTAGGGTAGGGGTTAGGGTTACGTTTAGGGTTAGTGTTAGGTTTAGGGTACCGCTTAGGGTATGGGATAGGGTACGGCGTAGGGTAGCGGTTAGGGTTAGGGTTAGGGTACGGCTTAGGATACGGGTTAGGGTACGGGTGAGGGTGCGGCGTAGCGTATGGGTTAGGGTTAGGGTTAGGGTTAGGGTACGGCTTAGGGTACGGGTTAGGGTACGGGTGAGGGTACGGCGTAGGTTATGGGTTAGGGTTAGGGTTAGGGTTAGGGTTAGTTTTAGGGTTAGGGATTGGTTTAGGGTAAGGGTTAGGATTAGCATACTTGTTCGGGTTAGGGTTTTGGTTAGGGTTAGGGTACGCGTTACGGTTAGGGTATGGGTTAGGTTTAGGGTACACGTTAGGATTAGGGTATTTATTAAACCTATCCCACTCTCTAGATACCACTTAGCACGTAAAGGAATATTATTTGGGGTTCAGCCATGGAGAAGATTTTAGTCACTAGGATAAGATAAAGAATAAACACATTATAAAAAAAATCACATAAGGTTTTCTTTTTAACCTGTTCTTTAAAACACTAGTGTTTAGGAAATCTAATGGAGGCAAAAGCAGTAAAGGGTAGTTTAGGGTTAGGGTTAGGGTAGGGCTTAGGATACGGGTGAGGGTACTGGTGAGGGTACTGCGTAGGTTATTGGTTAGGGTTAGGGTACGGCTTAGGATACGGGTTAGGATATGGGTTAGGTTACGGCATTGGGTATGGGTGAGGGTTAGGGTTAGGGTTAGGGTAAGGCTTTGGGTACGGGTTAGGGTACGGGTGAGGGTACGGCGTAGGGTAGAGGTTAGGGTTAGGTTTAGGATTAGGGTACGGCTTAGGATACGGGTTAGGGTATGGGTGAGGGTACGGCGTAGCGTATGGGTTAGGGTTAGGGTTAGGGTTAGGGTACACGTTAGGATTAGGGTATTTATTAAACCTATCCCACTCTCTAGATACCACTTAGCACGTAAAGGAATATTATTTAGGGTCCAGCCATGGAGAAGATTTTCGTCACTAGGATAAGATAAAGAATAAACACATTATAAAAAAATCACATTAGGATTTTCTTTTTAACCTGTTCCTTAAAACACTAGTGCTTAGGAAATCTAATGGAGGCAAAAGCAGTCAAGGGTAGTTTAGGGTTAGGGTTAGGGTTAGGGTTAGTGTTAGGGTTAGGGTACGGCTTAGGGTATGGGATAGGGTATGGGTGAGGGTACGGCATAGGGTAGGGTTTAGGGTTAGGGTTAGTGTTAGGGTTAGGGTTAGGGTATGGCTTAGGGTACGGGTGAGGGTACTGTGTAGGTCATTGGTTAGGGTTAGGTTA
Source organism: Eubalaena glacialis (assembly GCF_028564815.1). Lineage (NCBI taxonomy): Eukaryota > Metazoa > Chordata > Mammalia > Artiodactyla > Balaenidae > Eubalaena > Eubalaena glacialis. Next base: position 673,634 of record NW_026871426.1, read on the forward strand.
AGGCTTAGGATACAGGTTATTGTATGGGTTAGGGTACGGCGCAGGGTATGGTTAAGGGTTAGGGTTAGGGTTAGGGTTAGAGTTAGGGTACGGCTTAGGGTACGGGTTAGGGAACGGGTGAGGGTACGGCGTAGTGTATAGGTTAGGGTTAGGGTTAGGGTACGGCTTAGGGTACGGATTAGGTTATGGGTGAGGGTACGGCGTAGGGTATGGGTTAGGGTTAGGGTTAGGGTTAGTGTTAGTGTTAGGGTTAGGGTACGGCTTAGCGTATGGGATAGGGTACGGGTGAGGGTACGGCGTAGGGTAGGGGTTAGGGTTAGGGTTAGGGTTAGGGTTAGGGTATGGCTTAGGGTACGGGTGAGGGTACGGGTGAGGGTACTGCGTAGGGTATTGGTTAGGGTTAGGGTACGGCTTAGGATACGTGTTAGGGTACGGGTTAGGGTACGGCGTAGAGTGTGGGTTAGGGTTAGGGTTAGTGTTAGGGTTAGGGTTACGGTACGTCTTAGGGTACGTGTTATGGTACGGGTTAGGGTACACCTTAGGTTATGGGATAGGGTACAGGTGAGGGTATGGCATAGGGTAGGGGTTAGGGTTAGGTTTAGGGTTAGGGTTAGGGTTAGGGTACGGCTTAGGGTACGGGTGAGGGTATGGGTGAGGATACTGCGTAGGGTATTGGTTAGGGTTAGGGTACGGCTTAGGATACGTGTTAGGGTACGGGTTAGGGTACGGCGTAGAGTGTGGGTTAGGGTTAGGGTTAGTGTTAGGGTTAGGGTTACGGTACGTCTTAGGGTACGTGTTAGGGTACGGGTTAGGGTACGGCTTAGGTTATGGGATAGGGTACAGGTGAGGGTATGGCATAGGGTAGGGGTTAGGGTTAGGTTTAGTGTTAGGGTTAGGGTTAGGGTACGGCTTACGGTACGGGTGAGGGTATGGGTGAGGATACTGCGTAGGGTATTGGTTAGGGTTAGGGTACGGCTTAGGATACGGGTTAGGGTACGTGTTAGGGTATGGCGTACGCTATGGGTTAGGGTTAGGGTTAGGGTTAGGGTTAGGGTTAGGGTACGGCTTAGGGTACGGGTTAGGGTATGGGTGAGGTTACGGCGTAGGGTATAGTTTAGGGTTAGGGTTAGGGTTAGGGTACGGCTTAGGGTACGGGTTAGGGTACGGGTGAGGGTATGGCGTAGTGTATATGTTAGCGTTAGGGTTAGGGTTAGGGTATGGCTTAGGGTACGGGTGAGGGTACGGGTGAGGGTACTGTGTAGGGTATTGGTTATGGTTAGGGTACGGCTTAGAATACGGGTTAGGGTACAGTTTAGGGTACGGCGTAGGGTATGGGTTAGGGTTAGGGTTAGGGTACGGCTTAGGGTACGGCTTAGCGTACGGGTGAGGGTACGGCGCAGTGTATAGGTTAGGGTTAGGGTTAGGGTTAGGGTACGGCTTAGGGTATGGGATAGGGTACGGGTGAGGGTACGGCGTAGGGTAGGGGTTAGGTTTAGGGTTAGGGTTAGTGTTAGGGTTAGGGTACGGCTTAGGGTATGGGATAGGTTACGGTGAGAGTACGGCGTAGGGTAGGGGTTAGGGTTAGGTTTAGGGTTAGTGTTAGGTTTAGGGTACCGCTTAGGGTATGGGATAGGGTACGGCGTAGGGTAGCGGATAGGGTTAGGGTTAGGGTTAGGGTACGTCTTAGGATACGGGTTAGGGTATGGGTGAGGGTGTGGCGTAGCGTATGGGTTAGGGATAGGGTTAGGGTACGGCTTAGGGTATGGGTTAGGGTACGGGTGAAGTTACGGCGTAGGTTATGGGTTAGGGTTAGGGTTAGGGTTAGGGTTAGTTTTAGGGTTAGGGATTGGTTTAGGGTACGGGTTAGGATTAGCATACTTGTTCGGGTTAGGGTTTTGGTTAGGGTTAGGGTACGCGTTAGGGTTAGGGTATGGGTTAGGTTTAGGGTACACGTTAGGATTAGGGTATTTATTAAACCTATCCCACTCTCTAGATACCACTTAGCACGTAAAGGAATATTATTTAGGGTCCAGCCATGGAGAAGATTTTCGTCACTAGGATAAGATAAAGAATAAACACATTATAAAAAAATCACATTAGGATTTTCTTTTTAACCTGTTCCTTAAAACACTAGTGCTTAGGAAATCTAAAGGAGGCAAAAGCAGTCAAGGGTAATTTAGGGTTAGGGTTAGGGTTAGGGTTAGGGTAGGGCTTAGGATACGGGTGAGGGTACTGGTGAGGGTACTGCGTAGGTTATTGGTTAGGGTTAGGGTACGGCTTAGGATACGGGTTAGGATATGGGTTAGGTTACGGTGTTGGGTATGGGTGAGGGTTAGGGTTAGGGTTAGGGTAAGGCTTTGGGTACGGGTTAGGGTACGGGTGAGGGTACGGCGTAGGGTAGAGGTTAGGGTTAGGTTTAGGGTTAGGGTACGGCTTAGGATACGGGTTAGGGTATGGGTGAGGGTACGGCGTAGCGTATGGGTTAGGGTTAGGGTTAGGGTTAGTTTTAGGGTTAGGGATTGGTTTAGGGTACGGGTTAGGATTAGCGTACGTGTTAGGGTTAGGGTTTGGGTTAGGGTTAGGGTACGCATTAGGGTTAGGGTATGGGTTAGGGTTAGGGTACACGTTAGGATTAGGGTATTTATTAAACCTATCCCACTCTCTAGATACCACTTAGCACGTAAAGGAATATTATTTAGGGTCCAGCCATGGAGAAGATTTTCGTCACTAGGATAAGATAAAGAATAAACACATTATAAAAAAATCACATTAGGATTTTCTTTTTAACCTGTTCCTTAAAACACTAGTGCTTAGGAAATCTAAAGGAGGCAAAAGCAGTCAAGGGTAATTTAGGGTTAGGGTTAGGGTTAGGGTTAGTGTTAGGGTTAGGGTACGGCTTAGGGTATGGGATAGGGTATGGGTGAGGGTACGGCATAGGGTAGGGTTTAGGGTTAGGGTTAGTGTTAGGGTTAGGGTTAGGGTATGGCTTAGGGTACGGGTGAGGGTACTGTGTAGGTCATTGGTTAGGGTTAGGTTAAGGCTTAGGATACAGGTTATTGTATGGGTTAGGGTACGGCGCAGGGTATGGTTAAGGGTTAGGGTTAGGGTTAGGGTTAGAGTTAGGGTACGGCTTAGGGTACGGGTTAGGGAACGGGTGAGGGTACGGCGTAGTGTATAGGTTAGGGTTAGGGTTAGGGTACGGCTTAGGGTACGGATTAGGTTATGGGTGAGGGTACGGCGTAGGGTATGGGTTAGGGTTAGGGTTAGGGTTAGTGTTAGTGTTAGGGTTAGGGTACGGCTTAGCGTATGGGATAGGGTACGGGTGAGGGTACGGCGTAGGGTAGGGGTTAGGGTTAGGGTTAGGGTTAGGGTTAGGGTATGGCTTAGGGTACGGGTGAGGGTACGGGTGAGGGTACTGCGTAGGGTATTGGTTAGGGTTAGGGTACGGCTTAGGATACGTGTTAGGGTACGGGTTAGGGTACGGCGTAGAGTGTGGGTTAGGGTTAGGGTTAGTGTTAGGGTTAGGGTTACGGTACGTCTTAGGGTACGTGTTAGGGTACGGGTTAGGGTACGGCTTAGGTTATGGGATAGGGTACAGGTGAGGGTATGGCATAGGGTAGGGGTTAGGGTTAGGTTTAGGGTTAGGGTTAGGGTTAGGGTACGGCTTAGGGTACGGGTGAGGGTATGGGTGAGGATACTGCGTAGGGTATTGGTTAGGGTTAGGGTACGGCTTAGGATACGTGTTAGGGTACGGGTTAGGGTACGGCGTAGAGTGTGGGTTAGGGTTAGGGTTAGTGTTAGGGTTAGGGTTACGGTACGTCTTAGGGTACGTGTTAGGGTACGGGTTAGGGTACGGCTTAGGTTATGGGATAGGGTACAGGTGAGGGTATGGCATAGGGTAGGGGTTAGGGTTAGGTTTAGGGTTAGGGTTAGGGTTAGGGTACGGCTTAGGGTACGGGTGAGGGTATGGGTGAGGATACTGCGTAGGGTATTGGTTAGGGTTAGGGTACGGCTTAGGATACGGGTTAGGGTACGTGTTAGGGTATGGCGTACGCTATGGGTTAGGGTTAGGGTTAGGGTTAGGGTTAGGGTTAGGGTACGGCTTAGGGTACGGGTTAGGGTATGGGTGAGGTTACGGCGTAGGGTATAGTTTAGGGTTAGGGTTAGGGTTAGGGTACGGCTTAGGGTACGGGTTAGGGTACGGGTGAGGGTATGGCGTAGTGTATAGGTTAGGGTTAGGGTTAGGGTTAGGGTATGGCTTAGGGTACGGGTGAGGTTACGGGTGAGGGTACTGTGTAGGGTATTGGTTATGGTTAGGGTACGGCTTAGAATACGGGTTAGGGTACGGTTTAGGGTACGGCGTAGGGTATGGGTTAGGGTTAGGGTTAGGGTTAGGGTTAGGGTACGGCTTAGGGTACGGCTTAGCGTACGGGTGAGGGTACGGCGCAGTGTATAGGTTAGGGTTAGGGTTAGGGTTAGGGTACGGCTTAGGGTATGGGATAGGGTACGGGTGAGGGTACGGCGTAGGGTAGGGGTTAGGTTTAGGGTTAGGGTTAGTGTTAGGGTTAGGGTACGGCTTAGGGTATGGGATAGGTTACGGTGAGAGTACGGCGTAGGGTAGGGGTTAGGGTTAGGTTTAGGGTTAGTGTTAGGTTTAGGGTACCGCTTAGGGTATGGGATAGGGTACGGCGTAGGGTAGCGGATAGGGTTAGGGTTAGGGTTAGGGTACGGCTTAGGATACGGGTTAGGGTATGGGTGAGGGTGCGGCGTAGCGTATGGGTTAGGGATAGGGTTAGGGTACGGCTTAGGGTATGGGTTAGGGTACGGGTGAAGTTACGGCGTAGGTTATGGGTTATGGTTAGGGTTAGGGTTAGGGTTAGTTTTAGGGTTAGGGATTGGTTTAGGGTACGGGTTAGGATTAGCATACTTGTTCGGGTTAGGGTTTTGGTTAGGGTTAGGGTACGCGTTAGGGTTAGGGTATGGGTTAGGTTTAGGGTACACGTTAGGATTAGGGTATTTATTAAACCTATCCCACTCTCTAGATACCACTTAGCACGTAAAGGAATATTATTTGGGGTTCAGCCATGGAGAAGATTTTAGTCACTAGGATAAGATAAAGAATAAACACATTATAAAAAAAATCACATAAGGTTTTCTTTTTAACCTGTTCTTTAAAACACTAGTGTTTAGGAAATCTAATGGAGGCAAAAGCAGTAAAGGGTAGTTTAGGGTTAGGGTTAGGGTTAGGGTTAGGGTAGGGCTTAGGATACGGGTGAGGGTACTGGTGAGGGTACTGCGTAGGTTATTGGTTAGGGTTAGGGTACGGCTTAGGATACGGGTTAGGATATGGGTTAGGTTACGGTGTTGGGTATGGGTGAGGGTTAGGGTTAGGGTTAGGGTAAGGCTTTGGGTACGGGTTAGGGTACGGGTGAGGGTACGGCGTAGGGTAGAGGTTAGGGTTAGGTTTAGGGTTAGGGTACGGCTTAGGATACGGGTTAGGGTATGGGTGAGGGTACGGCGTAGCGTATGGGTTAGGGTTAGGGTTAGGGTTAGTTTTAGGGTTAGGGATTGGTTTAGGGTACGGGTTAGGATTAGCGTACGTGTTAGGGTTAGGGTTTGGGTTAGGGTTAGGGTACGCATTAGGGTTAGGGTATGGGTTAGGGTTAGGGTACACGTTAGGATTAGGGTATTTATTAAACCTATCCCACTCTCTAGATACCACTTAGCACGTAAAGGAATATTATTTAGGGTCCAGCCATGGAGAAGATTTTCGTCACTAGGATAAGATAAAGAATAAACACATTATAAAAAAATCACATTAGGATTTTCTTTTTAACCTGTTCCTTAAAACACTAGTGCTTAGGAAATCTAAAGGAGGCAAAAGCAGTCAAGGGTAATTTAGGGTTAGGGTTAGGGTTAGGGTTAGTGTTAGGGTTAGGGTACGGCTTAGGGTATGGGATAGGGTAAGGGTGAGGGTACGGCATAGGGTAGGGTTTAGGGTTAGGGTTAGTGTTAGGGTTAGGGTTAGGGTATGGCTTAGGGTACGGGTGAGGGTACTGTGTAGGTCATTGGTTAGGGTTAGGTTAAGGCTTAGGATACAGGTTATTGTATGGGTTAGGGTACGGTGCAGGGTATGGTTAAGGGTTAGGGTTAGGGTTAGGGTTAGAGTTAGGGTACGGCTTAGGGTACGGGTTAGGGAACGGGTGAGGGTTCGGCGTAGTGTATAGGTTAGGGTTACGGTTAGGGTACGGCTTAGGGTACGGATTAGGTTATGGGTGAGGGTACGGCGTAGGGTATGGGTTAGGGTTAGGGTTAGGGTTAGTGTTAGTGTTAGGGTTAGGGTACGGCTTAGCGTATGGGATAGGGTACGGGTGAGGGTACGGCGTAGGGTAGGGGTTAGGGTTAGGGTTAGGGTTAGGGTTAGGGTATGGCTTAGGGTACGGGTGAGGGTACGTGTGAGGGTACTGCGTAGGGTATTGGTTAGGGTTAGGGTACGGCTTAGGATACGTGTTAGGGTACGGGTTAGGGTACGGCGTAGAGTGTGGGTTAGGGTTAGGGTTAGTGTTAGGGTTAGGGTTACGGTACATCTTAGGGTACGTGTTAGGGTACGGGTTAGGGTACGGCTTAGGTTATGGGATAGGGTACAGGTGAGGGTATGGCATAGGGTAGGGGTTAGGGTTAGGTTTAGTGTTAGGGTTAGGGTTAGGGTACGGCTTAGGGTACGGGTGAGGGTATGGGTGAGGATACTGCGTAGGGTATTGGTTAGGGTTAGGGTATGGCTTAGGATACGGGTTAGCGTACGTGTTAGGGTATGGCGTACGCTATGGGTTAGGGTTAGGGTTAGGGTTAGGGTTAGGGTACGGCTTAGGGTACGGGTTAGGGTACGGGTGAGGTTACGGCGTAGGGTATAGTTTAGGGTTAGGGTTAGGGTTAGGGTACGGCTTAGGGTACGGGTTAGGGTACGGGTGAGGGTATGGCGTAGTGTATAGGTTAGGGTTAGGGTTAGGGTTAGGGTATGGCTTAGGGTACGGGTGAGGGTACGGGTGAGGGTACTGTGTAGGGTATTGGTTATGGTTAGGGTACGGCTTAGAATACGGGTTAGGGTACGGTTTAGGGTACGGCGTAGGGTATGGGTTAGGGTTAGGGTTAGGGTTAGGGTTAGGGTTAGGGTACGGCTTAGGGTACGGGTTAGGGTACGGGTGAGGGTATGGTGTAGTGTATAGGTTAGGGTTAGGGTTAGGGTTAGGGTACGGCTTAGGGTATGGGATAGGGTACGGGTGAGGGTACGTCGTTGGGTAGGGGTTAGGTTTAGGGTTAGGGTTAGTGTTAGGGTTAGGGTACGGCTTAGGGTATGGGATAGGTTACGGGTGAGGGTACGGCGTAGGGTAGGGGTTAGGGTTAGGTTTAGGGTTAGTGTTAGGTTTAGGGTACTGCTTAGGGTATGGGATAGGGTACGGCGTAGGGTAGCGGTTAGGGTTAGGGTTAGGGTTAGGGTACGGCTTAGGATACGGGTTAGGGTACGGGTGAGGGTGCGGCGTAGCGTATGGGTTAGGGTTAGGGTTAGGGTTAGGGTACGGCTTAGGGTACGGGTTAGGGTACGGGTGAGGGTACGGCGTAGGTTATGGGTTAGGGTTAGGGTTAGGGTTAGGGTTAGTTTTAGGGTTAGGGATTGGTTTAGGGTAAGGGTTAGGATTAGCATACTTGTTCGGGTTAGGGTTTTGGTTAGGGTTAGGGTACGCTTTAGGGTTAGGGTATGGGTTAGGTTTAGGGTACACGTTAGGATTAGGGTATTTATTAAACCTATCCCACTCTCTAGATACCACTTAGCACGTAAAGGAATATTATTTGGGGTTCAGCCATGGAGAAGATTTTAGTCACTAGGATAAGATAAAGAATAAACACATTATAAAAAAAATCACATAAGGTTTTCTTTTTAACCTGTTCTTTAAAACACTAGTGTTTAGGAAATCTAATGGAGGCAAAAGCAGTAAAGGGTAGTTTAGGGTTAGGGTTAGGGTAGGGCTTAGGATACGGGTGAGGGTACTGGTGAGGGTACTGCGTAGGTTATTGGTTAGGGTTAGGGTACGGCTTAGGATACGGGTTAGGATATGGGTTAGGTTACGGCGTTGGGTATGGGTGAGGGTTAGGGTTAGGGTTAGGGTAAGGCTTTGGGTACGGGTTAGGGTATGGGTGAGGGTACGGCGTAGGGTAGAGGTTAGGGTTAGGTTTAGGATTAGGGTACGGCTTAGGATACGGGTTAGGGTATGGGTGAGGGTATGGCGTAGCGTATGGGTTAGGGTTAGGGTTAGGGTTAGGGTTAGTTTTAGGGTTAGGGATTGGTGTAGGGTACGGGTTAGGATTAGCGTACGTGTTAGGGTTAGGGTTTGGGTTAGGGTTAGGGTACACGTTAGGATTAGGGTATTTATTAAACCTATCCCACTCTCTAGATACCACTTAGCACGTAAAGGAATATTATTTAGGGTCCAGCCATGGAGAAGATTTTCGTCACTAGGATAAGATAAAGAATAAACACATTATAAAAAAATCACATTAGGATTTTCTTTTTAACCTGTTCCTTAAAACACTAGTGCTTAGGAAATCTAATGGAGGCAAAAGCAGTCAAGGGTAGTTTATGGTTAGGGTTAGGGTTAGGGTTAGTGTTAGGGTTAGGGTACGGCTTAGGGTATGGGATAGGGTATGGGTGAGGGTACGGCATAGGGTAGGGTTTAGGGTTAGGGTTAGTGTTAGGTTTAGGGTTAGGGTATGGCTTAGGGTACGGGTGAGGGTACTGTGTAGGTCATTGGTTAGGGTTAGGTTAAGGCTTAGGATACAGGTTATTGTATGGGTTAGGGTACGGCGCAGGGTATGGTTAATGGTTAGGGTTAGGGTTAGGGTTAGAGTTAGGGTACGGCTTAGGGTACGGGTTAGGGAACGGGTGAGGGTACAGCGTAGTGTATAGGTTAGGGTTAGGATTAGGGTACGGCTTAGGGTACGGATTAGGTTATGGGTGAGGGTACGGCGTAGGGTATGGGTTAGAGTTAGGGTTAGGGTTAGTGTTAGTGTTAGGGTTAGGGTAAGGCTTAGCGTATGGGATAGGGTACGGGTGAGGGTACGGCGTAGGGTAGGGGTTAGGGTTAGGGTTAGGGTTAGGGTTAGGGTATGGCTTAGGGTACGGGTGAGGGTACGGGTGAGGGTACTGCGTAGGGTATTGGTTAGGGTTAGGGTACGGCTTAGGATACGTGTTAGGGTACGGGTTAGGTTACGGCGTAGAGTGTGGGTTAGGGTTAGGGTTAGTGTTAGGGTTAGGGTTACGGTACGTCTTAGGGTACGTGTTAGGGTACGGGTTAGGGTACGGCTTAGGTTATGGGATAGGGTACAGGTGAGGGTATGGCATAGGGTAGGGGTTAGGGTTAGGTTTAGGGTTAGGGTTAGGGTTAGGGTACGGCTTAGGGTACGGGTTAGGGTACGGGTGAGGGTATGGCGTAGTGTATAGGTTAGGGTTAGGGTTAGGGTTAGGGTATGGCTTAGGGTACGGGTGAGGGTACGGGTGAGGGTACTGTGTAGGGTATTGGTTATGGTTAGGGTACGGCTTAGAATACGGGTTAGGGTACGGTTTAGGGTACGGCGTAGGGTATGGGTTAGGGTTAGGGTTAGGGTTAGGGTTAGGGTTAGGGTACGGCTTAGGGTACGGGTTAGCGTACGGGTGAGGGTACGGCGCAGTGTATAGGTTAGGGTTAGGGTTAGGGTTAGGGTACGGCTTAGGGTATGGGATAGGGTACGGGTGAGGGTACGGCGTAGGGTAGGGGTTAGGTTTAGGGTTAGGGTTAGTGTTAGGGTTAGGGTACGGCTTAGGGTATGAGATAGGTTACGGTGAGGGTACGGCGTAGGGTAGGGGTTAGGGTTAGGTTTAGGGTTAGTGTTAGGTTTAGGGTACCGCTTAGGGTATGGGATAGGGTACGGCGTAGGGTAGCGGTTAGGGTTAGGGTTAGGGTTAGGGTACGGCTTAGGATACGGGTTAGGGTATGGGTGAGGGTGCGGCGTAGCGTATGGGTTAGGGTTAGGGTTAGGGTTAGGGTACGGCTTAGGGTATCGGTTAGGGTACGGGTGAGGTTACGGCGTAGGTTATGGGTTAGGGTTAGGGTTAGGGTTAGTTTTAGGGTTAGGGATTGGTTTAGGGTACGGGTTAGGATTAGCATACTTGTTCGGGTTAGGGTGTGGGTTAGGGTTAGGGTACACGTTAGGATTAGGGTATTTATTAAACCTATCCCACTCTCTAGATACCACTTAGCACGTAAAGGAATATTATTTGGGGTTCAGCCATGGAGAAGATTTTAGTCACTAGGATAAGATAAAGAATAAACACATTATTAAAAAAATCACATAAGGTTTTCTTTTTAACCTGTTCCTTAAAACACTAGTGTTTAGGAAATCTAATGGAGGCAAAAGCAGTAAAGGGTAGTTTAGGGTTAGGGTTAGGGTTAGGGTAAGGGTAGGGCTTAGGATACGGGTGAGGGTACTGGTGAGGGTACTGCGTAGGTTATTGGTTAGGGTTAGGGTACGGCTTAGGATACGGGTTAGGATATGGGTTAGGTTACGGCGTTGGGTATGGGTGAGGGTTAGGGTTAGGGTTAGGGTAAGGCTTTGGGTACGGGTTAGGGTACGGGTGAGGGTACGGCGTAGGGTAGAGGTTAGGGTTAGGTTTAGGATTAGGGTACGGCTTAGGATACGGGTTAGGGTATGGGTGAGGGTACGGCGTAGCGTATGGGTTAGGGTTAGGGTTAGGGTAAGGGTTAGTTTTAGGGTTATGGATTGGTTTAGGGTACGGGTTAGGATTAGCGTACGTGTTAGGGTTAGGGTTTGGGTTAGGGTTAGGGTACGCATTAGGGTTAGGGTATGGGTTAGGGTTAGGGTACACATTAGGATTAGGGTATTTATTAAACCTATCCCACTCTCTAGATACCACTTAGCACGTAAAGGAATATTATTTAGGGTCCAGCCATGGAGAAGATTTTAGTCACTAGGATAAGATAAAGAATAAACACAGTATAAAAAAATCACATTAGGATTTTCTTTTTAACCTGTTCCTTAAAACACTAGTGGTTAGGAAATCTAATGGAGGCAAAAGCAGTCATGGGTAGTTTAGGGTTAGGGTTAGGGTTAGGGTTAGTATTAGGGTTAGGGTACGGCTTAGGGTATGGGATAGGGTATGGGTGAGGGTACGGCATAGGGTAGGGTTTAGGGTTAGGGTTAGTGTTAGGGTTAGGGTTAGGGTATGGCTTAGGGTACGGGTGAGGGTACTGTGTAGGTCATTGGTTAGGGTTAGGTTAAGGCTTAGGATACAGGTTATTGTATGGGTTAGGGTACGGCGCAGGGTATGGTTAAGGGTTAGGGTTAGGGTTAGGGTTAGAGTTAGGGTACGGCTTAGGGTACGGGTTAGGGAACGGGTGAGGGTACGGCGTAGTGTATAGGTTAGGGTTAGGGTTAGGGTACGGCTTAGGGTACGGATTAGGTTATGGGTGAGGGTACAGCACAGGGTATGGGTTAGGGTTAGGGTTAGGGTTAGTGTTAGTGTTAGGGTTAGGGTACGGCTTAGCGTATGGGATAGGGTACGGGTGAGGGTACGGCGTAGGGTAGGGGTTAGGGTTAGGGTTAGGGTTAGGGTTAGGGTATGGCTTAGGGTACGGGTGAGGGTACGGGTGAGGGTACTACGTAGGGTATTGGTTAGGGTTAGGGTACGGCTTAGGATACGTGTTAGGGTACGGGTTAGGGTACGGCGTAGAGTGTGGGTTAGGGTTAGGGTTAGGGTTAGGGTTAGGGTTAGGGTACGGCTTAGGGTACGGGTTAGGGTACGGGTGAGGTTACGGCGTAGGGTATAGTTTAGGGTTAGGGTTAGGGTTAGGGTACGGCTTAGGGTACGGGTTAGGGTACGGGTGAGGGTATGGCGTAGTGTATAGGTTAGGGTTAGGGTTAGGGTTAGGGTATGGCTTAGGGTACGGGTGAGGGTACGGGTGAGGGTACTGTGTAGGGTATTGGTTATGGTTAGGGTACGGCTTAGAATACAGGTTAGGGTACGGTTTAGGGTACGGCGTAGGGTATGGGTTAGGGTTAGGGTTAGGGTTAGGGTTAGGGTACGGCTTAGGGTACGGGTTAGGGTACAGGTGAGGGTACGGCGTAGTGTATAGGTTAGGGTTAGGGTTAGGGTTAGGGTACGGCTTAGGGTATGGGATAGGGTACGGGTGAGGGTACATCGTTGGGTAGGGGTTAGGTTTAGGGTTAGGTTTAGTGTTAGGGTTAGGGTACGGCTTAGGGTATGGGATAGGTTACGGGTGAGGGTACGGCGTAGGGTAGGGGTTAGGGTTAGGTTTAGGGTTAGTGTTAGGTTTAGGGTACCGCTTAGGGTATGGGATAGGGTACGGCGTAGGGTAGCGGTTAGGGTTAGGGTTAGGGTTAGGGTACGGCTTAGGATACGGCTTAGGGTACGGGTGAGGGTGCGGCGTAGCGTATGGGTTAGGGTTAGGGTTAGGGTTAGGGTACGGCTTAGGGTACGGGTTAGGGTACGGGTGAGGGTACGGCGTAGGTTATGGGTTAGGGTTAGGGTTAGGGTTTGGGTTAGTTTTAGGGTTAGGGATTGGTTTAGGGTAAGGGTTAGGATTAGCATACTTGTTCGGGTTAGGGTTTTGGTTAGGGTTAGGGTACGCGTTAGGGTTAGGGTATGGGTTAGGTTTAGGGTACACGTTAGGATTAGGGTATGTATTAAACCTATCCCACTCTCTAGATACCACTTAGCACGTAAAGGAATATTATTTGGGGTTCAGCCATGGAGAAGATTTTAGTCACTAGGATAAGATAAAGAATAAACACATTATAAAAAAAATCACGTAAGGTTTTCTTTTTAACCTGTTCTTTAAAACACTAGTGTTTAGGAAATCTAATGGAGGCAAAAGCAGTAAAGGGTAGTTTAGGGTTAGGGTTAGGGTAGGGCTTAGGATACGGGTGAGGGTACTGGTGAGGGTACTGCGTAGGTTATTGGTTAGGGTTAGGGTACGGCTTAGGATACGGGTTAGGATATGGGTTAGGTTACGGCGTTGGGTATGGGTGAGGGTTAGGGTTAGGGTTAGGGTAAGGCTTTGGGTACGGGTTAGGGTACGGGTGAGGGTACGGCGTAGGGTAGAGGTTAGGGTTAGGTTTAGGATTAGGGTACGGCTTAGGATACGGGTTAGGGTATGGGTGAGGGTACGGCGTAGCGTATGGGTTAGGGTTAGGGTTAGGGTTAGGGTTAGTTTTAGGGTTAGGGATTGGTTTAGGGTACGGGTTAGGATTAGCGTACGTGTTAGGGTTAGGGTTTGGGTTAGGGTTAGGGTACGCATTAGGGTTAGGGTATGGGTTAGGGTTAGGGTACACGTTAGGATTAGGGTATTTATTAAACCTATCCCACTCTCTAGATACCACTTAGCACGTAAAGGAATATTATTTAGGGTCCAGCCATGGAGAAGATTTTCGTCACTAGGATAAGATAAAGAATAAACACATTATAAAAAAATCACATTAGGATTTTCTTTTTAACCTGTTCCTTAAAACACTAGTGCTTAGGAAATCTAATGGAGGCAAAAGCAGTCAAGGGTAGTTTAGGGTTAGGGTTAGGGTTAGGGTTAGTGTTAGGGTTAGGGTACGGCTTAGGGTATGGGATAGGGTATGGGTGAGGGTACAGCATAGGGTAGGGTTTAGGGTTAGGGTTAGTGTTAGGGTTAGGGTTAGGGTATGGCTTAGGGTACGGGTGAGGGTACTGTGTAGGTCATTGGTTAGGGTTAGGTTAAGGCTTAGGATACAGGTTATTGTATGGGTTAGGGTACGGCGCAGGGTATGGTTAAGGGTTAGGGTTAGGGTTAGGGTTAGAGTTAGGGTACGGCTTAGGGTACGGGTTAGGGAACGGGTGCAGGTACGGCGTAGTGTATAGGTTAGGGTTAGGGTTAGGGTACGGCTTAGGGTACGGATTAGGTTATGGGTGAGGGTACGGCATAGGGTATGGGTTAGGGTTAGGGTTAGGGTTAGTGTTAGTGTTAGGGTTAGGGTACAGCTTAGCGTATGGGATAGGGTACGGTTGAGGGTACGGCGTAGGGTAGGGGTTAGGGTTAGGGTTAGGGTTAGGGTTAGGGTATGGCTTAGGGTACGGGTGAGGGTACGGGTGAGGGTACTGCGTAGGGTATTGGTTAGGGTTAGGGTACGGCTTAGGATACGTGTTAGGGTACGGGTTAGGGTACGGCGTAGAGTGTGGGTTAGGGTTAGGGTTAGTGTTAGGGTTAGGGTTACGGTACGTTTTAGGGTACGTGTTAGGGTACGGGTGAGGGTACGGCGTAGGTTATGGGTTAGGGTCAGGGTTAGGGTTAGGGTTAGGGTACGGCTTAGGATACGGGTTAGGGTACGGGTGAGGGTACGGCGTAGGTTATGGGTTAGGGTTAGGGTTAGTGTTAGGGTTATGGTACGGCTTAGGTTATGGGATAGGGTACAAGTGAGGGTATGGCATAGGGTAGGGGTTAGGGTTAGGGTTAGGGTTAGGGTTAGGGTTAGGGTACGGCTTAGGGTACGGGTGAGGGTATGGGTGAGGATAGTGCGTAGGGTATTGGTTAGGGTTAGGGTACGGCTTAGGATACGGGTTAGGGTACGTGTTAGGGTATGGCGTACGGTATGGGTTAGGGTTAGGGTTAGGGTTAGGGTTAGGGTACGGCTTAGGGTACGGGTTAGGGTACGGGTGAGGTTACGGCATAGGGTATAGTTTAGGGTTAAGGTTAGGGTTAGGGTACGGCTTAGGATACGGTTTAGGGTACGGGTGAGGGTACGGCGTAGCGTATGGTTTAGGGTTAGGGTTAGGGTTAGGGTACGGCTTAGGGTACAGGTTAGGGTACGGGTGAGGGTATGGTGTAGTGTATAGGTTAGGGTTAGGGTACGGCTTAGAATACGGGTTAGGGTACGGGTTAGGGTACGGCGTAGGGTATGGGTTAGGGTTAGGGTTAGCATCAGGGTACGGCTTAGGGCACGGTTAGGGTACGGGTGAGGGTACGGCGTAGTGTATAGGTTAGGGTTCGGGTTAGGGTTAGGGTATGGCTTAGGATACGGGTTAGGGTACGGGTGAGGGTACGGCGTAGGGTAGGGGTTAGGTTTAGGGTTAGGGTTAGGGTTAGGGTTAGGGTACGGCTTAGGGTATGGGATAGGTTACGGGTGAGGATACGGCGTAGGGTAGGGGTTAGGGTTAGGTTTAGGGTTAGTGTTAGGTTTAGGGTACCGCTTAGGGTATGGGATAGGGTACGGCGTAGGGTAGCGGTTAGGGTTAGGGTTAGGGTTAGGGTACGGCTTAGGGTACGGGTGAGGGTACGGATGAGGGTACTGCGTAGGGTATTGGTTAGGTTAGGATATGGCTTAGGATACGGGTTAGGGTACGGGTTAGGGTATGGCCTAGGGTATTGGTTAGGGTTAGGGTTAGGGTTAGGGTTAGGGTTAGGGTACGGCTTAGGATACGGGTTAGGGTACGGGTGAGGGTATGGCGTAGCGTATGGGTTAGGGTTAGGGTTAGGGTCCGTCTTAGGGTACGGGTTAGGGTACGGGTGAGGGTACGGCGTAGGGTAAGGGTTAAGGTTAGGGTTAGGGTTAGGGTTAGTTTTAGGGTTAGGGATTGGTTTAGGGTACGGGTTAGGATTAGCGTACGTGTTAGGGTTAGGTTTTGGGTTAGGGTTAGGGTACGCGTTAGGGTTAGGGTATGGGTTAGGGTTAGGGTACACGTTAGGATTAGGGTATTTATTAAACCTATCCCACTCTCTAGATACCACTTAGCACGTAAAGGAATATTATTAGGGATCCAGCCATGGAGAAGATTTTAGTCACTAGGATAAGATAAAGAATAAACACATTATAAAAAAATCACATTAGGATTTTCTTTTTAACCTGTTCCTTAAAACACTAGTGCTTAGGAAATCTAATAGAGGCAAAAGCAATCAAGGGTAGTTTAGGGTTAGGGTTAGGGTTAGGGTTAGTGTTAGGGTTAGGGTACGGCTTAGGGTATGGGATAGGGTATGGGTGAGGGTACGGCGTAGGGTAGGGGTTAGGGTTAGGGTTAGGGTTATGGTTAGGGTATGGCTTAGGGTACGGGTGAGGGTACGGGTGAGGGTACTGCGTAGGGTATTGGTTAGGGTTAGGGTATGGCATAGGATACGTGTTAGGGTACGGGTTAGGGTACGGCGTAGAGTGTGGGTTAGGGTTAGGGTTAGTGTTAGGGTTAGGGTTACGGTACGTCTTAGGGTACGTGTTAGGGTACGGGTGAGGGTACGGCGTAGGTTATGGGTTAGGGTTAGGGTTAGGGTTAGGGTACGGCTTAGGGTACGGGTGAGGGTACGGCGTAGGTTATGGGTTAGTGTTAGGGTTAGTGTTAGGGTTATGGTACGGCTTAGGTTACGGGATAGGGTACAGGTGAGGGTATGGCATAGGGTAGGGGTTAGGGTTAGGTTTAGGGTTAGGGTTAGGGTTAGGGTACGGCTTAGGGTATGGGATAGGTTACGGGTGAGGGTACGGCGTAGGGTAGGGGTTAGGGTTAGGTTTAGGGTTAGTGTTACGTTTAGGGTACCGCTTAGGGTATGGGATAGGGTACGGCGTAGGGTAGCGGTTAGGGTTAGGGTTAGGGTACGGCTTAGGATACGGGTTAGGGTACGGGTGAGGGTGCGGCGTAGCGTATGGGTTAGAGTTAGGTTTAGGGTTAGGGTACGGCTTAGGGTACGGGTTAGGGTACGGGTGAGGGTACGGCGTAGGTTATGGGATAGGGTACAGGTGAGGGTATGGCATATGGTAGGGGTTAGGGTTAGGTTTAGGGTTAGGGTTAGGGTACGGCTTAGGGTACGGGTGAGGGTATGGGTGAGGATACTGCGTAGGGTATTGGTTAGGGTTAGGGTACGGCTTAGGATACGGGTTAGGGTACGTGTTAGGGTATGGCGTACGCTATGGGTTAGGGTTAGGGTTAGGGTTAGGGTTAGGGTTAGGGTACGGATTAGGGTACGGGTTAGGGTATGGGTGAGGTTACGGCGTAGGGTATAGTTTAGGGTTAGGGTTAGGGTTAGGGTACGGCTTAGGGTACGGGTTAGGGTACGGGTGAGGGTATGGCGTAGTGTATAGGTTAGGGTTAGGGTTAGGGTTAGGGTATGGCTTAGGGTACGGGTGAGGGTACGGGTGAGGGTACTGTGTAGGGTATTGGTTATGGTTAGGGTACGGCTTAGAATACGGGTTAGGGTACGGTTTAGGGTACGGCGTAGTGTATGGGTTAGGGTTAGGGTTAGGGTTAGGGTTAGGGTTAGGGTACGGCTTAGGGTACGGGTTAGCGTACGGGTGAGGGTACGGCGCAGTGTATAGGTTAGGTTTAGGGTTAGGGTTAGGGTACGGCTTAGGGTATGGGATAGGTTACGGTGAGGGTACGGCGTAGGGTAGGGGTTAGGGTTAGGTTTAGGGTTAGTGTTAGGTTTAGGGTACCGCTTAGGGTATGGGATAGGGTACGGCGTAGGGTAGCGGTTAGGGTTAGGGTTAGGGTTAGGGTACGGCTTAGGATACGGGTTAGGGTATGGGTGAGGGTGCGGCGTAGCGTATGGGTTAGGGTTAGGGTTAGGGTTAGTGTTAGTGTTAGGATTAGGGTACGGCTTAGCGTATGGGAAAGGGTACGGGTGAGGGTACGGCGTAGGGTAGGGGTTAGGGTTAGAGTTAGGGTTAGGGTAGGGGTTAGGGTACGGCTTAGGGTACGGGTGAGTGTATGGGTGAGGATACTGCATAGGGTATTGGTTAGGGTTAGGGTACGGCTTCTAATACGGGTTAGGGTACGTGTTAGGGTATGGCGTACGGTATGGGTTAGGGTTAGGGTTAGGGTTAGTGTTAGGGTTAGGGTTAGGTTTAGGGTACGGCTTAGGGTACGGGTTAGGGTACGGGTGAAGTTACGGCGTAGGGTATAGTTTAGGGTTAGGGTTAGGGTTAGGGTACGGCTTAGGATACGGGTTAGGGTACGGGTGAGGGTACGGCGTAGCGTATGGTTTAGGTTTAGGGTTAGGGTTAGGGTACGGCTTAGGGTACGGGTTAGGGTACGGGTGAGGGTACGGTGTAGGTTATGGGTTAGGGTTAGGGTTAGGGTTAGGGTTAGTTTTAGGGTTAGGGATTGGTTTAGGGTACGGGTTAGGATTAGCATACGTGTTCGGGTTAGGGTTTTGGTTAGGGTTAGGGTACGCGTTAGGGTTAGGGTATGGGTTAGGTTTAGGGTACACGTTAGGATTAGGGTATTTATTAAACCTATTCCACTCTCTAGATTCCACTTAGCACGTAAAGGAATATTATTTGGGGTTCAGCCATGGAGAAGATTTTAGTCACTAGGATAAGATAAAGAATGAACACATTATAAAAAAATCACATAAGGTTTTCTTTTTAACCTGTTCCTTAAAACACTAGTGTTTAGGAAATCTAATGGAGGCAAAAGCAGTAAAGGGTAGTTTAGGGTTAGGGTTAGGGTTAGGGTTAGGGTAGGGCTTAGGATACGGGTGAGGGTACTGGTGAGGGTACTGCGTAGGTTATTGGTTAGGGTTAGGGTACGGCTTAGGATACGGGTTAGGATATGGGTTAGGTTACGGCGTTGGGTATGGGTGAGGGTTAGGGTTAGGGTTAGGGTAAGGCTTTGGGAAGGGGTTAGGGTACGGGTGAGGGTACGGCGTAGGGTAGAGGTTAGGGTTAGGTTTAGGATTAGGGTACGGCTTAGGATACGGGTTAGGGTATGGGTGAGGGTACGGCGTAGCGTATGTGTTAGGGTTAGGGTTAGGGTTAGGGTTAGTTTTAGGGTTAGGGATTGGTGTAGGGTACGGGTTAGGATTAGCGTACGTGTTAGGGTTAGGGTTTCGGTTAGGGTTAGGGTACGCATTAGGGTTAGGGTATGGGTTAGGGTTAGGGTACACGTTAGGATTAGGGTATTTATTAAACCTATCCCACTCTCTAGATACCACTTAGCACGTAAAGTAATATTATTTAGGGTCCAGCCATGGAGAAGATTTTCGTCACTAGGATAAGATAAAGAATAAACACATTATAAAAAAATCACATTAGGATTTTCTTTTTAACCTGTTCCTTAAAACACTAGTGCTTAGGAAATCTAATGGAGGCAAAAGCAGTCAAGGGTAGTTTAGGGTTAGGGTTAGGGTTAAGGTTAGTGTTAGGGTTAGGGTACGGCTTAGGGTATGGGATAGGGTATGGGTGAGGGTACGGCATAGGGTAGGGTTTAGGGTTAGGGTTAGTGTTAGGGTTAGGGTTAGGGTATGGCTTAGGGTACGGGTGAGGGTACTGTGTAGGTCATTGGTTAGGGTTAGGTTAAGGCGTAGGATACAGGTTATTGTATGGGTTAGGGTACGGCGCAGGGTATGGGTAAGGGTTAGGGTTAGAGTTAATGTTAGAGTTAGGGTACGGCTTAGGGTACGGGTTAGGGAACGGGTGAGGGTACGGCGTAGTGTATAGGTTAGGGTTAGGGTTAGGGTACGGCTTAGGGTACGGATTAGTTTATGGGTGAGGGTACGGCGTAGGGTATGTGTTAGGGTTAGGGTTAGGGTTAGTGTTAGTGTTAGGGTTAGGGTACGGCTTAGCGTATGGGATAGGGTACGGGTGAGGGTACGGCGTAGGGTAGGGGTTAGGGTTAGGGTTAGGGTTAGGGTTAGGGTATGGCTTAGGGTACGGGTGAGGGTACGGGTGAGGGTACTGCGTAGGGTATTGGTTAGGGTTAGGGTACGGCTTAGGATACGTGTTAGGGTACGGGTTAGGGTACGGCGTAGAGTGTGGGTTAGGGTTAGGGTTAGTGTTAGGGTTAGGGTTACGGTACGTTTTAGGGTACGTGTTAGGGTACGGGTGAGGGTACGGCGTAGGTTATGGGTTAGGGTCAGGGTTAGGGTTAGGGTTAGGGTACGGCTTAGGATACGGGTTAGGGTACGGGTGAGGGTACGGCGTAGGTTATGGGTTAGGGTTAGGGTTAGTGTTAGGGTTATGGTATGGCTTAGGTTATGGGATAGGGTACAAGTGAGGGTATGGCATAGGGTAGGGGTTAGGGTTAGGGTTAGGGTTAGGGTTAGGGTACGGCTTAGGGTACGGGTGAGGGTATGGGTGAGGATAGTGCGTAGGGTATTGGTTAGGGTTAGGGTACGGCTTAGGATACGGGTTAGGGTACGTGTTAGGGTATGGCGTACGGTATGGGTTAGGGTTAGGGTTAGGGTTAGGGTTAGGGTTAGGGTACGGCTTAGGCTACGGGTTAGGGTACGGGTGAGGTTACGGCATAGGGTATAGTTTAGGGTTAGGGTTAGGGTTAGGGTACGGCTTAGGATACGGTTTAGGGTACGGGTGAGGGTACGGCGTAGCGTATGGTTTAGGGTTAGGGTTAGGGTTAGGGTACGGCTTAGGGTACAGGTTAGGGTACGGGTGAGGTTATGGTGTAGTGTATAGGTTAGGGTTAGGGTACGGCTTAGAATACGGGTTAGGGTACGGGTTAGGGTACGGCGTAGGGTATGGGTTAGGGTTAGGGTTAGGATTAGGGTACGGCTTAGGGCATGGTTAGGGTACGGGTGAGGGTACGGCGTAGTGTATAGGTTAGGGTTCGGGTTAGGGTTAGGGTACGGCTTAGGATACGGGTTAGGGTACGGGTGAGGGTACGGCGTAGGGTAGGGGTTAGGTTTAGGGTTAGGGTTAGTGTTAGGGTTAGGGTACGGCTTAGGGTATGGGATAGGTTACGGGTGAGGGTACGGCGTAGGGTAGGGGTTAGGGTTAGGTTTAGGGTTAGTGTTAGGTTTAGGGTACCGCTTAGGGTATGGGATAGGGTACGGCGTAGGGTAGCGGTTAGGGTTAGGGTTAGGGTTAGGGTAAGGCTTAGGGTACGGGTGAGGGTACGGATGAGGGTACTGCGTAGGGTATTGGTTAGGTTAGGATATGGCTTAGGATACGGGTTAGGGTACGGGTTAGGGTATGGCCTAGGGTATTGGTTAGGGTTAGGGTTAGTGTTAGGGTTAGGGTTACGGTACGTCTTAGGGTACGTGTTAGGGTACGGGTGAGGTTACGGCGTAGGTTATGGGTTAGGGTTAGGGTTAGGGTTAGGGTACGGCTTAGGGTACGGGTGAGGGTATGGGTGAGGATACTGCGTAGGGTATTGGTTAGGGTTAGGGTACGGCTTAGGATACGGGTTAGGATATGGGATAGGTTACGGGTGAGGGTACGGCGTAGGGTAGGGGTTAGGGTTAGGTTTAGGGTTAGTGTTACGTTTAGGGTACCGCTTAGGGTATGGGATAGGGTACGGCGTAGGGTAGCGGTTAGGGTTAGGGTTAGGGTTAGTGTTAGGGTTAGGGTACGGCTTAGGGTATGGGATAGGGTATGGGTGAGGGTACGGCATAGGGTAGGGTTTAGGGTTAGGGTTAGTGTTAGGGTTAGGGTTAGGGTACGGCTTAGGGTACGGGTGAGGGTACTGTGTAGGTCATTGGTTAGGGTTAGGTTAAGGCTTAGGATACAGGTTATTGTATGGGTTAGGGTACGGCGCAGGGTATGGGTAAGGGTTAGGGTTAGGGTTAGGGTTAGAGTTAGGGTACGGCTTAGGGTACGGGTTAGGTTACGGGTGAGGGTACGGCGTAGTGTATAGGTTAGGGTTAGGGTTAGGGTACGGCTTTGGGTACGGGTTAGGTTACGGGTGAGGGTACGGCGTAGGGTATGGGTTAGGGTTAGGGTTAGGGTTAGTGTTAGTGTTAGGGTTAGGGTACGGCTTAGCGTATGGGATAGGGTACGGGTGAGGGTACGGCGTAGGGTAGGGGTTAGGGTTAGAGTTAGGGTTAGGGTTGGGGTTAGGGTACGGCTTAGGGTACGGGTGAGGGTACGGGTGAGGGTACTGCGTAGGGTATTGGTTAGGGTTAGGATACGGCTTAGGATACGGGTTAGGGTACGGGTTATGGTATGGCGTAGGGTATGGGTTAGGGTTAGGGTTAGGGTTAGGGTTAGGGTACGGCTTCGGATACGGGTTAGGGTACGGGTGAGGGTACGGCGTAGCGTATGGGTTAGGGTTAGGGTTCGGGTACGTCTTAGGGTACGGGTGAGGGTACGGGTGAGGGTACGGCGTAGGGTAAGTGTTAGGGTTAGGGTTAGGGTTAGTTTTAGGGTTAGGGATTGGTTTAGGGTACGGGTTAGGATTAGCGTACGTGTTAGGGTTAGGTTTTTTGTTAGGGTTAGGGTACGCATTAGGGTTAGGGTGTGGGTTAGGGTTAGGGTACACGTTAGGATTAGGGTATTTATTAAACCTATCCCACTCTCTAGATACCACTTAGCACGTAAAGGAATATTATTAGGGATCCAGCCATGGAGAAGATTTTAGTCACTAGGATAAGATAAAGAATAAACACATTATAAAAAAATCACATTAGGATTTTCTTTTTAACCTGTTCCTTAAAACACTAGTGCTTAGGAAATCTAATAGAGGCAAAAGCAATCAAGGGTATTTTAGGGTTAGGGTTAGGGTTAGGGTTAGTGTTAGGGTTAGGGTACGGCTTAGGGTATGGGATAGGGTACGGGTGAGGGTACGGCGTAGGGTAGGGGTTAGGGTTAGGGTTAGGGTACGGCTTAGGTTACGGTTTAGGTTACGGGTGAGGGTACGGCGTAGGGTATGGGTTAGGGTTAGGGTTAGGGTTAGTGTTAGTGTTAGGGTTAGGGTACGGCTTAGCGTATGGGATAGGGTACGGGTGAGGTTACGGCGTAGGGTAGGGGTTAGGGTTAGGGTTAGGGTTAGGGTTAGGGTATGGCTTAGGGTACGGGTGAGGGTACGGGTGAGGGTACTGCGTAGGGTATTGGTTAGGGTTAGGGTACGGCTTAGGATACGTGTTAGGGTACGGGTTAGGGTACGGTGTAGAGTGTGGGTTAGGGTTAGGGTTAGTGTTAGGGTTAGGCTTACGGTACGTCTTAGGGTACGTGTTAGGGTACGGGTGAGGGTACGGCGTAGGTTATGGGTTAGGGTTAGGGTTAGGGTTAGGGTTAGTGTACGGCTTAGGGTACGGGTTAGGGTACGGGTGAGGTTACGGCATAGGGTATAGTTTAGGGTTAGGGTTAGGGTTAGGGTACGGCTTAGGATACGGGTTAGGGTATGGGTGAGGGTATGGCGTAGCGTATGGTTTAGGGTTAGGGTTAGGGTTAGGGTACGGCTTAGGATACGGGTTAGGGTACGGGTGAGGGTACGGCGTAGCGTATGGTTTAGGGTTAGGGTTAGGGTTAGGTTTAGGGTACGGCTTAGGGTACGGGTTAGGGTACGAGTGAGGGTATGGCGTAGTGTATACGTTAGGGTTAGGGTTAGGGTTAGGGTATGGCTTAGGGTACAGGTTAGTGTACGAGTGAGGGTATGGCGTAGTGTATAGGTTAGGGTTAGGGTTAGGGTTAGGGTATGGCTTAGGGTACGGTGAGGGTACGGGTGAGGGTACTGTGTAGGGTATTGGTTATGGTTAGGGTACGGCTTAGAATACGGGTTAGGGTACGGGTTAGGGTACGGCGTAGGGTATGGGTTAGGGTTAGGGTTAGGGTTAGGGCTGGGTACGGCTTAGGGTACGGGTTAGGGTACGGGTGAGGGTACGGCGTCGTGTATAGGTTAGGTTTAGGGTTAGGGTTAGGGTACGGCTTAGGGTACGGGTTAGGGTACGGGTGAGGGTATGGCGTAGTGTATAGGTTAGGGTTAGGGTTAGGGTTAGGGTACGGCTTAGGGTATGGGATAGGGTACGGGTGAGGGTACGGCGTAGGGTAGGGTTTAGGTTTAGGGTTAGGGTTAGTGTTAGGGTTAGGGTACGGCTTAGGATATGGGATAGGGTACGGGTGAGGGTACGGCGTAGGGTAGGGGTTAGGGTTAGGTTTAGGGTTAGTGTTAGGGTTAGGGTACCGCTTAGGGTTTGGGATAGGGTACGGCGTAGGGTAGCGGTTAGGGTTAGGGTTAGGGTTAGGGTTAGGGTACGGCTTAGGATACGGGTTAGGGTACGGGTGAGGGTACGGCGTAGCGTATGTGTTAGGGTTCGGGTTAGGGTACGGCTTAGGGTATGGGTTAGGATACGTGTGTGGTTACGGCGTAGGGTATGGTTTAGGGTTAGGATTAGTGTTAGGGTTAGGGTACCGCTTAGGGTATGGGATAGGGTACGGCGTAGGGTAGCGGTTAGGGTTAGGGTTAGGCTTAGGGTTAGGGTACGGCTTAGGGTACGGGTTAGGGTACGGGTGAGGGTACGGCGTAGGGTATGGGTTAGGGTTAGGGTTAGGGTTAGGGTTAGTTTTAGGGTTAGGGATAGTTTTGGGTACGGGTTAGGATTAGCGTATGTGTTAGGGTTAGGATTTGTGTTAGGTTTAGGGTATGTGTTCGGGTTAGCGTATGGGTTAGGGCTAGGGTACACGTTAGGATTAGGGTATTTATTAAACCTATCCCACTCTCTAGATACCACTTAGCACGTAAAGGAATATTATTTGGTGTCCAGCCATGGAGAAGATTTTAGTCACTAGGATAAGATAAAGAATAAACACATTATAAAAAAATCACATGAGGATTTTCTTTTTAACCTGTTCCTTAAAACACTAGTGCTTAGGAAATCTAATGGAGGCAAAAGCAGTCAAGGGTAGTTTCGGTTAGGGTTAGGGTTAGGGTTAGTGTTAGGGTTAGGGTACGGCTTAGGGTATGGGATAGGGTACGGGTGAGGGTATGGCGTAGGTTAGGGGTTAGGGTTAGGGTTAGGTTTAGGGTACGGGTGAGGGTAAGTGTGAGGATACTGCGTAGGGTATTGGTTAGGATTAGGGTACGGCTTAGGATACGGGTTAGGGTATGGGTTAGTGTACGGCGTAGGGTATGGGTTAGGGTATGGGTTAGGGTTAGGGTTAGGGTTAGGGGTAGGGTACGGCTTAGGGTACGGGTTAGAGTACAGGTGAGTGTACGGCGTAGGGTATAGGTTAGGGTTAGGGTTAGGGTTAGGGTTAGGGTACGGCTTAGGATACGGGTTAGGGTACGGATGAGGGTACGGCGTAGCGTATGGGTTAGGGTTAGAGTTAGGGTACGACTTAGGGTACGGGTTAGTGTACGGGTGACGGTACGGCGTAGGGTATATGTTAGGGTTACGGTTAGTTTTAGGGTTACGTCAAGGTATAGGGTACAGGTTAGGATTAGGGTACTTGTTAGGGTTAGGCTATGGGTTAGGGTTAGGGTTCACATTAGGGTTAGGTCATTTATTAAACCTATCCCACTCTCTACATACCACTTAGCGCGTAAAGGAATGTAATTTGGGTTCCAACCATGGAGAAAATTTTAGACACTAGGATAAGATAAAGAATACATACATTATAAATAAGTCACATTAGCATTTTATTTTTAACCTGTTCCTTAAAACACTAGTGCTTAGGAAATCTATTGGAGGCAAAAGCAGTCAAGGGTAGTTTACAGTTAGTGTTAGGGTTAGGGTTAGGGTTAGGGTATGGCTTAGAGTAAGGGTGAGGGTACGGCGTAGGATATGTGTTAGGGTTAGTCTTAGGGTTAGGGTTAGAGTTAGGGTACGGCTTAGGGTACGGGTTAGGGTAAGAGTGAGGGTACGGAGTAGGGTATGGGTTAGGATTACGGTTAGGGTTAGGGTACGGCTTAGGATACGGGTTAGGGTAAGGGTGAGGGTACGGCAAAGGATATGGGTTAGGCTATGAGTTATTTTTAGGGTTAGGGTACGGCTTTGGGTACGGGTTAGGGAACGCGTGAGTGTACGGCGTAGGGTATGGGTTAGGGTTAGAGTTAGGGTTAGGGTTAGGGTACGGGTTAGGGTACGGTTGAGGGTACGGGTTAGTGTATGGATTAGGGTTAGGGTTAGGGTACGGGTTAGGGTAAGGGTGAGGGTACGGCATAGGATATGGGTTAGGCTTAGTGTTATGGTTAGGGTTAGGGTACGGCTTTGGGTATGGGTTAGGGAACACGTGAGTGTACGGCGTAGGGTATGGGTTAGGGTGAGGGTTAGGGTTAGGGTTAGGGTTAGGGTTAGGGTACGGCTTTGGGTACGGGTGAGGGTACCTCGTTGGGTATGTGTTAGGGTTAGGGGTAGGGTACGACTTCGGGTACGGTTTAGGGTCCGGGTTAGGTTACGGCATAGGGTATGGCTTAAGGTTAGTTTTAGGGTTAGGGTTAGGGTACTGCTTATGGTACGGGTTAGAGTACGGGTGAGAGTTAGGTTTAGGGTATGGGTAAGGGTTAGTGTATGCATTAGAGTTAGGGTATTTTTTAAACATATCCCACTCTCTAGATACCATTTAGCACGTAAAGTGAAGAGGCTGGAATGGCGAACCCGAGCACAAGGAGAGGAGAAATGAGGTGCGTTTTAGAAACCTTTCCCGATCTCACGGCATACCATCTTCTGGGTTTCCCATGCATGTTTTGATGTAGGAAGATGCCCTTGTACCTGGAGATTTGAGACCCATGGTGTGGGTACCCCGTGGTGTTACTTTAAAGTATCTGGGTTTGCTCACCCAACCTCACCAATCCTCTCAGCCCCAAGAGTGTCCAGCCTTATGTCTCATCCAGCTGTGGGTCTAGATATGGTCAATCCAAGTTGCATCAGAGACCCTGAACGGATTTTGTAAGAATTTCTCTTTCACTGTCTTTGTTTTGCGGGTTTTTTAAAGTAATTTATGTTTAGAATGGGGCTTGGCTGCTTTTCCCTGCTGTGTTTATGCCGCTTTACACCCTCTTGATTCACTTGCAGAGAGATATCGATACATAGGTTTTCAGATTCATACTAGTCAGATATATTCTTGTGCGGTGACTAGGGGGTGTTGAGTCCAGTTCACTGAGCAGGGAGTAGGCCTTGTCTATTACATATTTGGCTTATGGAGCGGTCTCTGAGCGAATTTCAAACCCTTGTTCTATGCATCATCCCACCTCTCCTTTCCCGTTAAGCAGCCATAGTGTGTCTTCTAAAGGTGTGACTCTGTTCTGTTTTGTAATTCAGTTCAAGTGTAGCGATTTTGACATTCCCTCTCTAAGCGATATCTTAGGATAAGTGTCTTTTTCTGTGTGACTTATTTCACTTAGAATCATCGTCGCTAAATCCACTCATCATGCTGCTAACTAGCCTTATGACATTGATTTCATGGCTGAGTGATATTCCATTGTGCCAAGTACCACCATTTGTTTATCCATTTTTCTCTTTCCTGGGATATTGAAGGTGTACCGAAGTGGAGGTTCTTGGAAACAGAGCAGCCGTAAAGTTTGGGGTGCCTGTGTCTTGTTGATTTTTAGTTTTCCCAATTTATACGCCCATGAGTGGAAGTGCCCTATGCTCTCTAAGCTGTGTTTATTACTTGTTTCAGGACACACCGTACACTTCTCCAGAGTGCCTGTTGGCAATTTACATCCTGCCCATTAGCGTAGCAAGGCTCCCATGTCTCCATGGCCTGTCCTGCTTTTCTGGTTTTTACACTTTTTTCAGCATGGCTTTTTTGACCGAGGGCAAGCGAGATTTCTTTGTAGCACTGATTTGCCCTTCCGGCTTGCTTGGTTGGCCTAAAAGGGCGTATGCGTTTTTTCCTGAATATATTCAGGAAAAAACGCATACGCCCTTTTTGGCCAAGGGCATCATTGTCAACGTTTTGCCGCTTTTCATGTGCTTTAAAGGCGAGTCGAATCTACCTCCTGAAATCTGTTTCCTGCAAATCTGCCTTGCTTTCAAATCCTCTTCGTTGCCTTCCCTCAATATATTTGTGGACGAGAGTTCTCATTTATAACTCTGCACGTTTGTGAATTGTGTGCCCCTGAGCTCCATTTGTCTACTCGCTTTTTTGGGAGCTGGCCGCAAAAGCGCAGGATTGCTTCAGGCCCTATTTTGGTTCTGGGGGGCAGGCTGAGCCTGTGGTTCATTCTTCTTCCTGATGGGAAAATGGAGTGACCTATGCCTGTCCCAACACCTAGAGCTCGCCTCTCGTTGGTTCCGCATCTTCCCGTTCATCCTCAGGACAAATTGCAACCGGGACGAAACAGGAGGTTAAAGGTGCCGATTCTCCAAGTAGGGAGATGGTTAGTCAAGCGGCTGGAATGGCGAACCCGAGCACAAGGAGAGGAGAAATGAGATGCGTTTTAGAAACCTTTCCCAATCTCACGGCATACCATCTTCTGGGTTTCCCATGCATGTTTTGATGTAGGAAGATGCCCTTGTACCTGGAGATTTGAGACCCATGGGGTGTGTACCCCGCGGTGTTACTTTAAAATATCTGGGTTTGCTCACCCAACCTCACCAATCCTCTCAGCCCCAAGAGTGTCCAGCCTTATGTCTCATCCAGCTGTGGGTCTAGATATGGTCAATCCAAGTTGCATCAGAGACCCTGAACGGATTTTGTAAGAATTTCTCTCTCTTTCACTGTTTTTTTTGTGTGGGTTTTTTAAAGTAATTTATGTTTAGAATGGGGATTGGCTGCTTTTCTCTGCTGTGTTTATGCCGCTTTACACCCTCTTGATTCACTTGCAGAGAGATATCGATACATAGGTTTTCAGATTCTTAATAGTGAGATATATTCTTGTGCGGTGACTAGGGGGTGTTGAGTCCAGTTCACTGAGCAGGGAGTAGGCCTTGTCTATTACATATTTGGCTTATGGAGAGGTCTCTGAGCTAATTTCAAACCCTTGTTTTATGCATCACCCCACCTCACCTTTCCCGTTAAGCAGCCATAGTGTGTCTTCTAAAGGTGTGACTCTGTTCTGTTTTGTAATTCAGTTCAAGTGTAGCGATTTTGACATTCCCTCTATAAGCAATATCTTAGGATAAGTGTCTTTTTCTGTGTGACTTATTTCACTTAGAATCATCGTCGCTAAATCCACTCATCATGCTGCTAACTAGCCTTATGACATTGATTTCATGGCTGAGTGATATTCCATTGGGCCAAGTACCACTATTTCTTTATCCATTTTTCTCTTTCTGGGATATTGAAGGTGTACCGAAGTGGAGGTTCTTGGAAACAGAGCAGCTGTAAAGGTTGGGGTGCCTGTGTCTTGTTGATTTTTAGTTTTCCCAATTTATACGCCCATGAGTGGAAGTGCCCTATGCTCTCTAAGCTGTGTTTATTACTTGTTTCAGGACACACCGTACACTTCTCCAGAGTGCCTGTTGGCTATTTACATCCCGCCCATCAGCGTAGCAAGGCTCCCATGTCTCCATGGCCTGTCCTGCTTTTCTGGTTTTTACACTTTCTTCAGCATGGCCCTTTTGACCGAGGGCAAGCGAGATTTCTTTGTAGCGCTGATTTGCCCTTCCGGCTTGCTTGGTTGGCCAAAAAGGGCATATGCGTTTTTTCCTGAATATATTCAGGAAAAAACGCATATGCCCTTTTTTGCCCAGGGCATCATTGTCAACGTTTTTCCGCTTTTCATGTGCTTTAAAGGCGAGTCGAATCTACCTCCTGAAATCTGTTTCCTGCAAATCTGCCTTGCTTTCAAATCCTCTTCATTGCCTTCCCTCAATATATTTGTGGATGAGAGTTATCATTCATAACTCTGCACGTTTGTGAATTGCAGTGCCCCTGAGCTCCATTTGTCTACTCGCTTTTTTGGGAGCTGGCAGCAAAAGCACAGGATTGCTTCAGGCCCTATACGGCTTCCAGGGGGCCACCGGAGCCTGTGGTTCATTCTTCTTCCTGATGGGAAAATGGAGTGACCTGTGCCTGTCCCAACACCTAGGGCTAGTCTCTCGTTGGTTGCCCGTCTTCCCGTTCATCCTCAGGACAAATTGCAACCTGTACGAAAGAGGAGGTTAAAAGTGCTGATTCTCCAAGTAGGGAGATGGTTAGTCAAGCGGCTGGAATGGCGAACCCGAGCACAAGGAGAGGAGAAATGAGGTGCGTTTTAGAAACCTTTCCCGATCTCACAGCATACCATCTTCTGGGTTTCCCATGCATGTTTTGATGTAGGAAGATGCCCTTGTACCTGGAGATTTGAGACCCATGTGGTGTGTACCCCGCGGTGTTACTTTAAAATATCTGGGTTTTCTCACCCAACCTCACCAATCCTCTCAGCCCCAAGAGTGTCCAGCCTTATGTCTCATCCAGCTGTGGGTCTAGATATGGTCAATCCAAGTTGCATCAGAGACCGTGAACGGATTTTGTAAGAATTTCTCTTTCACTGTCTTTGTTTTGTGGGTTTTTTAAAGTAATTTATGTTTAGAATCGGGCTTGGCTGCTTTTCCCTGCTGTGTTTATTCCGCTTTACACCCTCTTGATTCACTTGCAGAGAGATATCGATACATAGGTTTTCAGATTCTTACTAGTCAGGTATATTCTTGTGCGGTGACTAGGGGGTGTTGAGTCCAGTTCACTGAGCAGGGAGTAGGCCTTGTCTATTACATATTTGGCTTATGGAGCGGTCTCTGAGCTAATTTCAAACCCTTGTTCTATGCATCACCCCACCTCACCTTTCCCGTTAAGCAGCCATAGTGTGTCTTCTAAAGGTGTGACTCTGTTCTGTTTTGTACTTCAGTTCAAGTGTAGCGATTTTGACATTCCCTTTATAAGCGATATCTTAGGATAAGTGTCTTTTTCTGTGTGACTTATTTCACTTAGAATCATCGTCGCTAAATCCACTCATCATGCTGCTAACTAGCCTTATGACATTGATTTCATGGCTGAGTGATATTCCATTGGGCCAAGTAGCATCATTTCTTTATCCATTTTTCTCTTTCCTGCGATATTGAACGTGTACCGAAGTGGAGGTTCTTGGAAACAGAGCAGCCGTAAAGTTTGGGGTGCCTGTGTCTTGTTGATTTTTAGTTTTCCCAATTTATACGCCCATGAGTGGAAGTGCCCTCTGCTCTCTAAGCTGTGTTTATTACTTGTTTCAGGACAAACCGTACACTTCTCCAGAGTGCCTGTTGGCAAATTACATCCCGCCCATCAGCGTAGCAAGGCTCCCATGTCTCCATTGCCTGTCCTGCTTTTCTGGTTTTTACACTTTTTTCAGCATGGCCCTTTTGACTGAGGGCAAGCGAGACTTCTTTGTAGCGCTGATTTGCCCTTCCGGCTTGCTTGGTTGGCCAAAAAGGGCGTATGCGTTTTTTCCTGAATATATTCAGGAAAAAACGCATACGCCCTTTTTGGCCAAGGGCATCATTGTCAACGTTTTGCCGCTTTTCATGTGCTTTAAAGGCGAGTCGAATCTACCTCCTGAAATCTGTTTCCTGCAAATCTGCCTTGCTTTCAAATCCTCTTCGTTGCCTTCCCTCAATATATTTGTGGA
This sequence comes from Eubalaena glacialis, assembly GCF_028564815.1. Classification (NCBI taxonomy): domain Eukaryota; kingdom Metazoa; phylum Chordata; class Mammalia; order Artiodactyla; family Balaenidae; genus Eubalaena; species Eubalaena glacialis. The sequence continues at coordinate 704,904 of NW_026871426.1, forward strand.
CGAGAGATCTCATTTATAACTCTGCACGTTTGTGAATTGCAGTGCCCCTGAGCTCCATTTGTCTCCTCGCTTTTTTGGGAGCTGGCCGCAAAAGCGCAGGATTGCTTCAGGCCCTATTTTGGTTCTGGGGTGCAGGCTGAGCCTGTGGTTCATTCTTCTTCCTGATGGGAAAATGGAGTGACCTGTGCCTGTCCCAACACCTAGGGCTAGTCTCTCGTTGGTTCCCCGTCTTCCCGTTCATCCTCAGGACAAATTGCAACCTGTACGAAACAGCAGGTTAAAAGTGCTGATTCTCCAAGTAGGGAGATGGTTAGTCAAGCGGCTGGAATGGCGAACCCGAGCACAAGGAGAGGAGAAATGAGGTGCGTTTTAGAAGCCTTTCCCGATCTCACAGCATACCATCTTCTGGGTTTCCCATGCATGTTTTGATGTAGGAAGATGCCCTTGTATCTGGAGATTTGAGACCCATGGGGTGGGTACCCCGCAGTGTTATTTTAAAGTATCTGCATTTGCTCACCCAACCTCACCAATCCTCTGAGCCCCAAGAGTGTCCAGCCTTATGTCTCATCCAGCTGTGGGTCTAGATATGGTCAATCCAGGTTGCATCAGAGACCCTGAACGGATTTTGTAAGAATTTCTCTCTCTTTCACTGTCTTTGTTTTGTGGGTTTTTAAAGTAATTTCTGTTTAGAATGGGGCTTGGCTGCTTTTCTATGCTGTGTTTATGCCGCTTTACACCCTCTTGATTCACTTGCAGAGAGATATCGATACATAGGTTTTCAGATTCTTACTACTCAGATATATTCTTGTGCAGTGACTAGGGGGTGTTGAGTCCAGTTCACTGAGCAGGGAGAAGGCCTTGTCTATTACATATTTGGCTTATGGAGCGGTCTCTGAGCTAATTTCAAACCCTTGTTTTATGCATCACCCCACCTCACCTTTCCCGTTAAGCAGCCATAGTGTGTCTTCTAAAGGTGTGACCCTGTTCTGTTTTGTAATTCAGTTCCAAGTGTAGCGATTTTGACATTCCCTCTATAAGCGATATCTTAGGATAAGTGTCTTTTTCTGTGTGACTTATTTCACTTAGAATCATCGTCGCTAAATCCACTCATCATGCTGGTAACTAGCCTTATGACATTGATTTCATGGCTGAGTGATATTCCATTGGGCCAAGTACCACCATTTCTTTATCCATTTTTCTCTTTCTGGCATATTGAAGGTGTACCGAAGTGGAGGTTCTTGGAAACAGAGCAGCCGTAAAGTTTGGGGTGCCTGTGTCTTTTTGATTTTTAGTTTTCCCAATTTATACGCCCATGAGTGGAAGTGCCCTATGCTCTCTAAGCTGTGTTTATTATTTGTTTCAGGAGACACCGTACACTTCTCCAGAGTGCCTGTTGGCAAATTACATCCCGCCCATCAGCGTAGCAAGGCTCCCATGTCTCCATGGCCTGTCCTGCTTTTCTGGTTTTTACACTTTTTTCAGCATGGCCCTTTTGACCGAGGGCAAGCGAGACTTCTTTGTAGCACTGATTTGCCCTTCCGGCTTGCTTGCTTGGCCAAAAAGGGCGTATGCGTTTTTTCCTGAATATATTCAGGAAAAAACGCATACGCCCTTTTTGGCCAAGGGCATCATTGTCAACGTTTTGCCGCTTTTCATGTGCTTTAAAGGCGAGTCGAATCTACCTCCTGAAATCTGTTTCCTGCAAATCTGCCTTGCTTTCAAATCCTCTTCGTTGCCTTCCCTCAATATATTTGTGGACGAGAGTTCTCATTTATAACTCTGCACGTTTGTGAATTGCAGTGCCCCTGAGCTCCATTTGTCTCCTCGCTTTTTTGGGAGCTGGCCGCAAAAGCGCAGGATTGCTTCAGGCCCTATTTTGGTTCTGGGGGGCAGGCTGAGCCTGTGGTTCATTCTTCTTCCTGATGGGAAAATGGAGTGACCTATGCCTGTCCCAACACCTAGGGCTCGTCTCTCGTTGGTTCCGCGTCTTCCCGTTCATCCTCAGGACAAATTGCAACCTGTACAATCAGGAGGTTAAAGGTGCTGATTCTCCAAGTAGGGAGATGGTTAGTCAAGCGGCTGGAATGGCGAACCCGAGCACAAGGAGAGGAGAAATGAGGTGCGTTTTAGAAACCTTTCCCGATCTCACGGCATACCATCTTCTGGGTTTCCCATGCATGTTTTGATGTAGGAAGATGCCCTTGTACCTGGAGATTTGAGACCCATGGTGTGGGTACCCCGTGGTGTTACTTTAAAGTATCTGGGTTTGCTCACCCAACCTCACCAATCCTCTCAGCCCCAAGAGTGTCCAGCCTTATGTCTCATCCAGCTGTGGGTCTAGATATGGTCAATCCAAGTTGCATCAGAGACCCTGAACGGATTTTGTAAGAATTTCTCTCTCTTTCACTGTTTTTTTTGTGTGGGTTTTTTAAAGTAATTTATGTTTAGAATGGGGATTGGCTGCTTTTCTCTGCTGTGTTTATGCCGCTTTACACCCTCTTGATTCACTTGCAGAGAGATATCGATACATAGGTTTTCAGATTCTTAATAGTGAGATATATTCTTGTGCGGTGACTAGGGGGTGTTGAGTCCAGTTCACTGAGCAGGGAGTAGGCCTTGTCTATTACATATTTGGCTTATGGAGAGGTCTCTGAGCTAATTTCAAACCCTTGTTTTATGCATCACCCCACCTCACCTTTCCCGTTAAGCAGCCATAGTGTGTCTTCTAAAGGTGTGACTCTGTTCTGTTTTGTAATTCAGTTCAAGTGTAGCGATTTTGACATTCCCTCTATAAGCAATATCTTAGGATAAGTGTCTTTTTCTGTGTGACTTATTTCACTTAGAATCATCGTCGCTAAATCCACTCATCATGCTGCTAACTAGCCTTATGACATTGATTTCATGGCTGAGTGATATTCCATTGGGCCAAGTACCACTATTTCTTTATCCATTTTTCTCTTTCTGGGATATTGAAGGTGTACCGAAGTGGAGGTTCTTGGAAACAGAGCAGCTGTAAAGGTTGGGGTGCCTGTGTCTTGTTGATTTTTAGTTTTCCCAATTTATACGCCCATGAGTGGAAGTGCCCTATGCTCTCTAAGCTGTGTTTATTACTTGTTTCAGGACACACCGTACACTTCTCCAGAGTGCCTGTTGGCTATTTACATCCCGCCCATCAGCGTAGCAAGGCTCCCATGTCTCCATGGCCTGTCCTGCTTTTCTGGTTTTTACACTTTCTTCAGCATGGCCCTTTTGACCGAGGGCAAGCGAGATTTCTTTGTAGCGCTGATTTGCCCTTCCGGCTTGCTTGGTTGGCCAAAAAGGGCATATGCGTTTTTTCCTGAATATATTCAGGAAAAAACGCATATGCCCTTTTTTGCCCAGGGCATCATTGTCAACGTTTTTCCGCTTTTCATGTGCTTTAAAGGCGAGTCGAATCTACCTCCTGAAATCTGTTTCCTGCAAATCTGCCTTGCTTTCAAATCCTCTTCATTGCCTTCCCTCAATATATTTGTGGATGAGAGTTATCATTCATAACTCTGCACGTTTGTGAATTGCAGTGCCCCTGAGCTCCATTTGTCTACTCGCTTTTTTGGGAGCTGGCAGCAAAAGCACAGGATTGCTTCAGGCCCTATACGGCTTCCAGGGGGCCACCGGAGCCTGTGGTTCATTCTTCTTCCTGATGGGAAAATGGAGTGACCTGTGCCTGTCCCAACACCTAGGGCTAGTCTCTCGTTGGTTGCCCGTCTTCCCGTTCATCCTCAGGACAAATTGCAACCTGTACGAAAGAGGAGGTTAAAAGTGCTGATTCTCCAAGTAGGGAGATGGTTAGTCAAGCGGCTGGAATGGCGAACCCGAGCACAAGGAGAGGAGAAATGAGGTGCGTTTTAGAAACCTTTCCCGATCTCACAGCATACCATCTTCTGGGTTTCCCATGCATGTTTTGATGTAGGAAGATGCCCTTGTACCTGGAGATTTGAGACCCATGTGGTGTGTACCCCGCGGTGTTACTTTAAAATATCTGGGTTTTCTCACCCAACCTCACCAATCCTCTCAGCCCCAAGAGTGTCCAGCCTTATGTCTCATCCAGCTGTGGGTCTAGATATGGTCAATCCAAGTTGCATCAGAGACCGTGAACGGATTTTGTAAGAATTTCTCTTTCACTGTCTTTGTTTTGTGGGTTTTTTAAAGTAATTTATGTTTAGAATCGGGCTTGGCTGCTTTTCCCTGCTGTGTTTATTCCGCTTTACACCCTCTTGATTCACTTGCAGAGAGATATCGATACATAGGTTTTCAGATTCTTACTAGTCAGGTATATTCTTGTGCGGTGACTAGGGGGTGTTGAGTCCAGTTCACTGAGCAGGGAGTAGGCCTTGTCTATTACATATTTGGCTTATGGAGCGGTCTCTGAGCTAATTTCAAACCCTTGTTCTATGCATCACCCCACCTCACCTTTCCCGTTAAGCAGCCATAGTGTGTCTTCTAAAGGTGTGACTCTGTTCTGTTTTGTACTTCAGTTCAAGTGTAGCGATTTTGACATTCCCTTTATAAGCGATATCTTAGGATAAGTGTCTTTTTCTGTGTGACTTATTTCACTTAGAATCATCGTCGCTAAATCCACTCATCATGCTGCTAACTAGCCTTATGACATTGATTTCATGGCTGAGTGATATTCCATTGGGCCAAGTAGCATCATTTCTTTATCCATTTTTCTCTTTCCTGCGATATTGAACGTGTACCGAAGTGGAGGTTCTTGGAAACAGAGCAGCCGTAAAGTTTGGGGTGCCTGTGTCTTGTTGATTTTTAGTTTTCCCAATTTATACGCCCATGAGTGGAAGTGCCCTCTGCTCTCTAAGCTGTGTTTATTACTTGTTTCAGGACAAACCGTACACTTCTTCAGAGTGCCTGTTGGCAAATTACATCCCGCCCATCAGCGTAGCAAGGCTCCCATGTCTCCATGGCCTGTCCTGCTTTTCTGGTTTTTACACTTTTTTCAGCATGGCCCTTTTGACCGAGGGCAAGCGAGACTTCTTTGTAGCGCTGATTTGCCCTTCCGGCTTGCTTGGTTGGCCAAAAAGGGCGTATGCGTTTTTTCCTGAATATATTCAGGAAAAAACGCATACGCCCTTTTTGGCCAAGGGCATCATTGTCAACGTTTTGCCGCTTTTCATGTGCTTTAAAGGCGAGTCGAATCTACCTCCTGAAATCTGTTTCCTGCAAATCTGCCTTGCTTTCAAATCCTCTTCGTTGCCTTCCCTCAATATATTTGTGGACGAGAGATCTCATTTATAACTCTGCACGTTTGTGAATTGCAGTGCCCCTGAGCTCCATTTGTCTCCTCGCTTTTTTGGGAGCTGGCCGCAAAAGCGCAGGATTGCTTCAGGCCCTATTTTAGTTCTGGGGTGCAGGCTGAGCCTGTGGTTCATTCTTCTTCCTGATGGGAAAATGGAGTGACCTGTGCCTGTCCCAACACCTAGGGCTAGTCTCTCGTTGGTTCCCCGTCTTCCCGTTCATCCTCAGGACAAATTGCAACCTGTACGAAACAGCAGGTTAAAAGTGCTGATTCTCCAAGTAGGGAGATGGTTAGTCAAGCGGCTGGAATGGCGAACCCGAGCACAAGGAGAGGAGAAATGAGGTGCGTTTTAGAAGCCTTTCCCGATCTCACAGCATACCATCTTCTGGGTTTCCCATGCATGTTTTGATGTAGGAAGATGCCCTTGTATCTGGAGATTTGAGACCCATGGGGTGGGTACCCCGCAGTGTTATTTTAAAGTATCTGCATTTGCTCACCCAACCTCACCAATCCTCTGAGCCCCAAGAGTGTCCAGCCTTATGTCTCATCCAGCTGTGGGTCTAGATATGGTCAATCCAGGTTGCATCAGAGACCCTGAACGGATTTTGTAAGAATTTCTCTCTCTTTCACTGTCTTTGTTTTGTGGGTTTTTAAAGTAATTTCTGTTTAGAATGGGGCTTGGCTGCTTTTCTATGCTGTGTTTATGCCGCTTTACACCCTCTTGATTCACTTGCAGAGAGATATCGATACATAGGTTTTCAGATTCTTACTACTCAGATATATTCTTGTGCAGTGATTAGGGGGTGTTGAGTCCAGTTCACTGAGCAGGGAGTAGGCCTTGTCTATTACATATTTGGCTTATGGAGCGGTCTCTGAGCTAATTTCAAACCCTTGTTTTATGCATCACCCCACCTCACCTTTCCCGTTAAGCAGCCATAGTGTGTCTTCTAAAGGTGTGACCCTGTTCTGTTTTGTAATTCAGTTCCAAGTGTAGCGATTTTGACATTCCCTCTATAAGCGATATCTTAGGATAAGTGTCTTTTTCTGTGTGACTTATTTCACTTAGAATCATCGTCGCTAAATCCACTCATCATGCTGGTAACTAGCCTTATGACATTGATTTCATGGCTGAGTGATATTCCATTGGGCCAAGTACCACCATTTCTTTATCCATTTTTCTCTTTCTGGCATATTGAAGGTGTACCGAAGTGGAGGTTCTTGGAAACAGAGCAGCCGTAAACTTTAGGGTGCCTGTGTCTTGTTGATTTTTAGTTTTCCCAATTTATACGCCCTTGAGTGGAAGTGCCCTATGCTCTCTACGCTGTGTTTATTACTTGTTTCAGGACACACCGTACTCTTCTCCAGAGTGCCTGTTGGCAATTTACATCCCGCCCATCAGCGTAGCAAGGCTCCCATGTCTCCATGGCCTGTCCTGCTTTTCTGGTTTTTACACTTTGTTCAGCATGGCCGTTTTGACCGAGGGCAAGCGAGACTTCTTTGTAGCGCTGATTTGCCCTTCCGGCTTGCTTGGTTGGCCACAAAGGGCGTATGCGTTTTTTCCTGAATATATTCGGGAAAAAACGCATACGCCCTTTTTGGCCAAGGGCATCATTGTCAACGTTTTGCGCTTTTCATGTGCTTTAAAGGCGAGTCGAATCTACCTCCTGAAATCTGTTTCCTGCAAATCTGCCTTGCTTTCAAATCCTCTTCGTTGCCTTCCCTCAATATATTTGTGGACGAGAGTTCTCATTTATAACTCTGCACGTTTGTGAATTGCAGTGCCCCTGAGCTCCATTTGTCTCCTCGCTTTTTTGGGAGCTGGCCGCAAAAGCGCAGGATTGCTTCAGGCCCTATTTTGGTTCTGGGGGGCAGGCTGAGCCTGTGGTTCATTCTTCTTCCTGATGGGAAAATGGAGTGACCTATGCCTGTCCCAACACCTAGAGCTCGCCTCTCGTTGGTTCCGCATCTTCCCGTTCATCCTCAGGACAAATTGCAACCGGGACGAAACAGGAGGTTAAAGGTGCCGATTCTCCAAGTAGGGAGATGGTTAGTCAAGCGGCTGGAATGGCGAACCCGAGCACAAGGAGAGGAGAAATGAGATGCGTTTTAGAAACCTTTCCCAATCTCACGGCATACCATCTTCTGGGTTTCCCATGCATGTTTTGATGTAGGAAGATGCCCTTGTACCTGGAGATTTGAGACCCATGGGGTGTGTACCCCGCAGTGTTACTTTAAAATATCTGGGTTTGCTCACCCAACCTCACCAATCCTCTCAGCCCCAAGAGTGTCCAGCCTTATGTCTCATCCAGCTGTGGGTCTAGATATGGTCAATCCAAGTTGCATCAGAGACCCTGAACGGATTTTGTAAGAATTTCTCTCTCTTTCACTGTTTTTTTTGTGTGGGTTTTTTAAAGTAATTTATGTTTAGAATGGGGATTGGCTGCTTTTCTCTGCTGTGTTTATGCCGCTTTACACCCTCTTGATTCACTTGCAGAGAGATATCGATACATAGGTTTTCAGATTCTTAATAGTGAGATATATTCTTGTGCGGTGACTAGGGGGTGTTGAGTCCAGTTCACTGAGCAGGGAGTAGGCCTTGTCTATTACATATTTGGCTTATGGAGAGGTCTCTGAGCTAATTTCAAACCCTTGTTTTATGCATCACCCCACCTCACCTTTCCCGTTAAGCAGCCATAGTGTGTCTTCTAAAGGTGTGACTCTGTTCTGTTTTGTAATTCAGTTCAAGTGTAGCGATTTTGACATTCCCTCTATAAGCAATATCTTAGGATAAGTGTCTTTTTCTGTGTGACTTATTTCACTTAGAATCATCGTCGCTAAATCCACTCATCATGCTGCTAACTAGCCTTATGACATTGATTTCATGGCTGAGTGATATTCCATTGGGCCAAGTACCACTATTTCTTTATCCATTTTTCTCTTTCTGGGATATTGAAGGTGTACCGAAGTGGAGGTTCTTGAAAACAGAGCAGCTGTAAAGGTTGGGGTGCCTGTGTCTTGTTGATTTTTAGTTTTCCCAATTTATACGCCCATGAGTGGAAGTGCCCTATGCTCTCTAAGCTGTGTTTATTACTTGTTTCAGGACACACCGTACACTTCTCCAGAGTGCCTGTTGGCTATTTACATCCCGCCCATCAGCGTAGCAAGGCTCCCATGTCTCCATGGCCTGTCCTGCTTTTCTGGTTTTTACACTTTCTTCAGCATGGCCCTTTTGACCGAGGGCAAGCGAGATTTCTTTGTAGCGCTGATTTGCCCTTCCGGCTTGCTTGGTTGGCCAAAAAGGGCATATGCGTTTTTTCCTGAATATATTCAGGAAAAAACGCATATGCCCTTTTTTGCCCAGGGCATCATTGTCAACGTTTTTCCGCTTTTCATGTGCTTTAAAGGCGAGTCGAATCTACCTCCTGAAATCTGTTTCCTGCAAATCTGCCTTGCTTTCAAATCCTCTTCATTGCCTTCCCTCAATATATTTGTGGATGAGAGTTATCATTCATAACTCTGCACGTTTGTGAATTGCAGTGCCCCTGAGCTCCATTTGTCTACTCGCTTTTTTGGGAGCTGGCAGCAAAAGCACAGGATTGCTTCAGGCCCTATACGGCTTCCAGGGGGCCACCGGAGCCTGTGGTTCATTCTTCTTCCTGATGGGAAAATGGAGTGACCTGTGCCTGTCCCAACACCTAGGGCTAGTCTCTCGTTGGTTCCCCGTCTTCCCGTTCATCCTCAGGACAAATTGCAACCTGTACGAAACAGCAGGTTAAAAGTGCTGATTCTCCAAGTAGGGAGATGGTTAGTCAAGCGGCTGGAATGGCGAACCCGAGCACAAGGAGAGGAGAAATGAGGTGCGTTTTAGAAGCCTTTCCCGATCTCACAGCATACCATCTTCTGGGTTTCCCATGCATGTTTTGATGTAGGAAGATGCCCTTGTATCTGGAGATTTGAGACCCATGGGGTGGGTACCCCGCAGTGTTATTTTAAAGTATCTGCATTTGCTCACCCAACCTCACCAATCCTCTGAGCCCCAAGAGTGTCCAGCCTTATGTCTCATCCAGCTGTGGGTCTAGATATGGTCAATCCAGGTTGCATCAGAGACCCTGAACGGATTTTGTAAGAATTTCTCTCTCTTTCACTGTCTTTGTTTTGTGGGTTTTTAAAGTAATTTCTGTTTAGAATGGGGCTTGGCTGCTTTTCTATGCTGTGTTTATGCCGCTTTACACCCTCTTGATTCACTTGCAGAGAGATATCGATACATAGGTTTTCAGATTCTTACTACTCAGATATATTCTTGTGCAGTGACTAGGGGGTGTTGAGTCCAGTTCACTGAGCAGGGAGTAGGCCTTGTCTATTACATATTTGGCTTATGGAGCGGTCTCTGAGCTAATTTCAAACCCTTGTTTTATGCATCACCCCACCTCACCTTTCCCGTTAAGCAGCCATAGTGTGTCTTCTAAAGGTGTGACCCTGTTCTGTTTTGTAATTCAGTTCCAAGTGTAGCGATTTTGACATTCCCTCTATAAGCGATATCTTAGGATAAGTGTCTTTTTCTGTGTGACTTATTTCACTTAGAATCATCGTCGCTAAATCCACTCATCATGCTGGTAACTAGCCTTATGACATTGATTTCATGGCTGAGTGATATTCCATTGGGCCAAGTACCACCATTTCTTTATCCATTTTTCTCTTTCTGGCATATTGAAGGTGTACCGAAGTGGAGGTTCTTGGAAACAGAGCAGCCGTAAAGTTTGGGGTGCCTGTGTCTTTTTGATTTTTAGTTTTCCCAATTTATACGCCCATGAGTGGAAGTGCCCTATGCTCTCTAAGCTGTGTTTATTATTTGTTTCAGGAGACACCGTACACTTCTCCAGAGTGCCTGTTGGCAATTTACATCCCGCCCATCAGCGTAGCAAGGCTCCCATGTCTCCATGGCCTGTCCTGCTTTTCTGGTTTTTACACTTTTTTCAGCATGGCCCTTTTGACCGAGGGCAAGCGAGACTTCTTTGTAGCACTGATTTGCCCTTCCGGCTTGCTTGGTTGGCCAAAAAGGGCGTATGCGTTTTTTCCTGAATATATTCAGGAAAAAACGCATACGCCCTTTTTGGCCAAGGGCATCATTGTCAACGTTGTGCCGCTTTTCATGTGCTTTAAAGGCGAGTCGAATCTACCTCCTGAAATCTGTTTCCTGCAAATCTGCCTTGCTTTCAAATCCTCTTCGTTGCCTTCCCTCAATATATTTGTGGACGAGAGTTCTCATTGATAACTCTGCACGTTTGTGAATTGCAGTGCCCCTGAGCTCCATTTGTCTACTCGCTTTTTTGGGAGTTGGCCGCAAAAGCGCAGGATTGCTTCAGGCCCTTTTTTGGTTCTGGGGGGCAGGCTGAGCCTGTGGTTCATTCTTCTTCCTGATGGGAAAATGGAGTGACCTGTGCCTGTCCCAACACCTAGGGCTAGTCTCTCGTTGGTTCCCCGTCTTCCCGTTCATCCTCAGGACAAATTGCAACCTGGACGAAACAGGAGGTTAAAGGTGCTGATTCTCCAAGTAGGGAGATGGTTAGTCAAGCGGCTGGAATGGCGAACCCGAGCACAAGGAGAGGAGAAATGAGGTGCGTTTTAGAAACCTTTCCCGATCTCACGGCATACCATCTTCTGGGTTTCCCATGCATGTTTTGATGTAGGAAGATGCCCTTGTACCTGGAGATTTGAGACCCATGGGGTGTGTACCACACGGTGTTACTTTAAAGTATCTGGGTTTGCTCACTGAACCTCACCAAACCTCTCAGCCCCAAGAGTGTCCAGCCTTATGTCTCATCCAGCTGTGGGTCTAGATATGGTCAATCCAGTTTGCATCAGAGACCCTGAACTGATTTTGTAAGAATTTCTCTTTCACTGTCTTTGTTTTGTGGGTTTTTTAAAGTAATTTATGTTTAGAATGGGGCTTGGCTGCTTTTCCCTGCTGTGTTTATTCCGCTTTACACCCTCTTGATTCACTTGCAGAGAGATATTGATACATAGGTTTTCAGATTCTTACTAGTCAGATATATTCTTGGGCGGTGACTAGGGGGTGTTGAGTCCAGTTCACTGAGCAGGGAGTAGGCCTTGTCTATTACATATTTGGCTTATGGAGCGGTCTCTGAGCTAATTTCAAACCCTTGTTTTATGCATCACCCCACCTCACCTTTCCGGTTAAGCAGCCATAGTGTGTCTTCTAAAGGTGTGCCTCTGTTCTGTTTTGTAATTCAGTTCAAGTGTAGCGATTTTGACATTCCCTCTATAAGCGATATCTTAGGATAAGTGTCTTTTTCTGTGTGACTTATTTCACTTAGAATCATCGTCGCTAAATCCACTCATCATGCTGCTAACTAGCCTTATGACATTGATTTCATGGCTGAGTGATATTCCATTGGGCCAAGTACCACCATTTCTTTATCCATTTTTCTCTTTCTGGGATATTGAAGGTGTACCGAAGTGGAGGTTCTTGGAAACAGAGCAGCCGTAGTTTGGGGTGCCTGTGTCTTGTTGATTTTTATTTTTCCCTATTTATACGCCCATGAGTGGAAGTGCCCTATGCTCTCTAAGCTGTGTTTATTACTTCTTTCAGGACACACCGTACACTTCTCCAGAGTGCCTGTTGGCAAATTACATCCCGCCCATCAGCGTAGCAAGGCTCCCATGTCTCCATGGCCTGTCCTGCTTTTCTGGTTTTTACACTTTTTTCAGCATGGCCCTTTTGACCGAGGGCAAGCGAGATTTCTTTGTAGCGCTGATTTGCCCTTCCGGCTTGCTTGGTTGGCCAAAAAGGGCGTATGCGTTTTTTCCTGAATACATTCAGGAAAAAACGCATACGCCCTTTTTGGCCAAGGGCATCATTGTCAACGTTTTGCCGCTTTTCATGTGCTTTAAAAGCGAGTCGAATCTACCTCCTGAAATCTGTTTCTTGCAAATCTGCCTTGCTTTCAAATCCTCTTCGTTGCCTTCCCTCAATATATTTGTGGACGAGAGTTATCATTTATAACTCTGCACGTTTCTGAATTGCAGTGCCCCTGAGCTCCATTTTTCTACTCGCTTTTTTGGGAGCTGGCCGCAAAAGCGCAGGATTGCTTCAGGCCCTATTTTGGTTCTGGGGGGCAGGCTGAGCCTGTGGTTCATTCTTCTTCCTGATGGGAAAATGGAGTGACCTGTGCCTGTCCCAACACCTAGGGCTAGTCTCTCGTTGGTTCCCCGTCTTCCCGTTCATCCTCAGGACAAATTGCAACCTGTACGAAACAGGAGGTTAAAGGTGCTGATTCTCCAAGTTGGGAGATGGTTAGTCAAGCGGCTGGAATGGCGAACCCGAGCACAAGGAGAGGAGAAATGAGGTGCGTTTTAGAAACCTTTCCCGATCTCATGGCATAACATCTTCTGGGTTTCCCATGCATGTTTTGATGTAGGAAGATGCCCTTGTACCTGGAGATTTGAGACCCATGGGGTGTGTACCCGCGGTGTTACTTTAAAGTATCTGGGTTTGCTCACTCAACCTCACCAATCCTCTGAGCCCCAAGAGTGTCCAGCCTTATGTCTCATCCAGCTGTGGGTCTAGATATGGTCAATCCAAGTTGCATCAGAGACCCTGAACGGATTTTGTAAGAATTTCTCTTTCACTGTCTTTGTTTTGTGGGTTTTTTAAAGTAATTTATGTTTAGAATGGGGCTTGGCTGCTTTTCCCTGCTGTATTTATTCCGCTTTACACCCTCTTGATTCACTTGCAGAGAGATATTGATACATAGGTTTTCAGATTCTTACTAGTCAGATATATTCTTGTGCGGTGACTAGGGGGTGTTGAGTCCAGTTAACTGAGCAGGGACTAGGCCTTGTCTATTACATATTGGGCTTATGGCGCGATCTCTGAGCTAATTTCAAACCCTTGTTTTATGCATCACCCCACCTCACCTTTCCCGTTAAGCAGCCATAGTGTGTCTTCTAAAGGTGTGACTCTGTTCTGTTTTGTAATTCAGTTCAAGTGTAGCGATTTTGACATTCCCTCTATAAGTGATACCTTAGGATAAGTGTCTTTTTCTGTGTGACTTATTTCACTTAGAATCATCGTCGCTAAATCCACTCATCATGCTCCTAACGAGCCATATGACATTGATTTCATGGCTGAGTGATATTCCATTGTGCCAAGTACCACTATTTGTTTATCCATTTTTCTCTTTCCTGGGATATTGAAGGTGTACTGAAGTGGAGGTTCTTGGAAACAGAGCAGCCGTAAAGTTTGGGGTGCCTGTGTCTTGTTGATTTTTAGTTTTCCCAATTTATACGCCCATGAGTGGAAGTGCCCTATGCTCTCTAAGCTGTGTTTATTACTTGTTTCAGGACACACCGTACACTTCTCCAGAGGGCCTGTTGGCAATTTACATCCCGCCCATCAGCGTAGCAAGGCTCCCATGTCTCCATGGCCTGTCCTGCTTTTCTGGTTTTTACACTTTCTTCAGCATGGCCCTTTTGACCGAGGGCAAGCGAGATTTCTTTGTAGCGCTGATTTGCCCTTCCGGCTTGCTTGGTTGGCCAAAAAGGGCATATGCGTTTTTTCCTGAATATATTCAGGAAAAAACGCATATGCCCTTTTTGGCCCAGGGCATCATTGTCAACGTTTTTCCGCTTTTCATGTGCTTTAAAGGCGAGTCGAATCTACCTCCTGAAATCTGTTTCCTGCAAATCTGCCTTGCTTTCAAATCCTCTTCGTTGCCTTCCCTCAATATATTTGTGGACGAGAGTTATCATTTATAACTCTGCACGTTTGTGAATTGCAGTGCCCCCGAGCTCCATTTGTTTACTCGCTTTTTTGGGAGCTTGCAGCAAAAGCGCAGGATTGCTTTAGGCCCTATTCGGCTTCCAGGCGGCCGCCGGAGCCTGTGGTTCATTCTTCTTCCTGATGGGAAAATGGATTGACCTGTGCCTGTCCCAACACCTAGGGCTAGTCTCTCGTTGGTTGCCCGTCTTCCCGTTCATCCTCGGGACAAATTGCAACCTGTACGAAACAGGAGGTTAAAGGTCCTGATTCTCCAAGTAGGGAGATGGTTAGTCAAGCAGCTGGAATGGCGAACCCGAGCACAAGGAGAGGAGAAATGAGGTGCGTTTTAGAAGCCTTTCCCGTTCTCACGGCATACCATCTTCTGGGTTTCCCATGCATGTTTTGATGTAGGAAGATGCCCTTGTACCTGGAGATTTGAGACCCATGGGGTGGGTACCCCGCAGTGTTACTTTAAAGTATCTGCATTTGCTCACCCAACCTCACCAATCCTCTGAGCCCCAAGAGTGTCCAGCCTTATGTCTAATCCAGCTGTGGGTCTAGATATGGTCAATCCAGGTTGCATCAGAGACCCTGAACGGATTTTGTAAGAATTTCTCTCTCTTTCACTGTTTTTTTTGTGTGGGTTTTTTAAAGTAATTTATGTTTAGAATGGGGCTTGGCTGCTTTTCTCTGCTGTGTTTATGCCGCTTTATACCCTCTTGATTCACTTGCAGAGAGATATCGATACATAGGTTTTCAGATTCTTAATAGTGAGATATATTCTTGTGCGGTGACTAGGGGGTGTTGAGTCCAGTTCACTGAGCAGGGAGTAGGCCTTGTCTATTATATATTTGGCTTATGGAGAGGTCTCTGAGCTAATTTCAAACACTTGTTTTATGCATCACCCCACCTCACCTTTCCCGTTAAGCAGCCATAGTGTGTCTTCTAAAGGTGTGACTCTGTTCTGTTTTGTAATTCAGTTCAAGTGTAGCGATTTTGACATTCCCTCTATAAGCGATATCTTAGGATAAGTGTCTTTTTCTGTGTGACTTATTTCACTTAGAATCATCGTTGCTAAATCCACTCATCATGCTGCTAAGTAGCCTTATGACATTGATTTCATGGCTGAGTGATACTCCATTGGGCCAAGTACCACTATTTCTTTATCCATTTTTCTCTTTCTGGGATATTGAAGGTGTACCGAAGTGGAGGTTCTTGGAAACAGAGCAGCCGTAAAGGTTGGGGTGCCTGTTTTGTTGATTTTTAGTTTTCCCAATTTATACGCCCATGAGTGGAAGTGCCCTATGCTCTCTAAGCTGTGTTTCTTACTTGTTTCAGGACACACCGTACACTTCTCCAGAGTGCCTGTTGGCAATTTACATCCCGCCCATCAGCGTAGCAAGGCTCCCATGTCTCCATGGCCTGTCCTGCTTTTCTGGTTTTTACACTTTTTTCAGCATGGCCCTTTTGACCGAGGGCAAGCGAGACTTCTTTGTAGTGCTGATTTGCCCTTCCGGCTTGCTTGGTTGGCCAAAAAGGGCGTATGAGTTTTTTCCTCAATATATTCAGGAAAAAACGCATACGCCCTTTTTGGCCAAGGGCATCATTGTCAACGTTGTGCCGCTTTTCATGTGCTTTAAAGGCGAGTCGAATCTACCTCCTGAAATCTGTTTCTTGCAAATCTGCCTTGCTTTCAAATCCTCTTCGTTGCCTTCCCTCAATATATTTGTGGATGAGAGTTATCATTTATAACTCTGCACTTTTCTGAATTGCAGTGCCCCTGAGCTCCATTTTTCTACTCGCTTTTTTGGGAGCTGGCCGCAAAAGCGCAGGATTGCTTCAGGCCCTATTTTGGTTCTGGGGGGCAGGCTGAGCCTGTGGTTCATTCTTCTTCCTGATGGGAAAATGGAGTGACCTGTGCCTGTCCCAACAACTAGGGCTAGTCTATCGTTGGTTCCCCGTCTTCCCGTTCATCCTCAGGACAAACTGCAACCTGTACGAAACAGGAGGTTAAAGGTGCTGATTCTCCAAGTAGGGAGATGGTTAGTCAAGCGGCTGGAATGGCGAACCCGAGAACAAGGAGAGGAGAAATGAGGTGCGTTTTAGAAGCCTTTCCCGATCTCACGGCATACCATCTTCTGGGTTTCCCATGCATGTTTTGATGTAGGAAGATGCCCTTGTACCTGGAGATTTGAGACCCATGGGGTGTGTACCCCGCGGTGTTACTTTAAAGTATATGGGTTTGCTCACTCAACCTCACCAATCCTCTCAGCCCCAAGAGTGTCCAGCCTTATGTCTCATCCAGCTGTGGGTCTAGATATGGTCAATCCAGGTTGCATCAGAGACCCTGAACGGATTTTGTAAGAATTTCTCTTTCACTGTCTTTGTTTTGTGGGTTTTTTAAAGTAATTTATGTTTAGAATGGGGCTTGGCTGCTTTTCCCTGCTGTGTTTATGCCGCTTTCCTCCCTCTTGATTCACTTGCAGAGAGATATTGATAAATAGGTTTTCAGATTCTTACTAGTCAGATATATTCTTGTGCGGTGACTAGGGGGTGTTGAGTCCAGTTCACTGAGCAGGGAGTAGGCCTTGTCTATTACATATTTGGCTTATGGAGAGGTCTCTGAGCTAATTTCACACCCTTGTTTTATGCATCACCCCACCTCACCTTTCCCGTTAAGCAGCCATAGTGTGTCTTCTAAAGGTGTGACTCTGTTCTGTTTTGTAATTCAGTTCAAGTGTAGCGATTTTGACATTCCCTCTATAAGCGATATCTTAGGATAAGTGTCTTTTTCTGTGTGACTTATTTCACTTAGAATCATCGTCGCTAAATCCACTCATCATGCTGCTAACTAGCCTTATGACATTGATTTCATGGCTGAGTGATATTCCATTGTGCCAAGTACCACCATTTCTTTATCCGTTTTTCTCTTTCTGGGATATTGAAGGTGTACCGAAGTGGAGGTTCTTGGAAACAGAGCAGCCGTAAAGTTTGGGGTGCCTGTGTCTTGTTGATTTTTAGTTTTCCCAATTTATACGCCCATGAGTGGAAGTGCCCTATGCTCTCTAAGCTGTGTTTATTACTTGTTTCAGGACACACCGTACACTTCTCCAGAATGCCTGTTGGCAAATTACATCCTGCCCATCAGCGTAGCAAGGCTCCCATGTCTCCATGGCCTGTCCTGCTTTTCTGGTTTTTACACTTTTTTCAGCATGGCCCTTTTGACCGAGGGCAAGCGAGACTTCTTTGTAGCGCTGATTTGCCCTTCCGGCTTGCTTGGTTGGCCAAAAAGGGCGTATGCGTTTTTTCCTGAATATATTCAGGAAAAAACGCATACGCCCTTTTTGGCCAAGGGCATCATTGTCAACGTTTTGCCGCTTTTCATGTGCTTTAAAAGCGAGTCGAATCTACCTCCTGAAATCTGTTTCCTGAAAATCTGCCTTGCTTTCAAATCCTCTTCGTTGCCTTCCCTCAATATATTTGTGGACGAGAGTTCTCATTTATAACTCTGCACGTTTCTGAATTGCAGTGCCCCTGAGCTCCATTTTTCTACTCGCTTTTTTGGGAGCTGGCCGCAAAAGCGCAGGATTGCTTCAGGCCCTATTTTGGTTCTGGGGGGCAGGCTGAGCCTGTGGTTCATTCTTCTTCCTGATGGGAAAATGGAGTGACCTGTGCCTGTCCCAACACCTAGGGCTAGTCTCTCGTTGGTTGCCCGTCTTCCCGTTCATCCTCAGGACAAATTGCAACCTGTACGAAACAGGAGGTTAAAGGTGCTGATTCTCCAAGTAGGGAGATGGTTAGTCAAGCGGCTGGAATGGCAAACCCGAGCACAAGGAGAGGAGAAATGAGGTGCGTTTTAGAAACCTTTCCCGATCTCACGGCATACCATCTTCTGGGTTTCCCATGCATGTTTTGATGTAGGAAGATTCCCTTGTACCTGGAGATTTGAGACCCATGGGGTGTGTACCCCGCGGTGTTACTTTAAAGTATCTGGGTTTGGTCACCCAACCTCACCAATCCTCTCAGCCCCAAGAGTGTCCAGCCTTATGTCTCATCCAGCTGTGGGGCTAGATATGGTCAATCCAAGTTGCATCAGAGACCCTGAACGGATTTTGTAAGAATTTCTCTTTCACTGTCTTTGTCTTGTGGGTTTTTTCAAGTAATTTATGTTTAAAATGGGGCTTGGCTGCTTTTCCCTGCTGTGTTTATTCCGCTTTACACCCTATTGATTCACTTGCAGAGAGATATTGATACATAGGTTTTCAGATTCTTACTAGTCAGATATATTCTTGTGCGGTGACTAGGGGGTGTTGAGTCCAGTTCACTGAGCAGAGAGTAGGCCTTGTCTATTACATATTTGGCTTATGGAGCGGTCTCTGAGCTAAGTTCAAACCCTTGTTTTATGCATCACCCCACCTCACCTTTCCCGTTAAGCAGCCATAGTGTGTCTTCTAAAGGTGTGACTCTGTTCTGTTTTGTAATTCAGTTCAAGTGTAGCGATTTTGACATTCCCTCTATAAGTGATACCTTAGGATAAGTGTCTTTTTCTGTGTGACTTATTTCACTTAGAATCATCGTCGCTAAATCCACTCATCATGCTCCTAACTAGCCTTATGACATTGATTTCATGGCTGAGTGATATTCCATTGTGCCAAGTACCACCATTTGTTTATCCATTTTTCTCTTTCCTGGGATATTGAAGGTGTACTGAAGTGGAGGTTCTTGGAAACAGAGCAGCCGTAAAGTTTGGGGTGCCTGTGTCTTGTTGATTTTTAGTTTTCCCAATTTATACGCCCATGAGTGGAAGTGCCCTATGCTCTCTAAGCTGTGTTTATTACTTGTTTCAGGACACACCGTACACTTCTCCAGAGGGCCTGTTGGCAATTTACATCCCGCCCATCATCGTAGCAAGGCTCCCATGTCTCCATGGCCTGTCCTGCTTTTCTGGTTTTTACACTTTCTTCAGCATGGCCCTTTTGACCGAGGGCAAGCGAGATTTCTTTGTAGCGCTGATTTGCCCTTCCGGCTTGCTTGGTTGGCCAAAAAGGGCATATGCGTTTTTTCCTGAATATATTCAGGAAAAAACGCATATGCCCTTTTTGGCCCAGGGCATCATTGTCAACGTTTTTCCGCTTTTCATGTGCTTTAAAGGCGAGTCGAATCTACCTCCTGAAATCTGTTTCCTGCAAATCTGCCTTGCTTTCAAATCCTCTTTGTTGCCTTCCCTCAATATATTTGTGGACGAGAGTTATCATTTATAGCTCTGCACGTTTGTGAATTGCAGTGCCCCTGAGCTCCATTTGTCTCCTCGCTTTTTTGGGAGCTGGCCGCAAAAGCGCAGGATTGCTTCAGGCCCTATTTTGGTTTTGGGGGGCAGGCTGAGCCTGTGGTTCATTCTTCTTCCTGATGGGAAAATGGAGTGACCTGTGCCTGTCCCAACACCTAGGGCTAGTCTCTCGTTGGTTCCCCGTCTTCCCGTTCATCCTCAGGACAAACTGCAACCTGTACGAAACAGGAGGTTAAAGGTGCTGATTCTCCAAGTAGGGAGATGGTTAGTCAAGCGGCTGGAATGGCGAACCCGAGCACAAGGAGAGGAGAAATGAGGTGCGTTTTAGAAACTTTTCCCGATCTCATGGCATACCATCTTCTGGGTTTCCCATGCATGTTTTGATGTAGGAAGATGCCCTTGTACCTGGAGATTTGAGACCCATGGGGTGGGTACACCGCAGTATTACTTTAAAGTATCTGCATTTGCTCACCCAACCTCACCAATCCTCTCAGCCGCAAGAGTGTGCAGCCTTATGTCTCATCCAGCTGTGGGTCTAAATATGGTCAATCCAGGTTGCATCAGAGACCCTGAACGGATTTTGTAAGAATTTCTCTCTCTTTCACTGTCTTTGTTTTGTGGGTTTTTTAAAGTAATTTATGTTTAGAATCGGGCTTGGCTGCTTTTCCCTGCTGTGTTGATGCCGCTTTACAGCCTCTTGATTCACTTGCAGAGAGATATCGATATATAGGTTTTCAGATTCATACTAGTCAGATATATTCTTGTGCGGTGACTAGGGGGTGTTGAGTCCAGTTCACTGAGCAGGGAGTAGGCCTTGTCTATTACATATTTGGCTTATGGAGCGGTCTCTGAGCTAATTTCAAACCCTTGTTTTATGCATCACCCCACCTCACCTTTCCAGTTAAGCAGCCATAGTGTGTCTTCTAAAGGTGTGACACTGTTCTGTTTGTAATTCAGTTCAAGTGTAGCGATTTTGACATTCCCTCTATAAGCGATATCTTAGGATAAGTGCCTTTTTCTGTGTGACTTATTTCACTTAGAATCATCGTACCTAAATCCACTCATCATGCTGCTAACTAGCCTTATGACATTGATTTCATGGCTGAGTGATATTGCATTGTGCCAAGTACCACCATTTCTTTATCCATTTTTCTCTTTCCTGGGATATTGAAGGTGTACCGAAGTGGAGGTTCTTGGCAACAGAGCAGCCGTAAACTTTAGGGTGCCTGTGTCTTGTTGATTTTTAGTTTTCCCAATTTATACGCCCATGAGTGGAATTGCCCTATGCTCTCTACGCTGTGTTTATTACTTGTTTCAGGACACACCGTACTCTTCTCCAGAGTGCCTGTTGGCAATTAACATCCCTCCCATCAGCGTAGCAAGGCTCCCATGTCTCCATGGCCTGTCCTGCTTTTCTGGTTTTTACAGTTTGTTCAGCATGGCCCTTTTGACCGAGGGCAAGCGAGACTTCTTTGTAGCGCTGATTTGCCCTTCCGGCTTGCTTGGTTGGCCAAAAAGGGCGTATGCGTTTTTTCCTGAATATATTCAGGAAAAAACGCATACGTCCTTTTTGGCCAAGGGCATCATTGTCAACGTTTTGTCACTTTTCATGTGCTTTAAAGGCGAGTCGAATCTACCTCCTGAAATCTGTTTCCTGCAAATCTGCCTTGCTTTCAAATCCTCTTTGTTGCCTTCCCTCAATATATTTGTGGACGAGAGTTCTCATTTATAACTCTGCACGTTTGTGAATTGCAGTGCCCCTGAGCTCCATTTGTCTCCTCGCTTTTTTGGGAGCTGGCCGCAAAAGCGCAGGATTGCTTCAGGCCCTATTTTGGTTTTGGGGGGCAGGCTGAGCCTGTGGTTCATTCTTCTTCCTGATGGGAAAATGGAGTGACCTGTGCCTGTCCCAACACCTAGGGCTAGTCTCTCGTTGGTTCCCCGTCTTCCCGTTCATCCTCAGGACAAACTGCAACCTGTACGAAAGAGGAGGTTAAAGGTGCTGATTCTCCAAATAGGGAGATGGTTGGTCAAGCAGCTGGAATGGCGAACCCGAGCACAAGGAGAGGAGAAATGAGGTGCGTTTTAGAAACCTTTCCCGATATCATGGCATACCATCTTCTGGGTTTCCCATGCATGTTTTGATGTAGGAAGATGCCCTTGTACCTGGAGATTTGAGACCCATGGGGTGGGTACCCCGCGGTGTTACTTTAAAGTATCTGCATTTGCTCACCCAACCTCACCAATTCTCTCAGCCCCAAGAGTGTCCAGCCTTATGTCTCATCCAGCTGTGGGTCTAGATATGGTCAAGCCAGGTTGCATCAGAGACCCTGAACGGATTTTGTAAGAATTTCTCTCTCTTTCACTCTCTTTGCTTTGTGGGTTTTTTAAAGTAATGTATGTTTAGAATGGGGTTTGGCTGCTTTTCCCTGCTGTGTTGATGCCGCTTTACACCCTCTTGATTCACTTGCAGAGAGATATCGATACATAGGTTTTCAGATTCATACTAATCAGATATATTCTTGTGCGGTGACTAGGGGGTGTTGAGTCCAGTTAACTGAGCAGGGAGTAGGCCTTGTCTATTACATATTTGGCTTATGGAGCGGTGTCTGAGCTAATTTCAAACCTTGTTTTATGCATCACCCCACCTCACCTTTCCGGTTAAGCAGCCATAGTGTGTCTTCTAAAGGTGTGCCTCTGTTCTGTTTTGTAATTCAGTTCAAGTTTAGCGATTTTGACATTCCCTCTATAAGCGATATCTTAGGATAAGTGCCTTTTTCTGTGTGACTTATTTCACTTAGAATCATCGTACCTAAATCCACTCATCATGCTGCTAACTAGCCTTATAACATTGATTTCATGGCTGAGTGATATTCCATTGTGCCAAGTACCACCATTTCTTTACCCATTTTTCTCTTTCCTGGGATATTGAAGGTGTACCGAAGCGGAGGTTCTTGGCAACAGAGCAGCCGTAAAGTTTGGGGTGCCTGTGTCTTGTTGAATTTTGGTTTTCCCAATTTATACGCCCATGAGTGGAAGTGCCCTATGCTCTCTACGCTGTGTTTATTACTTGTTTCAGGACACACCGTACTCTTCTCCAGAGTGCCTGTTGGCAATTTACATCCCGCCCATCAGCGTAGCAAGGCTCCCTTGTCTACATGGCCTGTCCTGCTTTTCTGGTTTTTACACTTTGTTCAGCATGGCCCTTTTGACCGAGGGCAAGCGAGACTTCTTTGTAGCGCTGATTTGCCCTTCCGGCTTGCTTGGTTGGCCAAAAAGGGCGTATGCGTTTTTTCCTGAATATATTCAGGAAAAAACGCATACGCCCTTTTTGGCCAAGGGCATCATTGTCAACGTTTTGCCGCTTTTCATGTGCTTTAAAGGCGAGTCGAATCTACCTCCTGAAATCTGTTTCCTGCAAATCTGCCTTGCTTTCAAATCCTCTTCGTTGCCTTCCCTCAATATATTTGTGGACGAGAGTTCTCATTTGTAACTCTGCACGTTTGTGAATTGCAGTGCCCCTGAGCTCCATTTGTCTCCTCGCTTTTTTGGGAGCTGGCCGCAAAAGCGCAGGATTGTTTCAGGCCCTATTTTGGTTCTGGGGGGCAGGCTGAGCCTGTGGTTCATTCTTCTTCCTGATGGGAAAATGGAGTGACCTACGCCTGTCCCAACACCTAGGGCTCGTCTCTCGTTGGTTCCGCGTCTTCCCGTTCATCCTCAGGACAAATTGCAACCTGTACAATCAGGAGGTTAAAGGTGCTGATTCTCCAAATAGGGAGATGGTTGGTCAAGCAGCTGGAATGGCGAACCCGAGCACAAGGAGAGGAGAAATGAGGTGCGTTTTAGAAACCTTTCCCGATCTCATGGCATACCATCTTCTGGGTTTCCCATGCATGTTTTGATGTAGGAAGATGCCCTTGTACCTGGAGATTTGAGACCCATGGGGTGTGTACCCCGCGGTGTTACTTTAAAGTATCTGCATTTGCTCACCCGACCTCACCAATCCTCTCAGCCCCAAGAGTGTCCAGTCTTATGTCTCATCCAGCTTTGGGTCTAGATATGGTCAATCCAGGTTGCATCAGAGACCCTGAACGGATTTTGTAAGAATTTCTCTCTCTTTCACTGTCTTTGCTTTGTGGGTTTTTTAAAGTAATGTATGTTTAGAATGGGGTTTGGCTGCTTTTCCCTGCTGTGTTGATGCCGCTTTACACCCTCTTGATTCACTTGCAGAGAGATATCGATACATAGGTTTTCAGATTCATACTAGTCATATATATTCTTGTGCGGTGACTAGGGGGTGTTGAGTCCAGTTCACTGAGCAGGGAGTAGGCCTTGTCTATTACATATTTGGCATATGGAGCGGTCTCTGAGTTAATTTCAAACCCTTGTTTTATGCATCACCCCACCTCAACTTTCCAGTTAAGCAGCCATAGTGTGTCTTCTAAAGGTGTGACTCTGTTCTGTTTGTAATTCAGTTCAAGTGTAGCGATTTTGACATTCCCTCTATAAGCGATATCTTAGGATAAGTGTCTTTTTCTGTGTGACTTATTTCACTTACAATCATCGTACCTAAATCCACTCATCATGCTGCTAACTATCCTTATGACATTGATTTCATGGCTGAGTGATATTCCATTGTGCCAAGTACCACCATTTCTTTATCCATTTTTCTCTTTCCTGGGATATTGAAGGTGTACCGAAGCGGAGGTTCTTGGAAACAGAGCAGCCGTATACTTTAGGGTGCCTGTGTCTTGTTGATTTTTAGTTTTCCCAATTTATACGCCCATGAGTGGAATTGCCCTATGCTCTCTACGCTGTGTTTATTACTTGTTTCAGGACACACCGTACTCTTCTCCAGAGTGCCTGTTGGCAATTTACATCCCGCCCATCAGCGTAGCAAGGCTCCCATGTCTCCATGGCCTGTCCTGCTTTTCTGGTTTTTACAGTTTGTTCAGCATGGCCCTTTTGACCGAGGGCAAGCGAGACTTCTTTGTAGCGCTGATTTGCCCTTCCGGCTTGCTTGGTTGGCCAAAAAGGGCGTATGCGTTTTTTCCTGAATATATTCAGGAAAAAACGCATACGCCCTTTTTGGCCAAGGGCATCATTGTCAACGTTTTGTCACTTTTCATGTGCTTTAAAGGCGAGTCGAATCTACCTCCTGAAATCTGTTTCCTGCAAATCTGCCTTGCTTTCAAATCCTCTTCGTTGCCTTCCCTCAATATATTTGTGGACGAGAGATCTCATTTATAACTCTGCACGTTTGTGAATTGCAGTGCCCCTGAGCTCCATTTGTCTCCTCGCTTTTTTGGGAGCTGGCCGCAAAAGCGCAGGATTGCTTCAGGCCCTATTTTGGTTTTGGGGGGCAGGCTGAGCCTGTGGTTCATTCTTCTTCCTGATGGGAAAATGGAGTGACCTGTGCCTGTCCCAACACCTAGGGCTAGTCTCTCGTTGGTTCCCCGTCTTCCCGTTCATCCTCAGGACAAACTGCAACCTGTACGAAACAGGAGGTTAAAGGTGCTGATTCTCAAAGTAGGGAGATGGTTAGTCAAGCGGCTGGAATGGCGAACCCGAGCACAAGGAGAGGAGAAATGAGGTGCGTTTTAGAAACTTTTCCCGATCTCATGGCATACCATCTTCTGGGTTTCCCATGCATGTTTTGATGTAGGAAGATGCCCTTGTACATGGAGATTTGAGACCCATGGGGTGGGTACACCGCAGTATTACTTTAAAGTATCTGCATTTGCTCACCCAACCTCACCAATCCTCTCAGCCGCAAGAGTGTGCAGCCTTATGTCTCATCCAGCTGTGGGTCTAAATATGGTCAATCCAGGTTGCATCAGAGACCCTGAACGGATTTTGTAAGAATTTCTCTCTCTTTCACTGTCTTTGTTTTGTGGGTTTTTTAAAGTAATTTATGTTTAGAATCGGGCTTGGCTGCTTTTCCCTTCTGTGTTGATGCCGCTTTACAGCCTCTTGATTCACTTGCAGAGAGATATCGATATATAGGTTTTCAGATTCATACTCGTCAGATATATTCTTGTGCGGTGACTAGGGGGTGTTGAGTCCAGTTCACTGAGCAGGGAGTAGGCCTTGTCTATTACATATTTGGCTTATGGAGCGGTGTCTGAGCTAATTTCAAACCCTTGTTTTATGCATCACCCCACCTCACCTTTCCAGTTAAGCAGCCATAGTGTGTCTTCTAAAGGTGTGACTCTGTTCTGTTTGTAATTCAGTTCAAGTGTAGCGATTTTGACATTCCCTCTATAAGCGATATCTTAGGATAAGTGCCTTTTTCTGTGTGACTTATTTCACTTAGAATCATCGTACCTAAATCCACTCATCATGCTGCTAACTAGCCTTATGACATTGATTTCATGGCTGAGTGATATTGCATTGTGCCAAGTACCACCATTTCTTTATCCATTTTTCTCTTTCCTGGGATATTGAAGGTGTACCGAAGTGGAGGTTCTTGGCAACAGAGCAGCCGTAAACTTTAGGGTGCCTGTGTCTTGTTGATTTTTAGTTTTCCCAATTTATACGCCCATGAGTGGAATTGCCCTATGCTCTCTACGCTGTGTTTATTACTTGTTTCAGGACACACCGTACTCTTCTCCAGAGTGCCTGTTGGCAATTAACATCCCGCCCATCAGCGTAGCAAGGCTCCCATGTCTCCATGGCCTGTCCTGCTTTTCTGGTTTTTACAGTTTGTTCAGCATGGCCCTTTTGACCGAGGGCAAGCGAGACTTCTTTGTAGCGCTGATTTGCCCTTCCGGCTTGCTTGGTTGGCCAAAAAGGGCGTATTCGTTTTTTCCTGAATATATTCAGGAAAAAACGCATACGCCCTTTTTGGCCAAGGGCATCATTGTCAACGTTTTGTCACTTTTCATGTGCTTTAAAGGCGAGTCGAATCTACCTCCTGAAATCTGTTTCCTGCAAATCTGCCTTGCTTTCAAATCCTCTTCGTTGCCTTCCCTCAATATATTTGTGGACGAGAGTTCTCATTTATAACTCTGCACGTTTGTGAATTGCAGTGCCCCTGAGCTCCATTTGTCTCCTCGCTTTTTTGGGAGCTGGCCGCAAAAGCGCAGGATTGCTTCAGGCCCTATTTTGGTTTTGGGGGGCAGGCTGAGCCTGTGGTTCATTCTTCTTCCTGATGGGAAAATGGAGTGACCTGTGCCTGTCCCAACACCTAGGGCTAGTCTCTCGTTGGTTCCCCGTCTTCCCGTTCATCCTCAGGACAAACTGCAACCTGTACGAAACAGGAGGTTAAAGGTGCTGATTCTCCAAATAGGGAGATGGTTGGTCAAGCAGCTGGAATGGCGAACCCGAGCACAAGGAGAGGAGAAATGAGGTGCGTTTTAGAAACCTTTCCCGATCTCATGGCATACCATCTTCTGGGTTTCCCATGCATGTTTTGATGTAGGAAGATGCCCTTGTACCTGGAGATTTGAGACCCATGGGGTGGGTACCCCGCGGTGTTACTTTAAAGTATCTGCATTTGCTCACCCAACCTCACCAATTCTCTCAGCCCCAAGAGTGTCCAGCCTTATGTCTCATCCAGCTGTGGGTCTAGATATGGTCAATCCAGGTTGCATCAGAGACCCTGAACGGATTTTGTAAGAATTTCTCTCTCTTTCACTCTCTTTGCTTTGTGGGTTTTTTAAAGTAATGTATGTTTAGAATGGGGTTTGGCTGCTTTTCCCTGCTGTGTTGATGCCGCTTTACACCCTCTTGATTCACTTGCAGAGAGATATCGATACATAGGTTTTCAGATTCATACTAATCAGATATATTCTTGTGCGGTGACTAGGGGGTGTTGAGTCCAGTTCACTGAGCAGGGAGTAGGCCTTGTCTATTACATATTTGGCTTATGGAGCGGTGTCTGAGCTAATTTCAAACCTTGTTTTATGCATCACCCCACCTCACCTTTCCGGTTAAGCAGCCATAGTGTGTCTTCTAAAGGTGTGCCTCTGTTCTGTTTTGTAATTCAGTTCAAGTTTAGCGATTTTGACATTCCCTCTATAAGCGATATCTTAGGATAAGTGCCTTTTTCTGTGTGACTTATTTCACTTAGAATCATCGTACCTAAATCCACTCATCATGCTGCTAACTAGCCTTATAACATTGATTTCATGGCTGAGTGATATTCCATTGTGCCAAGTACCACCATTTCTTTATCCATTTTTCTCTTTCCTGGGATATTGAAGGTGTACCGAAGCGGAGGTTCTTGGCAACAGAGCAGCCGTAAAGTTTGGGGTGCCTGTGTCTTGTTGAATTTTGGTTTTCCCAATTTATACGCCCATGAGTGGAAGTGCCCTATGCTCTCTACGCTGTGTTTATTACTTGTTTCAGGACACACCGTACTCTTCTCCAGAGTGCCTGTTGGCAATTTACATCCCGCCCATCAGCGTAGCAAGGCTCCCTTGTCTACATGGCCTGTCCTGCTTTTCTGGTTTTTACACTTTCTTCAGCATGGCCCTTTTGACCGAGGGCAAGCGAGACTTTTTGTAGCGCTGATTTGCCCTTCCGGCTTGCTTGGTTGGCCAAAAAGGGCGTATGCGTTTTTTCCTGAATATATTCAGGAAAAAACGCATACGCCCTTTTTGGCCAAGGGCATCATTGTCAACGTTTTGCCGCTTTTCATGTGCTTTAAAGGCGAGTCGAATCTACCTCCTGAAATCTGTTTCCTGCAAATCTGCCTTGCTTTCAAATCCTCTTCGTTGCCTTCCCTCAATATATTTGTGGACGAGAGTTCTCATTTGTAACTCTGCACGTTTGTGAATTGCAGTGCCCCTGAGCTCCATTTGTCTCCTCGCTTTTTTGGGAGCTGGCCGCAAAAGCGCAGGATTGCTTCAGGCCCTATTTTGGTTCTGGGGGGCAGGCTGAGCCTGTGGTTCATTCTTCTTCCTGATGGGAAAATGGAGTGACCTACGCCTGTCCCAACACCTAGGGCTCGTCTCTCGTTGGTTCCGCGTCTTCCCGTTCATCCTCAGGACAAATTGCAACCTGTACAATCAGGAGGTTAAAGGTGCTGATTCTCCAAATAGGGAGATGGTTGGTCAAGCAGCTGGAATGGCGAACCCGAGCACAAGGAGAGGAGAAATGAGGTGCGTTTTAGAAACCTTTCCCGATCTCATGGCATACCATCTTCTGGGTTTCCCATGCATGTTTTGATGTAGGAAGATGCCCTTGTACCTGGAGATTTGAGACCCATGGGGTGTGTACCCCGCGGTGTTACTTTAAAGTATCTGCATATGCTCACCCGACCTCACCAATCCTCTCAGCCCCAAGAGTGTCCAGTCTTATGTCTCATCCAGCTGTGGGTCTAGATATGGTCAATCCAGGTTGCATCAGAGACCCTGAACGGATTTTGTAAGAATTTCTCTCTCTTTCACTGTCTTTGCTTTGTGGGTTTTTTAAAGTAATGTATGTTTAGAATGGGGTTTGGCTGCTTTTCCCTGCTGTGTTGATGCCGCTTTACACCCTCTTGATTCACTTGCAGAGAGATATCGATATATAGGTTTTCAGATTCATGCTAATCAGATATATTCTTGTGCGGTGACTAGGGGGTGTTGAGTCCAGTTAACTGAGCAGGGAGTAGGCCTTGTCTATTACATATTTGGCTTATGGAGCGGTGTCTGAGCTAATTTCAAACCTTGTTTTATGCATCACCCCACCTCACCTTTCCGGTTAAGCAGCCATAGTGTGTCTTCTAAAGGTGTGCCTCTGTTCTGTTTTGTAATTCAGTTCAAGTGTAGCGATTTTGACATTCCCTCTATAAGCGATATCTTAGGATAAGTGTCTTTTTCTGTGTGAATTATTTCACTTAGAATCATCGTACCTAAATCCACTCATCATGCTGCTAACTAACCTTATGACATTGATTTCATGGCTGAGTGATATTCCATTGTGCCAAGTACCACCATTTCTTTATCCATTTTCTCTTTCCTGGGATATTGAAGGTGTACCGAAGCGGAGGTTCTTGGCAACAGAGCAGCCGTAAAGTTTGGGGTGCCTGTGTCTTGTTGATTTTTAGTTTTCCCAATTTATACGCCCATGAGTGGAAGTGCCCTATGCTCTCTACGCTGTGTTTATTACTTGTTTCAGGACACACCGTACTCTTCTCCAGAGTGCCTGTTGGCAATTTACATCCCGCCCATCAGCGTAGCAAGGCTCCCATGTCTCCATGGCCTGTCCTGCTTTTCTGGTTTTTACACTTTGTTCAGCATGGCCCTTTTGACCGAGGGCAAGCGAGACTTCTTTGTAGCGCTGATTTGCCCTTCCGGCTTGCTTGGTTGGCCAAAAAGGGCGTATGCGTTTTTTCCTGAATATATTCAGGAAAAAACGCATACGCCCTTTTTGGCCAAGGGCATCATTGTCAACGTTTTTCCGCTTTTCATGTGCTTTAAAGGCAAGTCGAATCTACCTCCTGAAATCTGTTTCCTGCAAATCTGCCTTGCTTTCAAATCCTCTTCGTTGCCTTCCCTCAATATATTTGTGGACGAGAGTTCTCATTTATAACTCTGCACGTTTGTGAATTGCAGTGCCCCTGAGCTCCATTTGTCTCCTCGCTTTTTTGGGAGCTGGCCGCAAAAGCGCAGGATTGCTTCAGGACCTATTTTGGTTCTGGGGGGCAGGCTGAGCCTGTGGTTCATTCTTCTTCCTGATGGGAAAATGGAGTGACCTGTGCCTGTCCCAACACCTAGGGCTAGTCTCTCGTTGTTTCCCCGTCTTCCCCTTCATCCTCAGGACAAATTGCAACCTGGACGAAACAGGAGGTTAAAGGTGCTGATTCTCCAATTAGGGAGATGGTTAGTCAAGTGGCTGGAATGGCGAACCCGAGCACAAGGAGAGGAGAAATGAGGTGCGTTTTAGAAGCCTTTCCCGATCTCACGGCATACAATTCTCTGGGTTTCCCATGCATGTTTTGATGTAGGAAGATGCCCTTGTACCTGGAGATTTGAGACCCATGGGGTGTGTTCCCCGCAGTGTTACTTTAAAGTGTCTGCGTTTGCTCACCCAACCTCACCAATCCTCTCAGCCCCAAGAGTGTCCAGCCTTATGTCTCATCCAGCTGTGGGTCTAGATATGGTCAATCCAGGTTGCATCAGAGACCCTGAACGGATTTTGTAAGAATTTCTCTCTCTTTCACTGTCTTTGTTTTGTGGGTTTTTTAAAGTAATTTATGTTTAGAATGGGGTTTGGCTGCTTTTCCCTGCTGTGTTGATGCCGCTTTACACCCTCTTGATTCACTTGCAGAGAGATATCGATACATAGGTTTTCAGATTCATACTAGTCAGATATATTCTTGTGCGGTGACTAGGGGGTGTTGAGTCCAGTTCACTGAGCAGGGAGTAGGCCTTGTCTATTACATATTTGGCATATGGAGCGGTCTCTGAGTTAATTTCAAACCCTTGTTTTATGCATCACCCCACCTCAACTTTCCAGTTAAGCAGCCATAGTGTGTCTTCTAAAGGTGTGACTCTGTTCTGTTTGTAATTCAGTTCAAGTGTAGCGATTTTGACATTCCCTCTATAAGCGATATCTTAGGATAAGTGCCTTTTTCTGTGTGACTTATTTCACTTAGAATCATCGTACCTAAATCCACTCATCATGCTGCTAACTATCCTTATGACATTGATTTCATGGCTGAGTGATATTCCATTGTGCCAAGTACCACCATTTCTTTATCCATTTTTCTCTTTCCTGGGATATTGAAGGTGTACCGAAGTGGAGGTTCTTGGCAACAGAGCAGCCGTAAACTTCAGGGTGCCTGTGTCTTGTTGATTTTTAGTTTTCCCAATTTATACGCCCATGAGTGGAATTGCCCTATGCTCTCTACGCTGTGTTTATTACTTTTTTCAGGACACACCGTACTCTTCTCCAGAGTGCCTGTTGGCAATTTACATCCCGCCCATCAGCGTAGCAAGGCTCCCATGTCTCCATGGCCTGTCCTGCTTTTCTGGTTTTTACAGTTTGTTCAGCATGGCCCTTTTGACCGAGGGCAAGCGAGACTTCTTTGTAGCGCTGATTTGCCCTTCCGGCTTGCTTGGTTGGCCAAAAAGGGCGTATGCGTTTTTTCCTGAATATATTCAGGAAAAAACGCATACGCCCTTTTTGGCCAAGGGCATCATTGTCAACGTTTTGTCACTTTTCATGTGCTTTAAAGGCGAGTCGAATCTACCTCCTGAAATCTGTTTCCTGCAAATCTGCCTTGCTTTCAAATCCTCTTCGTTGCCTTCCCTCAATATATTTGTGGACGAGAGATCTCATTTATAACTCTGCACGTTTGTGAATTGCAGTGCCCCTGAGCTCCATTTGTCTCCTCGCTTTTTTGGGAGCTGGCCGCAAAAGCGCAGGATTGCTTCAGGCCCTATTTTGGTTTTGGGGGGCAGGCTGAGCCTGTGGTTCATTCTTCTTCCTGATGGGAAAATGGAGTGACCTGTGCCTGTCCCAACACCTAGGGCTAGTCTCTCGTTGGTTCCCCGTCTTCCCGTTCATCCTCAGGACAAACTGCAACCTGTACGAAACAGGAGGTTAAAGGTGCTGATTCTCCAAGTAGGCAGATGGTTAGTCAAGCGGCTGGAATGGCGAACCCGAGCACAAGGAGAGGAGAAATGAGGTGCGTTTTAGAAACTTTTCCCGATCTCATGGCATACCATCTTCTGGGTTTCCCATGCATGTTTTGATGTAGGAAGATGCCCTTGTACCTGGAGATTTGAGACCCATGGGGTGGGTACACCGCAGTATTACTTTAAAGTATCTGCATTTGCTCACCCAACCTCACCAATCCTCTCAGCCGCAAGAGTGTGCAGCCTTATGTCTCATCCAGCTGAGGGTCTAAATATGCTCAATCCAGGTTGCATCAGAGACCCTGAACGGATTTTGTAAGAATTTCTCTCTCTTTCACTGTCTTTGTTTTGTGGGTTTTTTAAAGTAATTTATGTTTAGAATCGGGCTTGGCTGCTTTTCCCTGCTGTGTTGATGCCGCTTTACACCCTCTTGATTCACTTGCAGAGAGATATCGATACATAGGTTTTCAGATTCATACTAGTCAGATATATTCTTGTGCGGTGACTAGGGGGTGTTGAGTCCAGTTCACTGAGCAGGGAGTAGGCCTTGTCTATTACATATTTGGCTTATGGAGCGGTGTCTGAGCTAATTTCAAACCCTTGTTTTATGCATCACCCCACCTCACCTTTCCAGTTAAGCAGCCATAGTGTGTCTTCTAAAGGTGTGACTCTGTTCTGTTTGTAATTCAGTTCAAGTGTAGCGATTTTGACATTCCCTCTATAAGCGATATCTTAGGATAAGTGCCTTTTTCTGTGTGACTTATTTCACTTAGAATCATCGTACCTAAATCCACTCATCATGCTGCTAACTAGCCTTATGACATTGATTTCATGGCTGAGTGATATTGCATTGTGCCAAGTACCACCATTTCTTTATCCATTTTTCTCTTTCCTGGGATATTGAAGGTGTACCGAAGTGGAGGTTCTTGGCAACAGAGCAGCCGTAAACTTTAGGGTGCCTGTGTCTTGTTGATTTTTAGTTTTCCCAATTTATACTCCCATGAGTGGAATTGCCCTATGCTCTCTACGCTGTGTTTATTACTTGTTTCAGGACACACCGTACTCTTCTCCAGAGTGCTTGTTGGCAATTTACATCCCGCCCATCAGCGTAGCAAGGCTCCCATGTCTCCATGG
This sequence comes from Eubalaena glacialis, assembly GCF_028564815.1. Lineage (NCBI taxonomy): Eukaryota > Metazoa > Chordata > Mammalia > Artiodactyla > Balaenidae > Eubalaena > Eubalaena glacialis. The sequence continues at coordinate 737,966 of NW_026871426.1, forward strand.
CCTGTCCTGCTTTTCTGGTTTTTACAGTTTGTTCAGCATGGCCCTTTTGACCGAGGGCAAGCGAGAGTTCTTTGTAGCGCTGATTTGCCCTTCCGGCTTGCTTGGTTGGCCAAAAAGGGTGTATGCGTTTTTTCCTGAATATATTCAGGAAAAAACGCATACACCCTTTTTGGCTAAGGGCATCATTGTCAACGTTTTGTCACTTTTCATGTGCTTTAAAGGCGAGTCGAATCTACCTCCTGAAATCTGTTTCCTGCAAATCTGCCTTGCTTTCAAATCCTCTTCGTTGCCATCCCTCAATATATTTGTGGACAAGAGTGCTCATTTATAACTCTGCACGTTTGTGAATTGCAGTGCCCCTGAGCTCCATTTGTCTCCTCGCTTTTTTGGGAGCTGGCCGCAAAAGCGCAGGATTGCTTCAGGCCCTATTTTGGTTCTGGGGGGCAGGCTGAGCCTGTGGTTCATTCTTCTTCCTGATGGGAAAATGGAGTGACCTGTGCCTGTCCCAACACCTAGGGCTAGTCTCTCGTTGTTTCCCCGTCTTCCCCTTCATCCTCAGGACAAATTGCAACCTGGACGAAACAGGAGGTTAAAGGTGCTGATTCTCCAATTAGGGAGATGGTTAGTCAAGTGGCTGGAATGGCGAACCCGAGCACAAGGAAAGGAGAAATGAGGTGCGTTTTAGAAACCTTTCCCGATCTCATGGCATACCATCTTCTGGGTTTCCCATGCATGTTTTGATGTAGGAAGATTCCCTTGTACCTGGAGATTTGAGACCCATGGGGTGGGTACCCCGCGGTATTACTTTAAAGTATCTGCATTTGCTCACCCAACCTCACCAATCCTCTCAGCCCCAAGAGTGTCCAGCCTTATGTCTCATCCAGCTGTGGGTCTAGATATGGTCAATCCAGGTTGCATCATAGACCCTGAACGGATTTTGTAAGAATTTGTCTCTCTTTCACTGTCTTTGTTTTGTGGGTTTTTTTAAGTAATTTATGTTTAGAATCGGGCTTGGCTGCTTTTCCCTGCTGTGTTGATGCCGCTTTAAACCCTCTTGATTCACTTGCAGAGAGATATCGATACATAGGTTTTCAGATTCTTACTACTTAGATATATTCTTGTGTGGTGACTAGGGTGTGTTCAGTCCAGTTCACTGAGCAGGGAGTAGGCCTTGTCTATTACATATTTGGCTTATGGAGCGGTCTCTGAGCTAATTTCAAACCCTTGTTTTATGCATCACCCCACCTCACCTTTCCGGTTAAGCAGCCATAGTGTGTCTTCTAAAGGTGTGCCTCTGTTCAGTTTTGTAATTCAGTTCAAGTGTAGCGATTTTGACATTCCCTCTATAAGCGATATCTTAGGATAAGTGCATTTTTCTGTGTGACTTATTTCACTTAGAATCATCGTACCTAAATCCAATCATCATGCTGCTAACTAGCCTTATGACATTGATTTCATGGCTGAGTGATATTCCATTGTGCCAAGTACCACCATTTGTTTATCCATTTTTCTCTTTCCTGGAATATTGAAGGTGTACCGAAATGGAGGTTCTTGGAAACAGAGCAGCCGTAAAGTTTGGGGTGCCTGTGTCTTGTTGATTTTTAGTTTTCCCAATTTATACGCCCATGAGTGGAAGTGCCCTATGCTCTCTATGCTGTGTTTATTACTTGTTTCAGGACACACCGTACACTTCTCCAGAGTGCCTGTTGGCAATTTACATCCCGCCCATCAGCGTAGCAAGGCTCCCATGTCTCCATGGCCTGTCCTGCTTTTCTGGTTTTTACAGTTTGTTCAGCATGGCCCTTTTGACCGAGGGCAAGCGAGACATCTTTGTAGCGCTGATTTGCCCTTCCGGCTTGCTTGGTTGGCCAAAAAGGGCGTATGCGTTTTTTCCTGAATATATTCAGGAAAAAACGCATACGCCCTTTTTGGCCAAGGGCCTCATTGTCAACGTTTTGCCGCTTTTCATGTGCTTTACAGGCGAGTCGAATCTACATCCTGAAATCTGTTTCCTGAAAATCTGCCTTGCTTTCAAATCCTCTTCGTTGCCTTCCCTCAATATATTTGTGGACGAGAGTTCTCATTGATAACTCTGCACGTTTGTGAATTGCAGTGCCCCTGAGCTCCATTTGTCTCCTCGCTTTTTTGGGAGCTGGCCGCAAAAGCGCAGGATTGCTTCAGGCCCTATTTTGGTTCTGGGGGGCAGGCTGAGCCTGTGGTTCATTCTTCTTCCTGATGGGAAAATGGAGTGACCTGTGCCTGTCCCAACACCTAGGGCTAGTCTCTCGTTGGTTCCCCGTCTTCCCCTTCATCCTCAGGACAAATTGCAACCTGGAAGAAATAGGAAGTTAAAGGTGCTGATTCTCCAATTAGGGAGATGGTTAGTCAAGTGGCTGGAATGGCGAACCCGAGCACAAGGAGAGGAGAAATGAGGTGCGTTTTAGAAACCTTTCCCGATCTCATGGCATACCATCTTCTGGGTTTCCCATGCATGTTTTGATATAGGAAGATGCCCTTGTACCTGGAGATTTGAGACCCATGGGGTATGTTCCCCACAGTATTACTTTAAAGTATCTGCGTTTGCTCACCCAACCTCACCAATCCTCTCAGCCCCAAGAGTGTCCAGCCTTATGTCTCATCCAGCTGTGGGTCTAGATATGGTGAATCCAGGTTGCATCAGAGACCCTGAACGGATTTTGTAAGAATTTCTCTCTCTTTCACTGTCTTTGTTTTGTGGGTTTTTTAAAGTAATTTATGTTTAGAATCGGGCTTGGCTGCTTTTCCCTGCTGTGTTGATGCCGCTTTACACCCTCTTGATTCACTTGCAGAGAGATATCGATACATATGTTTTCAGATTCTTACTACTCAGATATATTCTTGTGTGGTGACTAGGGTGTGTTGAGTCCAGTTCACTGAGCAGGGAGTAGGCCTTGTCTATTACATATTTGGCTTATGGAGCGGTCTCTGAGCTAATTTCAAACCCTTGTTTTATGCATCACCCCACCTCACCTTTCCCGTTAAGCAGCCATAGTGTGTCTTCTAAAGGTGTGACTCTGTTCTGTTTTGTAATTCAGTTCAAGTGTAGCGATTTTGACATTCCCTCTATAAGCGATATCTTAGGATAAGTGTCTTTTTCTGTGTGACTTATTTCACTTAGAATCATCGTACCTAAATCCACTCATCATGCTGCTAACTAGCCTTATGACATTGATTTCATGGCTGAGTGATATTCCATTGTGCCAAGTACCACCATTTCTTTATCCACTTTTCTCTTTCCTGGTATATTGAAGGTGTACCGAAGCGGAGGTTCTTGGAAACAGAGCAGCCGTAAACTTTAGGGTGCCTGTGTCTTGTTGATTTTTAGTTTTCCCAATTTATACGCCCATGAGTGGGAGTGCCCTATGCTCTCTAAGCTGTGTTTATTACTTGTTTCAGGACACACCGTACTCTTCTCCAGAGTGCCTGTTGGCAATTTACATCCCGCCCATCAGCGTAGCAAGGCTCCCATGTCTCCATGGCCTGTCCTGCTTTTCTGGTTTTTACACTTTCTTCAGCATGGCCCTTTTGACCGAGGGCAAGCGAGACTTCTTTGTAGCGCTGATTTGCCCTTCCGGCTTGCTTGGTTGGCCAAAAAGGGCGTATGCGTTTTTTCCTGAATATATTCAGGAAAAAACGCATACGCCCTTTTTGGCCAAGGGCATCATTGTCAACGTTTTGCCACTTTTCATGTGCTTTAAAGGCGAGTTGTATCTACCTCCTGAAATCTGTTTCCTGCAAATCTGCCTTGCTTTCAAATCCTCTTCGTTGCCTTCCCTCAATATATTTGTGGACGAGAGTTCTCATTTATAACTCTGCACGTTTGTGAATTGCAGTGCCCCTGAGCTCCATTTGTCTCCTCGCTTTTTTGGGAGCTGGCCGCAAAAGCGCAGGATTGCTTCAGGCCCTATTTTGGTTCTGGGGGGCAGGCTGAGCCTGTGGTTCATTCTTCTTCCTGATGGGAAAATGGAGTGACCTGTGCCTGTCCCAACACCTAGGGCTAGTCTCTCGTTGTTTCCCCGTCTTCCCCTTCATCCTCAGGACAAATTGCAACCTGGACGAAACAGGAGGTTAAAGGTGCTGATTCTCCAATTAGGGAGATGGTTAGTCAAGTGGCTGGAATGGCGAACTTGTGCACAAGGAGAGGAGAAATGAGGTGCGTTTTAGAAACCTTTCCCGATCTCATGGCATACCATCTTCTGGGTTTCCCATGCATGTTTTGATGTAGGAAGATTCCCTTGTACCTGGAGATTTGAGACCCATGGGGTGGGTACCCCGCGGTGTTACTTTAAAGTATCTGCATTTGCTCACCCGACCTCACCAATCCTCTCAGCCCCAAGAGTGTCCAGCCTTATGTCTCATCCAGCTGTGGGTCTAGATATGGTCAATCCAGGTTGCATCAGAGAACCTGAACGGATTTTGTAAGAATTTCTCTCTCTTTCACTGTCTTTGCTTTGTGGGTTTTTTAAAGTAATGTATGTTTAGAATGGGGTTTGTTTGCTTTTCCCTGCTGTGTTTATGTCGCTTTACACCCTCTTGATTCACTTGCAGAGAGATATCGATACATAGGTTTTCAGATTCATACTAATCAGATATAATCTTGTGCGGTGACTAGGGGGTGTTGAGTCCAGTTAACTGAGCAGGGAGTAGGCCTTGTCTATTACATATTTGGCTTATGGAGCAGTGTCTGAGCTAATTTCAAACCCTTGTTTTATGCATCACCCCACCTCACCTTTCCGGTTAAGCAGCCATAGTGTGTCTTCTAAAGGTGTGCCTCTGTTCTGTTTTGTAATTCAGTTCAAGTGTAGCGATTTTGACATTCCCTCTATAAGCGATATCTTAGGATAAGTGCCTTTTTCTGTGTGACTTATTTCACTTAGAATCATCGTACCTAAATCCACTCATCATGCTGCTAACTAGCCTTATGACATTGATTTAATGGCTGAGTGATATTCCATTGTGCCAAGTACCACCATTTCTTTATCCATTTTTCTCTTTCCTGGGATATTGAAGGTGTACCGAAGCGGAGGTTCCTGGCAACAGAGCAGCCGTAAAGTTTGGGGTGCCTGTGTCTTGTTGATTTTTAGTTTTCCCAATTTATACGCCAATGAGTGGAAGTGCCCTATGCTCTCTACACTGTGTTTATTACTTGTTTCAGGACACACCGTACTCTTCTCCAGAGTGCCTGTTGGCAATTTACATCCCGCCCATCAGCGTAGCAAGGCTCCCATGTCTCCATGGCCTGTCCTGCTTTTCTGGTTTTTACACTTTGTTCAGCATGGCCCTTTTGACCGAGGGCAAGCGAGACTTCTTTGTAGCGCTGATTTGCCCTTCTGGCTTGCTTGGTTGGCCAAAAAGGGCGTATGCGTTTTTTCCTGAATATATTCAGGAAAAAACGCATACGCCCTTTTTGGCCAAGGGCATCATTGTCAAAGTTTTGCCGCTTTTCATGTGCTTTAAAGGCGAGTCGAATCTACCTCCTGAAATCTGTTTCCTGCAAATCTGCCTTGCTTTCAAATCCTCTTCGTTGCCTTCCCTCAATATATTTGTGGACGAGAGTTCTCATTTATAACTCTGCACGTTTGTGAATTGTAGTGCCCCTGAGCTCCATTTGTCTCCTCGCTTTTTTGGGAGCTGGCCGCAAAAGCGCAGGATTGCTTCAGGCCCTATTTTGGTTCTGGGGGGCAGGCTGAGCCTGTGGTTCATTCTTCTTCCTGATGGGAAAATGGAGTGACCTGTGCCTGTCCCAACACCTAGGGCTAGTCTCTCGTTGGTTCCCCGTCTTCCCGTTCATCCTCAGGACAAATTGCAACCTGTACAATCAGGAGGTTAAAGGTGCTGATTCTCCAAGTAGGGAGATGGTTGGTCAAGCAGCTGGAATGGCGAACCTGAGCCCAAGGAGAGGAGAAATGAGGTGCGTTTTAGAAACCTTTCCCGATCTCATGGCATACCATCTTCTGGGTTTCCCATGCATGTTTTGATGTAGGAAGATGCCGTTGTACCTGGAGATTTGAGACCCATGGGGTGTGTTCCCCGCAGTTTTACTTTATAGTATCTGCGTTTGCTCACCCAACCTCACCAATCCTCTCAGCCCCAAGAATGTCCAGCCTTATGTCTCATCCAGCTGTGGGTCTAGATATGGTCAATCCAGGTTGCATCAGAGACCCTAAACGGATTTTGTAAGAATTTCTCTCTCTTTCACTGTCTTTGTTTTGTGGGTTTTTTAAAGTAATTTATGTTTAGAATCGGGCTTGGGTGCTTTTCCCTGCTGTGTTGATGCCGCTTTACACCCTCTTGATTCACTTGCAGAGAGATATCGATACATAGGTTTTCAGATTCTTACTACTCAGATATATTCTTGTGTGGTGACTAGGGTGTGTTGAGTCCAGTTCAGTGAGCAGGGAGTAGGCCTTGTCTATTACATATTTGGCTTATGGAGCGGTCTCTGAGCTAATTTCAAACCCTTGTTTTATGCATCACCCCACCTCACCTTTCCCGTTAAGCAGCCATAGTGTGTCTTCTAAAGGTGTGACTCTGTTCTGTTTTGTAATTAAGTTGAAGTGTAGCGATTTTGACATTCCCTCTATAAGCGATATCTTAGGATAAGTGTCTTTTTCTGTGTGACTTATTTCACTTAGAATCATCGTCGCTAAATCCACTCATCATGCTGCTAACTAGCCTTATGACATTGATTTCATGGCTGAGTGACATTCCATTGTGCCAATTACCACCATTTGTTTATCCATTTTTCTCTTTCCTGGGATATTGAAGGTGTACCGAAGCGGAGGTTCTTGGAAACAGAGCAGCCGTAAACTTTAGGGTGCCTGTGTCTTGTTGATTTTTACTTTTCCCAATTTATACGCCCATGAGTGGAAGTGCCCTATGCTCTCTAAGCTGTGTTTATTACTTGTTTCAGGACACACCGTACACTTCTCCAGAGTGCCTGTTGGCAATTTACATCCCGCCCATCAGCGTAGCAAGGCTCCCATGTCTCCATGGCCTGTCCTGCTTTTCTGGTTTTTACACTTTTTTCAGCATGGCCCTTTTGACCGAGGGCAAGCGAGACTTCTTTGTAGCGCTGATTTACCCTTCCGGCTTGCTTGGTTGGCCAAAAACGGCGTATGCGTTTTTTCCTGAATATATTCAGGAAAAAACGCATACGCCCTTTTTGGCCAAGGGCATCATTGTCAACGTTTTGCCGCTTTTCATGTGCTTTACAGGCGAGTCGAATCTACCTCCTGAAATCTATTTCCTGAAAATCTGCCTTACTTTCAAATCCTCTTCGTTGCCTTCCCTCAATATATTTATGGACGAGAGTTCTCATTTATAACTCTGCACGTTTGTGAATTGCAGTGCCCCTGAGCTCCATTTGTCTACTCGCTTTTTTGGGAGCTGGCCGCAAAAGCGCAGGATTGCTTCAGGCCCTATTTTGGTTCTGGGGGGCAGGCTGAGCCTGTGGTTCATTCTTCTTCCTGATGGAAAAATGGAGTGACCTGTGCCTGTCCCAACACCTAGGGCTAGTCTCTCGTTGGTTGCCCGTCTTCCCGTTCATCCTCAGGAAAATTGCAACCTGTACGATACAGGAGTTTAAAGATGCTGATTCTCCACGTAGGGAGATGGTGAATCAAGCGGCTGGAATGGGGAACCCGAGCACAAGGAGAGGAGAAATGAGGTGCGTTTTAGAAACCTTTCCCGATCTCACGGCATACCATCTTCTGGGTTTCACATGCATGTTTGGATGTAGGAAGATGCCCTTGTACCTGGAGATTTGAGACCCATGGGGTGGGTACCCCGCGGTATTACTTTAAAGTATCTGCGTTTGCTCACCCAACCTCACCAATCCTCTCAGCCCCAAGAGTGTCCAGCCTTATGTCTCATCCAGCTGTGGGTCTAGATATGGTCAATCCAGGTTGCATCAGAGACCCTGAACGGATTTTGTAAGAATTTCTCTCTCTTTCACTGTGTTTGCTTTGTGGGTTTTTTAAAGTAATGTATGTTTAGAATGGGGTTTGTTTGCTTTTCCCTGCTGTGTTTATGTCGCTTTACACCCTCTTGATTCACTTGCAGAGAGATATCGATACATAGGTTTTCAGATTCATACTAATCAGATATAATCTTGTGCGGTGACTAGGGGGTGTTGAGTCCAGTTAACTGAGCAGGGAGTAGGCCTTGTCTATTACATATTTGGCTTATGGAGCGGTGTCTGAGCTAATTTCAAACCCTTGTTTTATGCATCACCCCACCTCACCTTTCCGGTTAAGCAGCCATAGTGTGTCTTCTAAAGGTGTGCCTCTGTTCTGTTTTGTAATTCAGTTCAAGTGTAGCGATTTTGACATTCCCTCTATAAGCGATATCTTAGGATAAGTGCCTTTTTCTGTGTGACTTATTTCACTTAGAATCATCGTACCTAAATCCACTCATCATGCTGCTAACTAGCCTTATGACATTGATTTCATGGCTGAGTGATATTCCATTGTGCCAAGTACCACCATTTCTTTATCCATTTTTCTCTTTCCTGGGATATTGAAGGTGTACCGAAGCGGAGGTTCCTGGCAACAGAGCAGCCGTAAAGTTTGGGGTGCCTGTGTCTTGTTGATTTTTAGTTTTCCCAATTTATACGCCAATGAGTGGAAGTGCCCTATGCTCTCTACACTGTGTTTATTACTTGTTTCAGGACACACCGTACTCTTCTCCAGAGTGCCTGTTGGCAATTTACATCCCGCCCATCAGCGTAGCAAGGCTCCCATGTCTCCATGGCCTGTCCTGCTTTTCTGGTTTTTACACTTTGTTCAGCATGGCCCTTTTGACCGAGGGCAAGCGAGACTTCTTTGTGGCGCTGATTTGCCCTTCCGGCTTGCTTGGTTGGCCAAAAAGGGCGTATGCGTTTTTTCCTGAATATATTCAGGAAAAAACGCATACGCCCTTTTTGGCCAAGGGCATCATTGTCAACGTTTTGCCGCTTTTCATGTGCTTTAAAGGCGAGTCGAATCTACCTCCTGAAATCTGTTTCCTGCAAATCTGCCTTGCTTTCAAATCCTCTTCGTTGCCTTCCCTCAATATATTTGTGGACGATAGTTCTCATTTATAACTCTGCCCGTTTGTGAATTGCAGTGCCCCTGAGCTCCATTTGTCTCCTCGCTTTTTTGGGAGCTGGCCGCAAAAGCGCAGGATTGCTTCAGGCCCTATTTTGGTTCTGGGGGGCAGGCTGAACCTGTGGTTCATTCTTCTTCCTGATGGGAAAATGGAGTGACCTACGCCTGTCCCAACACCTAGGGCTCGTCTCTCGTTGGTTCCGCGTCTTCCCGTTCATCCTCAGGACAAATTGCAACCTGTACAATCAGCAGTTTAAAGGTGCTGATTCTCCAAGTAGGGAGATGGTTGGTCAAGCAGCTGGAATGGCGAACCCGAGCACAAGGAGAGGAGAAATGAGGTGCGTTTTAGAAACCTTTCCCGATCTCATGGCATACCATCTTCTGGGTTTCCCATGCATGTTTTGATGTAGGAAGATGCCCTTGTACCTGGAGATTTGAGACCCATGGGGTGTGTTCCCCGCAGTTTTACTTTAAAGTATCTGCGTTTGCTCACCCAACCTCACCAATCCTCTCAGCCCCAAGAGTGTCCAGCCTTATGTCTCATCCAGCTGTGGGTCTAGATATGGTCAATCCAGGTTGCATCAGAGACCCTGAACGGATTTTGTAAGAATTTCTCTCTCTTTCACTGTCTTTGTTTTGTGGGTTTTTTAAAGTAATTTATGTTTAGAATGGGGTTTGGCTGCTTTTCCCTGCTGTGTTGATGCCGCTTTACACCCTCTTGATTCACTTGCAGAGAGATATCGATACATAGGTTTTCAGATTCATACTAGTCAGATATATTCTTGTGCGGTGACTAGGGGGTGTTGAGTCCAGTTCACTGAGCAGGGAGTAGGCCTTGTCTAGTACATATTTGGCTTATAGAGCGGTGTCTGAGCTAATTTCAAACCCTTGTTTTATGCATCACCCCACCTCACCTTTCCCGTTAAGCAGCCATAGTGTGTCTTCTAAAGGTGTGACTCTGTTCTGTTTGTAATTCAGTTCAAGTGTAGCGATTTTGACATTCCCTCTATAAGCGATATCTTAGGATAAGTGCCTTTTTCTGTGTGACTTATTTCACTTAGAATCATCGTACCTAAATCCACTCATCATGCTGCTAACTAGCCTTATGACATTGATTTCATGGCTGAGTGATATTCCATTGTGCCAAGTACCACCATTTCTTTATCCATTTTTCTCTTTCCTGGGATATTGAAGGTGTACCGAAGCGGAGGTTCTTGGCAACAGAGCAGCCGTAAACTTTAGGGTGCCTGTGTCTTGTTGATTTTTAGTTTTCCCAATTTATACGCCCATGAGTGGAAGTGCCCTATGCTCTCTACGCTGTGTTTATTACTTGTTTCAGGACACACCGTACTCTTCTCCAGAGTGCCTGTTGGCAATTTACATCCCGCCCATCAGCGTAGCAACGCTCCCATGTCTCCATGGCCTGTCCTGCTTTTCTGGTTTTTACACTTTGTTCAGCATGGCCCTTTTGACCGAGGGCAAGCGAGACTTCTTTGTAGCGCTGATTTGCCCTTCTGGCTTGCTTGGTTGGCCAAAACGGGCGTATGCGTTTTTTCCTGAATATATTCAGGAAAAAACGCATACGCCCGTTTTGGCCAAGGGCATCATTGTCAACGTTTTGCCGCTTTTCATGTGCTTTAAAGGCGAGTCGAATCTACCTCCTGAAATCTGTTTCCTGCAAATCTGCCTTGCTTTCAAATCCTCTTCGTTGCCTTCCCTCAATATATTTGTGGACGAGAGTTCTCATTTATAACTCTGCACGTTTGTGAATTGCAGTGCCCCTGAGCTCCATTTGTCTACTCGCTTTTTTGGGAGCTGGCCGCAAAAGCGCAGGATTGCTTCAGGCCCTATTTTGGTTCTGGGGGGCAGGCTGAGCCTGTGGTTCATTCTTCTTCCTGATGGAAAAATGGAGTGACCTGTGCCTGTCCCAACACCTAGGGCTAGTCTCTCGTTGGTTGCCCGTATTCCCGTTCATCCTCAGGAAAATTGCAACCTGTACGATACAGGAGTTTAAAGATGCTGATTCTCCACGTAGGGAGATGGTGAATCAAGCGGCTGGAATGGGGAACCCGAGCACAAGGAGAGGAGAAATGAGGTGCGTTTTAGAAACCTTTCCCGATCTCACGGCATACCATCTTCTGGGTTTCACATGCATGTTTGGATGTAGGAAGATGCCCTTGTACCTGGAGATTTGAGACCCATGGGGTGGGTACCCCGCGGTATTACTTTAAAGTATCTGCGTTTGCTCACCCAACCTCACCAATCCTCTCAGCCCCAAGAGTGTCCAGCCTTATGTCTCATCCAGCTGTGGGTCTAGATATGGTCAATCCAGGTTGCATCAGAGACCCTGAACGGATTTTGTAAGAATTTCTCTCTCTTTCACTGTCTTTGTTTTGTGGGTTTTTTAAAGTAATGTATGTTTAGAATGGGGTCTGGCTGCTTTTCCCTGCTGTGTTGATGCCGCTTTACACCCTCTTGATTCACTTGCAGAGAGATATCAATACACAGGTTTTCAGATTCATACTAGTCAGATATATTCTTGTGCGGTGACTAGGGGGTGTTGAGTCCAGTTCACTGAGCAGGGAGTAGGCCTTGTCTATTACATATTTGGCTTATGGAGCGGTGTCTGAGCTAATTTCAAACCCTTGTTTTATGCATCACCCCACCTCACCTTTCCGGTTAAGCAGCCATAGTGTGTCTTCTAAAGGTGTGCCTCTGTTCTGTTTTGTAATTCAGTTCAAGTGTAGCGATTTTGACATTCCCTCTATAAGCGATATCTTAGGATAAGTGCCTTTTTCTGTGTGACTTATTTCACTTAGAATCATCGTACCTAAATCCACTCATCATGCTGCTAACTAGCCTTATGACATTGATTTCATGGCTGAGTGATATTGCATTGTGCCAAGTACCACCATTTCTTTATCCATTTTTCTCTTTCCTGGGATATTGAAGGTGTACCGAAGCGGAGGTTCTTGGCAACAGAGCAGCCGTAAACTTTAGGGTGCCTGTGTCTTGTTGATTTTTAGTTTTCCCAATTTATACGCCCATGAGTGGAAGTGCCCTATGCTCTCTACGCTGTGTTTATTACTTGTTTCAGGACACACCGTACACTTCTCCAGTGTGCCTGTTGGCAATTTACATCCCGCCCATCAGCGTAGCAAGGCTCCCATGTCTCCATGGCCTGTCCTGCTTTTCTTGTTTTTACACTTTCTTCAGCTTGGCCCTTTTGACCGAGGGAAAGCGAGACTTCTTTGTAGCGCTGATTTGCCCTTCCGGCTTGCTTGGTTGGCCAAAAAGGGCGTATGCGTTTTTTCCTGAATATATTCAGGAAAAAACGCATACGCCCTTTTTGGCCAAGGGCCTAATTGTCAACGTTTTGCCGCTTTTCATGTGCTTTAAAGGCGAGTCGAATCTACCTCCTGAAATCTGTTTCCTGCAAATCTGCCTTGCTTTCAAATCCTCTTCGTTGCCTTCCCTCAATATATTTGTGGACGATAGTTCTCATTTATAACTCTGCACGTTTGTGAATTGCAGTGCCCCTGAGCTCCATTTGTCTCCTCGCTTTTTTGGGAGCTGGCCGCAAAAGCGCAGGATTGCTTCAGGCCCTATTTTGGTTCTGGGGGGCAGGCTGAGCCTGTGGTTCATTCTTCTTCCTGATGGGAAAATGGAGTGACCTGTGCCTGTCCCAACACCTAGGGCTAGTCTCTCGTTTTTCCGCGTCTTCCCCTTCATCCTCAGGACAAATTGCAACCTGGAAGAAACAGGAGGTTAAAGGTGCTGATTCTCCAATTAGGGAGATGGTTAGTCAAGTGGCTGGAATGGCGAACCCGAGCACAAGGAAAGGAGAAATGAGGTGCGTTTTAGAAACCTTTCCCGATCTCATGGCATACCATCTTCTGGGTTTCCCATGCATGTTTTGATGTAGGAAGACTCCCTTGTACCTGGAGATTTGAGACCCATGGGGTGGGTACCCCGCGGTGTTACTTTAAAGAATCTGCATTTGGTCACCCGACCTCACCAATCCTCTCAGCCCCAAGAGTGTCCAGCCTTATGTCTCATCCAGCTGTGGGTCTAGATATGGTCAATCCAGGTTGCATCAGAGACCCTGAACGGATTTTGTAAGAATTTCTCTCTCTTTCACTGTCTTTGCTTTGTGGGTTTTTTAAAGTAATGTATGTTTAGAATGGGGTTTGGCTGCTTTTCCCTGCTGTGTTTATGCCGCTTTACACCCTCTTGATTCACTTGCAGAGAGATATCGATACATAGGTTTTCAGATTCATACTAATCAGATATAATCTGTGCGGGGACTAGGGGGTGTTGAGTCCAGTTAACTGAGCAGGGAGTAGGCCTTGTCTATTACATATTTGGCTTATGGAGCGGTGTCTGAGCTAATTTCAAACCCTTGTTTTATGCATCACCCCACCTCACCTTTCCGGTTAAGCAGCCATAGTGTGTCTTCTAAAGGTGTGCCTCTGTTCTGTTTTGTAATTCAGTTCAAGTGTAGCGATTTTGACATTCCCTCTATAAGCGATATCTTAGGATAAGTGCCTTTTTCTGTGTGACTTATTTCACTTAGAATCATCGTACCTAAATCCACTCATCATGCTGCTAACTAGCCTTATGACATTGATTTCATGGCTGAGTGATATTCCATTGTGCCAAGTACCACCATTTCTTTATCCATTTTTCTCTTTCCTGGGATATTGAAGGTGTACCGAAGCGGAGGTTCTTGGCAACAGAGCAGCCGTAAAGTTTGGGGTGCCTGTGTCTTGTTAATTTTTAGTTTTCCCAATTTATACGCCCATGAGTGGAAGTGCCCTATGCTCTCTACGCTGTGTTTATTACTTGTTTCAGGACACACCGTACTCTTCTCCAGAGTGCCTGTTGGCAATTTACATCCCGCCCATCAGCGTAGCAAGGCTCCCATGTCTCCATGGCCTGTCCTGCTTTTCTGGTTTTTACAGTTTGTTCAGCATGGCCCTTTTGACCGAGGGCAAGCGAGACTTCTTTGTAGCGCTGATTTGCCCTTCCGGCTTGCTTGGTTGGCCAAAAAGGGCGTATGCGTTTTTTCCTGAATATATTCAGGAAAAAACGCATACGCCCTTTTTGGCCAAGGGCATCATTGTCAACGTTTTGCCGCTTTTCATGTGCTTTAAAGGCGAGTCGAATCTACCTCCTGAAATCTGTTTCCTGCAAATCTGCCTTGCTTTCAAATCCTCTTCGTTGCCTTCCCTCAATATATTTGTGGACGAGAGTTCTCATTTATAACTCTGCACGTTTGTGAATTGCAGTGCCCCTGAGCTCCATTTGTCTCCTCGCTTTTTTGGGAGCTGGCCGCAAAAGCGCAGGATTGCTTCAGGCCCTATTTTGGTTCTGGGGGGCAGGCTGAGCCTGTGGTTCATTCTTCTTCCTGATGGGAAAATGGAGTGACCTACGCCTGTCCTAACACCTAGGGCTCGTCTCTCGTTGCTTCCGCGTCTTCCCGTTCATCCTCAGGACAAATTGCAACCTGTACAATCAGGAGGTTAAAGGTGCTGATTCTCCAAGTAGGGAGATGGTTGGTCAAGCAGCTGGAATGGCGAACCCGAGCACAAGGAGAGGAGAAATGAGGTGCGTTTTAGAAACCTTTCCCGATCTCATGGCATACCATCTTCTGGGTTTCCCATGCATGTTTTGATGTAGGAAGATGCCCTTGTACCTGGAGATTTGAGACCCATGGGGTGTGTTCCCCGCAGTTTTACTTTAAAGTATCTGCGTTTGCTCACCCAACCTCACCAATCCTCTCAGCCCCAAGAGTGTCCAGCCTTATGTCTCATCCAGCTGTGGGTCTAGATATGGTCAATCCAGGTTGCATCAGAGACCCTGAACGGATTTTGTAAGAATTTCTCTCTCTTTCACTGTCTTTGTTTTGTGGGTTTTTTAAAGTAATTTATGTTTAGAATGGGGTTTGGCTGCTTTTCCCTGCTGTGTTGATGCCGCTTTACACCCTCTTGATTCACTTGCAGAGAGATATCGATACATAGGTTTTCAGATTCATACTAGTCAGATATATTCTTGTGCGGTGACTAGGGGGTGTTGAGTCCAGTTCACTGAGCAGGGAGTAGGCCTTGTCTAGTACATATTTGGCTTATAGAGCGGTGTCTGAGCTAATTTCAAACCCTTGTTTTATGCATCACCCCACCTCACCTTTCCCGTTAAGCAGCCATAGTGTGTCTTCTAAAGGTGTGACTCTGTTCTGTTTGTAATTCAGTTCAAGTGTAGCGATTTTGACATTCCCTCTATAAGCGATATCTTAGGATAAGTGCCTTTTTCTGTGTGACTTATTTCACTTAGAATCATCGTACCTAAATCCACTCATCATGCTGCTAACTAGCCTTATGACATTGATTTCATGGCTGAGTGATATTCCATTGTGCCAAGTACCACCATTTCTTTATCCATTTTTCTCTTTCCTGGGATATTGAAGGTGTACCGAAGCGGAGGTTCTTGGCAACAGAGCAGCCGTAAACTTTAGGGTGCCTGTGTCTTGTTGATTTTTAGTTTTCCCAATTTATACGCCCATGAGTGGAAGTGCCCTATGCTCTCTACGCTGTGTTTATTACTTGTTTCAGGACACACCGTACTCTTCTCCAGAGTGCCTGTTGGCAATTTACATCCCGCCCATCAGCGTAGCAACGCTCCCATGTCTCCATGGCCTGTCCTGCTTTTCTGGTTTTTACACTTTGTTCAGCATGGCCCTTTTGACCGAGGGCAAGCGAGACTTCTTTGTAGCGCTGATTTGCCCTTCTGGCTTGCTTGGTTGGCCAAAACGGGCGTATGCGTTTTTTCCTGAATATATTCAGGAAAAAACGCATACGCCCTTTTTGGCCAAGGGCATCATTGTCAACGTTTTGCCGCTTTTCATGTGCTTTAAAGGCGAGTCGAATCTACCTCCTGAAATCTGTTTCCTGCAAATCTGCCTTGCTTTCAAATCCTCTTCGTTGCCTTCCCTCAATATATTTGTGGACGAGAGTTCTCATTTATAACTCTGCACGTTTGTGAATTGCAGTGCCCCTGAGCTCCATTTGTCTACTCGCTTTTTTGGGAGCTGGCCGCAAAAGCGCAGGATTGCTTCAGGCCCTATTTTGGTTCTGGGGGGCAGGCTGAGCCTGTGGTTCATTCTTCTTCCTGATGGAAAAATGGAGTGACCTGTGCCTGTCCCAACACCTAGGGCTAGTCTCTCGTTGGTTGCCCGTATTCCCGTTCATCCTCAGGAAAATTGCAACCTGTACGATACAGGAGTTTAAAGATGCTGATTCTCCACGTAGGGAGATGGTGAATCAAGCGGCTGGAATGGGGAACCCGAGCACAAGGAGAGGAGAAATGAGGTGCGTTTTAGAAACCTTTCCCGATCTCACGGCATACCATCTTCTGGGTTTCACATGCATGTTTGGATGTAGGAAGATGCCCTTGTACCTGGAGATTTGAGACCCATGGGGTGGGTACCCCGCGGTATTACTTTAAAGTATCTGCGTTTGCTCACCCAACCTCACCAATCCTCTCAGCCCCAAGAGTGTCCAGCCTTATGTCTCATCCAGCTGTGGGTCTAGATATGGTCAATCCAGGTTGCATCAGAGACCCTGAACGGATTTTGTAAGAATTTCTCTCTCTTTCACTGTCTTTGTTTTGTGGGTTTTTTAAAGTAATGTATGTTTAGAATGGGGTTTGGCTGCTTTTCCCTGCTGTGTTGATGCCGCTTTACACCCTCTTGATTCACTTGCAGAGAGATATCAATACACAGGTTTTCAGATTCATACTAGTCAGATATATTCTTGTGCAGTGACTAGGGGGTGTTGAGTCCAGTTCACTGAGCAGGGAGTAGGCCTTGTCTATTACATATTTGGCTTATGGAGCGGTGTCTGAGCTAATTTCAAACCCTTGTTTTATGCATCACCCCACCTCACCTTTCCGGTTAAGCAGCCATAGTGTGTCTTCTAAAGGTGTGCCTCTGTTCTGTTTTGTAATTCAGTTCAAGTGTAGCGATTTTGACATTCCCTCTATAAGCGATATCTTAGGATAAGTGCCTTTTTCTGTGTGACTTATTTCACTTAGAATCATCGTACCTAAATCCACTCATCATGCTGCTAACTAGCCTTATGACATTGATTTCATGGCTGAGTGATATTGCATTGTGCCAAGTACCACCATTTCTTTATCCATTTTTCTCTTTCCTGGGATATTGAAGGTGTACCGAAGCGGAGGTTCTTGGCAACAGAGCAGCCGTAAACTTTAGGGTGCCTGTGTCTTGTTGATTTTTAGTTTTCCCAATTTATACGCCCATGAGTGGAAGTGCCCTATGCTCTCTACGCTGTGTTTATTACTTGTTTCAGGACACACCGTACACTTCTCCAGTGTGCCTGTTGGCAATTTACATCCCGCCCATCAGCGTAGCAAGGCTCCCATGTCTCCATGGCCTGTCCTGCTTTTCTTGTTTTTACACTTTCTTCAGCTTGGCCCTTTTGACCGAGGGAAAGCGAGACTTCTTTGTAGCGCTGATTTGCCCTTCCGGCTTGCTTGGTTGGCCAAAAAGGGCGTATGCGTTTTTTCCTGAATATATTCAGGAAAAAACGCATACGCCCTTTTTGGCCAAGGGCCTAATTGTCAACGTTTTGCCGCTTTTCATGTGCTTTAAAGGCGAGTCGAATCTACCTCCTGAAATCTGTTTCCTGCAAATCTGCCTTGCTTTCAAATCCTCTTCGTTGCCTTCCCTCAATATATTTGTGGACGATAGTTCTCATTTATAACTCTGCACGTTTGTGAATTGCAGTGCCCCTGAGCTCCATTTGTCTCCTCGCTTTTTTGGGAGCTGGCCGCAAAAGCGCAGGATTGCTTCAGGCCCTATTTTGGTTCTGGGGGGCAGGCTGAGCCTGTGGTTCATTCTTCTTCCTGATGGGAAAATGGAGTGACCTGTGCCTGTCCCAACACCTAGGGCTAGTCTCTCGTTTTTCCGCGTCTTCCCCTTCATCCTCAGGACAAATTGCAACCTGGAAGAAACAGGAGGTTAAAGGTGCTGATTCTCCAATTAGGGAGATGGTTAGTCAAGTGGCTGGAATGGCGAACCCGAGCACAAGGAAAGGAGAAATGAGGTGCGTTTTAGAAACCTTTCCCGATCTCATGGCATACCATCTTCTGGGTTTCCCATGCATGTTTTGATGTAGGAAGACTCCCTTGTACCTGGAGATTTGAGACCCATGGGGTGGGTACCCCGCGGTGTTACTTTAAAGAATCTGCATTTGGTCACCCGACCTCACCAATCCTCTCAGCCCCAAGAGTGTCCAGCCTTATGTCTCATCCAGCTGTGGGTCTAGATATGGTCAATCCAGGTTGCATCAGAGACCCTGAACGGATTTTGTAAGAATTTCTCTCTCTTTCACTGTCTTTGCTTTGTGGGTTTTTTAAAGTAATGTATGTTTAGAATGGGGTTTGGCTGCTTTTCCCTGCTGTGTTTATGCCGCTTTACACCCTCTTGATTCACTTGCAGAGAGATATCGATACATAGGTTTTCAGATTCATACTAATCAGATATAATCTGTGCGGGGACTAGGGGGTGTTGAGTCCAGTTAACTGAGCAGGGAGTAGGCCTTGTCTATTACATATTTGGCTTATGGAGCGGTGTCTGAGCTAATTTCAAACCCTTGTTTTATGCATCACCCCACCTCACCTTTCCGGTTAAGCAGCCATAGTGTGTCTTCTAAAGGTGTGCCTCTGTTCTGTTTTGTAATTCAGTTCAAGTGTAGCGATTTTGACATTCCCTCTATAAGCGATATCTTAGGATAAGTGCCTTTTTCTGTGTGACTTATTTCACTTAGAATCATCGTACCTAAATCCACTCATCATGCTGCTAACTAGCCTTATGACATTGATTTCATGGCTGAGTGATATTCCATTGTGCCAAGTACCACCATTTCTTTATCCATTTTTCTCTTTCCTGGGATATTGAAGGTGTACCGAAGCGGAGGTTCTTGGCAACAGAGCAGCCGTAAAGTTTGGGGTGCCTGTGTCTTGTTAATTTTTAGTTTTCCCAATTTATACGCCCATGAGTGGAAGTGCCCTATGCTCTCTACGCTGTGTTTATTACTTGTTTCAGGACACACCGTACTCTTCTCCAGAGTGCCTGTTGGCAATTGACATCCCGCCCATCAGCGTAGCAAGGCTCCCATGTCTCCATGGCCTGTCCTGCTTTTCTGGTTTTTACAGTTTGTTCAGCATGGCCCTTTTGACCGAGGGCAAGCGAGACTTCTTTGTAGCGCTGATTTGCCCTTCCGGCTTGCTTGGTTGGCCAAAAAGGGCGTATGCGTTTTTTCCTGAATATATTCAGGAAAAAACGCATACGCCCTTTTTGGCCAAGGGCATCATTGTCAACGTTTTGCCGCTTTTCATGTGCTTTAAAGGCGAGTCGAATCTACCTCCTGAAATCTGTTTCCTGCAAATCTGCCTTGCTTTCAAATCCTCTTCGTTGCCTTCCCTCAATATATTTGTGGACGATAGTTCTCATTTATAACTCTGCACGTTTGTGAATTGCAGTGCCCCTGAGCTCCATTTGTCTCCTCGCTTTTTTGGGAGCTGGCCGCAAAAGCGCAGGATTGCTTCAGGCCCTATTTTGGTTCTGGGGGGCAGGCTGAGCCTGTGGTTCATTCTTCTTCCTGATGGGAAAATGGAGTGACCTACGCCTGTCCCAACACCTAGGGCTCGTCTCTCGTTGCTTCCGCGTCTTCCCGTTCATCCTCAGGACAAATTGCAACCTGTACAATCAGGAGGTTAAAGGTGCTGATTCTCCAAGTAGGGAGATGGTTGGTCAAGCAGCTGGAATGGCGAACCCGAGCACAAGGAGAGGAGAAATGAGGTGCGTTTTAGAAACCTTTCCCGATCTCATGGCATACCATCTTCTGGGTTTCCCATGCATGTTTTGATGTAGGAAGATGCCCTTGTACCTGGAGATTTGAGACCCATGGGGTGTGTTCCCCGCAGTTTTACTTTAAAGTATCTGCGTTTGCTCACCCAACCTCACCAATCCTTTCAGCCCCAAGAGTGTCCAGCCTTATGTCTCATGCAGCTGTGGGTCTAGATATGGTCAATCCAGGTTGCATCAGAGACCCTGAACGGATTTTGTAAGAATTTCTCTCTCTTTCACTGTCTTTGTTTTGTGGGTTTTTTAAAGTAATTTATGTTTAGAATGGGGTTTGGCTGCTTTTCCCTGCTGTGTTGATGCCGCTTTACACCCTCTTGATTCACTTGCAGAGAGATATCGATACATAGGTTTTCAGATTCATACTAGTCAGATATATTCTTGTGCGGTGACTAGGGGGTGTTGAGTCCAGTTCACTGAGCAGGGAGTAGGCCTTGTCTAGTACATATTTGGCTTATGGAGCGGTGTCTGAGCTAATTTCAAACCCTTGTTTTATGCATCACCCCACCTCACCTTTCCCGTTAAGCAGCCATAGTGTGTCTTCTAAAGGTGTGACTCTGTTCTGTTTGTAATTCACTTCAAGTGTAGCGATTTTGACATTCCCTCTATAAGCGATATCTTAGGATAAGTGCCTTTTTCTGTGTGACTTATTTCACTTAGAATCATCGTACCTAAATCCACTCATCATGCTGCTAACTAGCCTTATGACATTGATTTCATGGCTGAGTGATATTGCATTGTGCCAAGTACCACCATTTCTTTATCCATTTTTCTCTTTCCTGGGATATTGAAGGTGTACCGAAGCGGAGGTTCTTGGCAACAGAGCAGCCGTAAACTTTAGGGTGCCTGTGTCTTGTTGATTTTTAGTTTTCCCAATTTATACGCCCATGAGTGGAAGTGCCCTATGCTCTCTACGCTGTGTTTATTACTTGTTTCAGGACACACCGTACTCTTCTCCAGAGTGCCTGTTGGCAATTTACATCCCGCCCATCAGCGTAGCAAGGCTCCCATGTCTCCATGGCCTGTCCTGCTTTTCTGGTTTTTACACTTTGTTCAGCATGGCCCTTTTGACCGAGGGCAAGCGAGACTTCTTTGTAGCGCTGATTTGCCCTTCTGGCTTGCTTGGTTGGCCAAAACGGGCGTATGCGTTTTTTCCTGAATATATTCAGGAAAAAACGCATACGCCCGTTTTGGCCAAGGGCATCATTGTCAACGTTTTGTCACTTTTCATGTGCTTTAAAGGCGAGTCGAATCTACCTCCTGAAATCTGTTTCCTGCAAATCTGCCTTGCTTTCAAATCCTCTTCTTTGCCTTCCCTCAATATATTTGTGGACGAGAGATCTCATTTATAACTCTGCACGTTTGTGAATTGCAGTGCCCCTGAGCTCCATTTGTCTCCTCGCTTTTTTGGGAGCTGGCCGCAAAAGCGCAGGATTGCTTCAGGCCCTATTTTGGTTCTGGGGGGCAGGCTGAGCCTGTGGTTCATTCTTCTTCCTGATGGGAAAATGGAGTGACCTGTGCCTGTCCCATACCTAGGGCTAGTCTCTCGTTGGTTCCCCGTCTTCCCGTTCATCTTCAGGACAAACTGCAACCTGTACGAAACAGGAGGTTAAAGGTGCTGATTCTCCAAGTAGGGAGATGGTTAGTCAAGCGGCTGGAATGGCGAACCCGAGCACAAGGAGAGGAGAAATGAGGTGCGTTTTAGAAACTTTTCCCGATCTCACGGCATACCATCTTCTGGGTTTCCCATGCATGTTTTGATGTAGGAAGATGCCCTTGTACCTGGAGATTTGAGACCCATGGGGTGGGTACCACGCAGTATTACTTTAAAGTATCTGCATTTGCTCACACAACCTCACCAATCCTCTCAGCCGCAAGAGTGTCCAGCCTAATGTCTTATCCAGCTGTGGGTCTAGATATGGTCAATCCAGGTTGCATCATAGACCCTGAACGGATTTTGTAAGAATTTCTCTCTCTTTCACTGTCTTCGCTTTGTGGGTTTTTTAAAGTAATGTATGTTTAGAATCGGGCTTGGCTGCTTTTCCCTGCTGTGTTGATGCCGCTTTACACCCTCTTGATTCACTTGCAGAGAGATATCGATACATAGGTTTTCAGATTCTTACTACTCAGATATATTCTTGTGTGGTGACTAGGGTGTGTTGAGTCCAGTTCACTGAGCAGGGAGTAGGCCTTGTCTATTACATATTTGGCTTATGGAGCGGTGTCTGAGCTAATTTCAAACCCTTGTTTTATGCATCACCCCACCTCACCTTTCCGGTTAAGCAGCCATAGTGTGTCTTCTAAAGGTGTGCCTCTGTTCTGTTTTGTAATTCAGTTCAAGTGTAGCGATTTTGACATTCCCTCTATAAGCGATATCTTAGGATAAGTGCCTTTTTCTGTGTGACTTATTTCACTTAGAATCATCGTACCTAAATCCACTCATCATGCTGCTAACTAGCCTTATGACATTGATTTCATGGCTGAGTGATATTCCATTGTGCCAAGTACCACCATTTCTTTATCCATTTTTCTCTTTCCTGGGATATTGAAGGTGTACCGAAGCGGAGGTTCTTGGCAACAGAGCAGCCGTAAAGTTTGGGGTGCCTGTGTCTTGTTAATTTTTAGTTTTCCCAATTTATACGCCCATGAGTGGAAGTGCCCTATGCTCTCTACGCTGTGTTTATTACTTGTTTCAGGACACACCGTACTCTTCTCCAGAGTGCCTGTTGGCAATTGACATCCCGCCCATCAGCGTAGCAAGGCTCCCATGTCTCCATGGCCTGTCCTGCTTTTCTGGTTTTTACAGTTTGTTCAGCATGGCCCTTTTGACCGAGGGCAAGCGAGACTTCTTTGTAGCGCTGATTTGCCCTTCCGGCTTGCTTGGTTGGCCAAAAAGGGCGTATGCGTTTTTTCCTGAATATATTCAGGAAAAAACGCATACGCCCTTTTTGGCCAAGGGCATCATTGTCAACGTTTTGCCGCTTTTCATGTGCTTTAAAGGCGAGTCGAATCTACCTCCTGAAATCTGTTTCCTGCAAATCTGCCTTGCTTTCAAATCCTCTTCGTTGCCTTCCCTCAATATATTTGTGGACGATAGTTCTCATTTATAACTCTGCACGTTTGTGAATTGCAGTGCCCCTGAGCTCCATTTGTCTCCTCGCTTTTTTGGGAGCTGGCCGCAAAAGCGCAGGATTGCTTCAGGCCCTATTTTGGTTCTGGGGGGCAGGCTGAGCCTGTGGTTCATTCTTCTTCCTGATGGGAAAATGGAGTGACCTACGCCTGTCCCAACACCTAGGGCTCGTCTCTCGTTGCTTCCGCGTCTTCCCGTTCATCCTCAGGACAAATTGCAACCTGTACAATCAGGAGGTTAAAGGTGCTGATTCTCCAAGTAGGGAGATGGTTGGTCAAGCAGCTGGAATGGCGAACCCGAGCACAAGGAGAGGAGAAATGAGGTGCGTTTTAGAAACCTTTCCCGATCTCATGGCATACCATCTTCTGGGTTTCCCATGCATGTTTTGATGTAGGAAGATGCCCTTGTACCTGGAGATTTGAGACCCATGGGGTGTGTTCCCCGCAGTTTTACTTTAAAGTATCTGCGTTTGCTCACCCAACCTCACCAATCCTTTCAGCCCCAAGAGTGTCCAGCCTTATGTCTCATGCAGCTGTGGGTCTAGATATGGTCAATCCAGGTTGCATCAGAGACCCTGAACGGATTTTGTAAGAATTTCTCTCTCTTTCACTGTCTTTGTTTTGTGGGTTTTTTAAAGTAATTTATGTTTAGAATGGGGTTTGGCTGCTTTTCCCTGCTGTGTTGATGCCGCTTTACACCCTCTTGATTCACTTGCAGAGAGATATCGATACATAGGTTTTCAGATTCATACTAGTCAGATATATTCTTGTGCGGTGACTAGGGGGTGTTGAGTCCAGTTCACTGAGCAGGGAGTAGGCCTTGTCTAGTACATATTTGGCTTATGGAGCGGTGTCTGAGCTAATTTCAAACCCTTGTTTTATGCATCACCCCACCTCACCTTTCCCGTTAAGCAGCCATAGTGTGTCTTCTAAAGGTGTGACTCTGTTCTGTTTGTAATTCACTTCAAGTGTAGCGATTTTGACATTCCCTCTATAAGCGATATCTTAGGATAAGTGCCTTTTTCTGTGTGACTTATTTCACTTAGAATCATCGTACCTAAATCCACTCATCATGCTGCTAACTAGCCTTATGACATTGATTTCATGGCTGAGTGATATTGCATTGTGCCAAGTACCACCATTTCTTTATCCATTTTTCTCTTTCCTGGGATATTGAAGGTGTACCGAAGCGGAGGTTCTTGGCAACAGAGCAGCCGTAAACTTTAGGGTGCCTGTGTCTTGTTGATTTTTAGTTTTCCCAATTTATACGCCCATGAGTGGAAGTGCCCTATGCTCTCTACGCTGTGTTTATTACTTGTTTCAGGACACACCGTACTCTTCTCCAGAGTGCCTGTTGGCAATTTACATCCCGCCCATCAGCGTAGCAAGGCTCCCATGTCTCCATGGCCTGTCCTGCTTTTCTGGTTTTTACACTTTGTTCAGCATGGCCCTTTTGACCGAGGGCAAGCGAGACTTCTTTGTAGCGCTGATTTGCCCTTCTGGCTTGCTTGGTTGGCCAAAACGGGCGTATGCGTTTTTTCCTGAATATATTCAGGAAAAAACGCATACGCCCGTTTTGGCCAAGGGCATCATTGTCAACGTTTTGTCACTTTTCATGTGCTTTAAAGGCGAGTCGAATCTACCTCCTGAAATCTGTTTCCTGCAAATCTGCCTTGCTTTCAAATCCTCTTCTTTGCCTTCCCTCAATATATTTGTGGACGAGAGATCTCATTTATAACTCTGCACGTTTGTGAATTGCAGTGCCCCTGAGCTCCATTTGTCTCCTCGCTTTTTTGGGAGCTGGCCACAAAAGCGCAGGATTGCTTCAGGCCCTATTTTGGTTCTGGGGGGCAGGCTGAGCCTGTGGTTCATTCTTCTTCCTGATGGGAAAATGGAGTGACCTGTGCCTGTCCCATACCTAGGGCTAGTCTCTCGTTGGTTCCCCGTCTTCCCGTTCATCTTCAGGACAAACTGCAACCTGTACGAAACAGGAGGTTAAAGGTGCTGATTCTCCAAGTAGGGAGATGGTTAGTCAAGCGGCTGGAATGGCGAACCCGAGCACAAGGAGAGGAGAAATGAGGTGCGTTTTAGAAACTTTTCCCGATCTCACGGCATACCATCTTCTGGGTTTCCCATGCATGTTTTGATGTAGGAAGATGCCCTTGTACCTGGAGATTTGAGACCCATGGGGTGGGTACCACGCAGTATTACTTTAAAGTATCTGCATTTGCTCACACAACCTCACCAATCCTCTCAGCCGCAAGAGTGTCCAGCCTAATGTCTTATCCAGCTGTGGGTCTAGATATGGTCAATCCAGGTTGCATCATAGACCCTGAACGGATTTTGTAAGAATTTCTCTCTCTTTCACTGTCTTCGCTTTGTGGGTTTTTTAAAGTAATGTATGTTTAGAATCGGGCTTGGCTGCTTTTCCCTGCTGTGTTGATGCCGCTTTACACCCTCTTGATTCACTTGCAGAGAGATATCGATACATAGGTTTTCAGATTCTTACTACTCAGATATATTCTTGTGTGGTGACTAGGGTGTGTTGAGTCCAGTTCACTGAGCAGGGAGTAGGCCTTGTCTATTACATATTTGGCTTATGGAGCGGTCTCTGAGCTAATTTCAAACCCTTGTTTTATGCATCACCCCACCTCACCTTTCCGGTTAAGCAGCCATAGTGTGTCTTCTAAAGGTGTGCCTCTGTTCTGTTTTGTAATTCAGTTCAAGTGTAGCGATTTTGACATTCCCTCTATAAGCGATATCTTAGGATAGGTGCCTTTTTCTGTGTGACTTATTTCACTTAGAATCATCGTACCTAAATCCACTCATCATGCTGCTAACTAGCCTTATGACATTGATTTCATGGCTGAGTGATATTCCATTGTGCCAAGTACCACCATTTGTTTATCCATTTTTCTCTTTCCTGGGATATTGAAGGTGTACCGAAGTGGAGGTTCTTGGAAACAGAGCAGCCGTAAAGTTTGGGGTGCCTGTGTCTTGTTGAATTTTAGTTTTCCCAATTTATACGCCCATGAGTGGAAGTGCCCTATGCTCTCTACGCTGTGTTTATTACTTGTTTCAGGACACACCGTACACTTCTCCAGAGTGCCTGTTGGCAATTTACATCCCGCCCATCAGCGTAGCAAGGCTCCCATGTCTCCATGGCCTGTCCTGCTTTTCTGGTTTTTACACTTTGTTCAGCATGGCCCTTTTGACCGAGGGCAAGCGAGACTTCTTTGTAGCGCTGATTTGCCCTTCCGGCTTGCTTGGTTGGCCAAAAAGGGCGTATGCGTTTTTTCCTGAATATATTCAGGAAAAAACGCATACGCCCTTTTTGGCCAAGGGCCTCATTGTCAACGTTTTGCCGCTTTTCATGTGCTTTACAGGCGAGTCGAATCTACATCCTGAAATCTGTTTCCTGAAAATCTGCCTTGCTTTCAAATCCTCTTCGTTGCCTTCCCTCAATATATTTGTGGACGAGAGTTCTCATTGATAACTCTGCACGTTTGTGAATTGCAGTGCCCCTGAGCTCCATTTGTCTCCTCGCTTTTTTGGGAGCTGGCCGCAAAAGCGCAGGATTGCTTCAGGCCCTATTTTGGTTATGGGGGGCAGGCTGAGCCTGTGGTTCATTCTTCTTCCTGATGGGAAAATGGAGTGACCTGTGCCTGTCCCAACACCTAGGGCTAGTCTCTCGTTGTTTCCGCGTCTTCCCCTTCATCCTCAGGACAAATTGCAACCTGGAAGAAACAGGAGGTTAAAGGTGCTGATTCTCCAATTAGGGAGATGGTTAGTCAAGTGGCTGGAATGGCGAACCCGAGCACAAGGAGAGGAGAAATGAGGTGCGTTTTAGAAACCTTTCCCGATCTCATGGCATACCATCTTCTGGGTTTCCCATGCATGTTTTGATGTAGGAAGATGCCCTTGTACCTGGAGATTTGAGACCCATGGGGTGTGTTCCCCACAGTATTACTTTAAAGTATCTGCGTTTGCTCACCCAACCTCACCAATCCTCTCAGCCCCAAGAGTGTCCAGCCTTATGTCTCATCCAGCTGTGGGTCTAGATATGGTGAATCCATTTTGCATCAGAGACCCTGAACGGATTTTGTAAGAATTTCTCTCTCTTTCACTGTCTTTGTTTTGTGGGTTTTTTAAAGTAATTTATGTTTAGAATCGGGCTTGGCTGCTTTTCCCTGCTGTGTTGATGCCGCTTTACACCCTCTTGATTCACTTGCAGAGAGATATCGATACATAGGTTTTCAGATTCTTACTACTCAGATATATTCTTGTGTTGTGACTAGGGTGTGTTGAGTCCAGTTCACTAAGCAGGGAGTAGGCCTTGTCTATTACATATTTGGCTTATGGAGCGGTCTCTGAGCTAATTTCAAACCCTTGTTTTATGCATCACCCCACCTCACCTTTCCGGTTAAGCAGCCATAGTGTGTCTTCTAAAGGTGTGCCTCTGTTCTGTTTTGTAATTCTGTTCAAGTTTAGCGATTTTGACATTCCCTCTATAAGCGATATCTTAGGATAAGTGCCTTTTTCTGTGTGACTTATTTCACTTAGAATCATCGTACCTAAATCCACTCATCATGCTGCTAACTAGCCTTATGACATTGATTTCATGGCTGAGTGATATTGCATTGTGCCAAGTACCACCATTTCTTTATCCATTTTTCTCTTTCCTGGGATATTGAAGGTGTACCGAAGCGGAGGTTCTTGGCAACAGAGCAGCCGTAAATTTTAGGGTGCCTGTGTCTTGTTGATTTCTAGTTTTCCCAATTTATACGCCCATGAGTGGAAGTGCCCTATGCTCTCTACACTGTGTTTATTACTTGTTTCAGGACACACCGTACACTTCTCCAGAGTGCCTGTTGGCAATTTACATCCCGCCCATCAGTGTAGCAAGGCTGCCATGTCTCCATGGCCTGTCCTGCTTTTCTGGTTTTTACACAGTTTTCAGCATGGCCCTTTTGACCGAGGGCAAGCGAGTCTTCCTTGTAGCGCTGATTTGCCCTTCCGGCTTGCTTGGTTGGCCAAAAAGGGCGTATGCGTTTTTTCCTGAATATATTCAGGAAAAAACGCATACGCCCTTTTTGGCCAAGGGCATCATTGTCAACATTTTGCCGCTTTTCATGTGCTTTAAAGGCGAGTCGAATCTACCTCCTGAAATCTGTTTCCTGCAAATCTGCCTTGCTTTCAAATCCTCTTCGTTGCCTTCCCTCAATATATTTGTGGACGAGAGTTCTCATTTATAACTCTGCACGTTTGTGAATTGCAGTGCCCCTGAGCTCCATTTGTCTCCTCGCTTTTTTGGGAGCTGGCCGCAAAAGCGCAGGATTGCTTCAGGCCCTATTTTGGTTCTGGGGGGTAGGCTGAGCCTGTGGTTCATTCTTCTTCCTGATGGGAAAATGGAGTGACCTATGCCTGTCCCAACACCTAGGGCTCGTCTCTCGTTGGTTCCGCGTCTTCCCGTTCATCCTCAGGACAAATTGCAACCTGTACAATCAGGAGGTTAAAGGTGCTGATTCTCCAAGTAGGGAGATGGTTAGTCAAGCGGCTGGAATGGCGAACCCGAGCACAAGGAGAGGAGAAATGAGGTGCGTTTTAGAAACCTTTCCCGATCTCATGGCATACCATCTTCTGGGTTTCCCATGCATGTTTTGATGTAGGAAGATGCCCTTGTACCTGGAGATTTGAGACCCATGGGGTGTGTTCCCCGCAGTGTTACTTTAAAGTATCTGCGTTTGCTCACCCAACCTCACCAATCCTCTCAGCCCCAAGAGTGTCCAGCCTTATGTCTCATCCAGCTGTGGGTCTAGATATGGTCAATCCAGTTTGCATCATAGACACTGAACGGATTTTGTAAGAATTTCTCTCTCTTTCACTGTCTTTGTTTTGTGGGTTTTTTAAAGTAATTTATGTTTAGAATCGGGCTTGGCTGCTTTTCCCTGCTGTGTTGATGCCGCTTTACACCCTCTTGATTCACTTGCAGAGAGATATCGATACATAGGTTTTCAGATTCTTACTAGTCAGATATATTCTTGTGTGGTGACTAGGGTGTGTTGAGTCCAGTTCACTGAGCAGGGAGTAGGCCTTGTCTATTACATATTTGGCTTATGGAGCGGTCTCTAAGCTAATTTCAAACCCTTGTTTTATGCATCACCCCACCTCACCTTTCCCGTTAAGCAGCCATAGTGTGTCTTCTAAATGTGTGACTCTGTTCTGTTTTGTAATTCAGTTCAAGTGTAGCGATTTTGACATTCCCTCTATAAGCGATATCTTAGGATAAGTGTCTTTTTCTGTGTGACTTATTTCACTTAGAATCATCGTACCTAAATCCACTCATCATGCTGCTAACTAGCCTTATGACATTGATTTCATGGCTGAGTGATATTCCATTGTGCCAAGTACCACCATTTCTTTATCCATTTTTCTCTTTCCTGGGATATTGAAGGTGTACCGAAGCGGAGGTTCTTGGAAACAGAGCAGCCGTAAACTTTAGGGTGCCTGTGTCTTGTTGATTTTTAGTTTTCCCAATTTATACGCCCATGAGTGGAAGTGCCCTATGCTCTCTACGCTGTGTTTATTACTTGTTTCAGGACACACCGTACTCTTATCCAGAGTGCCTGTTGGCAATTTACATCCCGCCCATCAGCGTAGTAAGGCTCCCATGTCTCCATGGCCTGTCCTGCTTTTCTGGGTTTTACACTTTGTTTAGCATGGCCCTTTTGACCGAGGGCAAGCGAGACTTCTTTGTAGCGCTGATTTGCCCTTCCGGCTTGCTTGGTTGGCCAAAAAGGGCGTATGCGTTTTTTCCTGAATATATTCAGGAAAAAACGCATACGCCCTTTTTGGCCAAGGGCATCATTGTCAACGTTTTGCCGCTTTTCATATGCTTTAAAGGCGAGTCAAATCTACCTCCTGAAATCTGTTTCCTGCAAATCTGCCTTGCTTTCAAATCCTCTTCGTTGCCTTCCCTCAATATATTTGTGGACGAGAGTTCTCATTTATAACTCTGCACGTTTGTGAATTGCAGTGCCCCTGAGCTCCATTTGTCTCCTCGATTTTTTGGGAGCTGGCCGCAAAAGCGCAGGATTGCTTCAGGCCCTATTTTCGTTCTGGGGGGCAGGCTGAGCCTGTGGTTCATTCCTCTTCCTGATGGGAAAATGGAGTGACCTATGCCTGTCCCAACACCTAGGGCTCGTCTCTCGTTGGTTCCGCGTCTTCCCGTTCATCCTCAGGACAAATTGCAACCTGTACAATCAGGAGGTTAAAGGTGCTGATTCTCCAAGTAGGCAGATTGTTAGTCAAGCGGCTGGAATGGCGAACCCGAGCACAAGGAGGGGAGAAATGAGGTGCGTTTTAGAAACCTTTCCCGATCTCATGGCATACCATCTTTTGGGTTTCCCATGCATGTTTTGATGTAGGAAGATGCCCTTGTACCTGGAGATTTGAGACCCATGGGGTGTGTTCCCCGCAGTGTTACTTTAAAGTATCTGCGTTTGCTCACCCAACCTCACCAATCCTCTCAGCCCCAAGAGTGTCCAGCCTTATGTCTCATCCAGCTGTGGGTCTAGATATGGTCAATCCAGATTGCATCATAGACCCTGAACGGATTTTTAAGAATTTCTCTCTCTTTCACTGTCTTTGTTTTGTGGGTTTTTTAAAGTAATTTACATTTAGAATGAGGCTTGGCTGCTTTTCCCTGCTGTGTTGATGCCGCTTTACACCCTCTTGATTCACTTGCAGAGAGATATCGATACATAGGTTTTCAGAATCTTACTGGTCAGATATATTCTTGTGTTGTGACTAGGGTGTGTTGAGTCCAGTTCACTGAGCAGGGAGTAGGCCTTGTCTATTACATATTTGGCTTATGGAGGGGTCTCTGAGCTAATTTCAAGCCCTTGTTTTATGCATCACCCCACCTCACCTTTCCCGTTAAGCAGCCATAGTGTGTCTTCTAAAGGTGTGACTCTGTTCTGTTTTGTAATTCAGTTCAAGTGTAGCGATTTTGACATTCCCTCTATAAGCGATATCTTAGGATAAGTGTCTTTTTCTGTGTGACTTATTTCACTTAGCATCATCGTACCTAAATACACTCATCATGCTGCTAACTGGCCTTATGACATTGATTTCATGGCTGAGTGATATTCCATTGTGCCAAGTACCACCATTTCTTTATCCATTTTTCTCTTTCCTGGGATATTGAAGGTGTACCGAAGTGGAGGTTCTTGGAAACAGAGCAGCCGTAAAGTGTAGGGTGCCTGTGTCTTGTTGATTTTTAGTTTTCCCAATTTATACGCCCATGAGTGGAAGTGCCCTATGCTCTCAATGCTGTGTTTATTACTTGTTTCAGGACACACCGTACTCTTCTCCAGAGTGCCTGTTGGCAATTTATATCCCGCCCATCAGCGTAGCAAGGCTCCCATGTCTCCATGGCCTGTCCTGCTTTTCTGGTTTTTACAGTTTGTTCAGCATGGCCCTTTTGACCGAGGGCAAGCGAGACTTCTTTGTAGTGCTGATTTGCCCTTCCGGCTTGCTTGGTTGGCCAAAACGGGCGTATGCGTTTTTTCCTGAATATATTCAGGAAAAAACGCATACGCCCGTTTTGGCCAAGGGCATCATTGTCAACATTTTGCCGCTTTTCATGTGCTTTAAAGGCGAGTCGAATCTACCTCCTGAAATCTGTTTCCTGCAAATCTGCCTTGCTTTCAAATCCTCTTTGTTGCCTTCCCTCAATATATTTGTGGACGAGAGTTCTCATTTATAACTCTGCACGTTTGTGAATTGCAGTGCCCCTGAGCTCCATTTGTCTCCTCGCTTTTTTGGGAGCTGGCCGGAAAAGCGCAGGATTGCTTCAGGCCCTATTTTGGTTCTGGGTGGTAGGCTGAGCCTGTGGTTCATTCTTCTTCCTGATGGGAAAATGGAGTGACCTATGCCTGTCCCAACACCTAGGGCTCGTCTCTCGTTGGTTCCGCGTCTTCCCGTTCATCCTCAGGACAAATTGCAACCTGTACAATCAGGAGGTTAAAGGTGCTGATTCTCCAAGTAGGGAGATGGTTAGTCAAGCGGCTGGAATGGCGAACCCGAGCACAAGGAGAGGAGAAATGAGGTGCGTTTTAGAAACCTTTCCCGATCTCATGGCATACCATCTTCTGGGTTTCCCATGCATGTTTTGATGTAGGAAGATGCCCTTGTACCTGGAGATTTGAGACCCATGGGGTGGGTACCAAGCGGTATTACTTTAAAGTATCTGCATTTGCTCACCCAACCTCGCCAATCCTCTCAGCCCCAAGAGTGTCCAGCCTTATGTCTCATCCAGCTGTGGGTCTAGATATGGTCAATCCAGATTGCATCATAGACCCTGAACGGATTTTTAAGAATTTCTCTCTCTTTCACTGTCTTTGTTTTGTGGGTTTTTTAAAGTAATTTACATTTAGAATGGGGCTTGGCTGCTTTTCCCTGCTGTGTTGATGCCGCTTTACACCCTCTTGATTCACTTGCAGAGAGATATCGATACATAGGTTTTCAGAATCTTACTAGTCAGATATATTCTTGTGTTGTGACTAGGGTGTGTTGAGTCCAGTTCACTGAGCAGGGAGTAGGCCTTGTCTATTACATATTTGGCTTATGGAGCGGTCTCTGAGCTAATTTCAAACCCTTGTTTTATGCATCACCCCACCTCACCTTTCCCGTTAAGCAGCCATAGTGTGTCTTCTAAAGGTGTGCCTCTGTTCTGTTTTCTAATTCAGTTCAAGTGTAGCGATTTTGACATTCCCTCTATAAGCGATATCTTAGGATAAGTGTCTTTTTCTGTGTGACTTATTTCACTTAGCATCATCGTACCTAAATACACTCATCATGCTGCTAACTGGCCTTATGACATTGATTTCATGGCTGAGTGATATTCCATTGTGCCAAGTACCACCATTTCTTTATCCATTTTTCTCTTTCCGGGGATATTGAAGGTGTACCGAAGTGGAGGTTCTTGGAAACAGAGCAGCCGTAAAGTGTAGGGTGCCTGTGTCTTGTTGATTTTTAGTTTTCCCAATTTATACGCCCATGAGTGGAAGTGCCCTATGCTCTCTACGCTGTGTTTATTACTTGTTTCAGGACACACCGTACTCTTCTCCAGAGTGCCTGTTGGCAATTTATATCCCGCCCATCAGCGTAGCAAGGCTCCCATGTCTCCATGGCCTGTCCTGCTTTTCTGGTTTTTACAGTTTGTTCAGCATGGCCCTTTTGACCGAGGGCAAGCGAGACTTCTTTGTAGTGCTGATTTGCCCTTCCGGCTTGCTTGGTTGGCCAAAAAGGGCGTATGCGTTTTTTCCTGAATATATTCAGGAAAAAACGCATACGCCCTTTTTGGCCAAGGGCATCATTGTCAACATTTTGCCGCTTTTCATGTGCTTTAAAGGCGAGTCGAATCTACCTCCTGAAATCTGTTTCCTGCAAATCTGCCTTGCTTTCAAATCCTCTTCGTTGCCTTCCCTCAATATATTTGTGGACGAGAGTTCTCATTTATAACTCTGCACGTTTGTGAATTGCAGTGCCCCTGAGAGCCATTTGTCTTCTCGCTTTTTTGGGAGCTGGCCGCAAAAGCGCAGGATTGCTTCAGGCCCTATTTTGGTTCTGGGGGGCAGGCTGAGCCTGTGGTTCATTCTTCTTCCTGATGGGAAAATGGAGTGACCTATGCCGGTCCAAACACCTAGGGCTCGTCTCTCGTTGGTTCCGCGTCTTCCCGTTCATCCTCAGGACAAATTGCAACCTGTACAATCAGGAGGTTAAAGGTGCTGATTCTCCAAGTAGGCAGATGGTTAGTCAAGCGGCTGGAATGGCGAACCCGAGCACAAGGATAGGAGAAATGAGGTGCGTTTTAGAAACCTCTCCCGATCTCATGGCATACCATCTTCTGGGTTTCCCATGCATGTTTTGATGTAGGAAGATGCCCTTGTACCTGGAGATTTGAGACCCATGGGGTGTGTTCCCCGCAGTGTTACTTTAAAGTATCTGCGTTTGCTCACCCAACCTCACCAATCCTCTCAGCCCCAAGAGTGTCCAGCCTTATTTCTCATCCAGCTGTGGGTCTAGATATGGTCAATCCAGTTTGCATCATAGACACTGAACGGATTTTGTAAGAATTTCTCTCTCTTTCACTGTCTTTGTTTTGTGGGTTTTTTAAAGTAATTTACGTTTAGAATAGGGCTTGGCTGCTTTTCCCTGCTGTGTTGATGCCGCTTTACACCCTCTTGATTCACTTGCAGAGAGATATCGATACATAGGTTTTCAGATTCTTACTAGTCAGATATATTCTTGTGTGGTGACTAGGGGGTGTTGAGTCCAGTTCACTGAGCAGGGAGTAGGCCTTGTCTATTACATATTTGGCTTATGGAGCGGTCTCTGAGCTAATTTCAAACCCTTGTTTTATGCATCACCCCACCTCACCTTTCCCGTTAAGCAGCCATAGTGTGTCTTCTAAAGGTGTGACTCTGTTCTGTTTTGTAATTCAGTTCAAGTGTAGCGATTTTGACATTCCCTCTATAAGCGATATCTTAGGATAAGTGTCTTTTTCTGTGTGACTTATTTCACTTAGAATCTTCGTACCTAAATCCACTCATCATGCTGCTAACTAGCCTTATGACATTGATTTCATGGCTGAGTGATATTCTATTGTGCCAAGTACCACCATTTCTTTATCCATTTTTCTCTTTCCTGGGATATTGAAGGTGTACCGAAGCGGAGGTTCTTGGCAACAGAGCAGCCGTAAAGTTTGGGGTGCCTATGTCTTGTTGATTTTTAGTTTTCCCAATTTATACGCCCATGAGTGGAAGTGCCCTATGCTCTCTACGCTGTGTTTATTACTTGTTTCAGGACACACCGTACTCTTCTCCAGAGTGCCTGTTGGCAATTTACATCCCGCCCATCAGCGTAGCAAGGCTCCCATGTCTCCATGGCCTGTCCTGCTTTTCTGGTTTTTACAATTTGTTCAGCATGGCCCTTTTGACCGAGGGCAAGCGAGACTTCTTTGTAGCGCTGATTTGCCCTTCCGGCTTGCTTGGTTGGCCAAAAAGGGCCTATGCGTTTTTTCCTGAATATATTCAGGAAAAAACGCATACGCCCTTTTTGGCCAAGGGCATCATTGTCAACGTTTTGCCGCTTTTCATGTGCTTTAAAGGCGAGTCGAATCTACCTCCTGAAATCTGTTTCCTGCAAATCTGCCTTGCTTTCAAATCCTCTTCGTTGCCTTCCCTCAATATATTTGTGGACGAGAGTTCTCATTTATAACTCTGCACGTTTGTGAATTGCAGTGCCCCTGAGCTCCATTTGTCTCCTCGCTTTTTTGGGAGCTGGCCGCAAAAGCGCAGGATTGCTTCAGGCCCTATTTTCGTTTTGGGGGGCAGGCTGAGCCTGTGGTTCATTCTTCTTCCTGATGGGAAAATGGAGTGACCTATGCCTGTCCCAACACCTAGGGCTCGTCTCTCGTTGGTTCCGCGTCTTCCCGTTCATCCTCAGGACAAATTGCAACCTGTACAATCAGGAGGTTAAAGGTGCTGATTCTCCAAGTAGGCAGATAGTTAGTCAAGCGGCTGGAATGGCGAACCCGAGCACAAGGAGAGGAGAAATGAGGTGCGTTTTAGAAACCTTTCCCGATCTCATGGCATACCATCTTCTGGGTTTCCCATGCATGTTTTGATGTAGGAAGATGCCCTTGTACCTGGAGATTTGAGACCCATGGGGTGTGTTCCCCACAGTGTTACTTTAAAGTATCTGCATTTGCTCACCCAACCTCACCAATCCTCTCAGCCCCAAGAGTGTCCAGCCTTATGTCTCATCCAGCTGTGGGTCTAGATATGGTCAATCCAGTTTGCATCATAGACACTGAACGGATTTTGTAAGAATTTCTCTCTCTTTCACTGTCTTTGTTTTGTGGGTTTTTTAAAGTAATTTATGTTTAGAATTGGGATTGGCTGCTTTTCCCTGCTGTGTTGATGCCGCTTTACACCCTCTTGATTCACTTGCAGAGAGATATCGATACATAGGTTTTCAGATTCTTACTAGTCAGATATATTCTTGTGTGGTGACTAGGGTGTGTTGAGTCCAGTTCACTGAGCAGGGAGTAGGCCTTGTCTATTACATATTTGGCTTATGGAGCGGTCTCTGAGCTAATTTCAAACCCTTGTTTTATGCATCACCCCACCTCACCTTTCCCGTTAAGCAGCCATAGTGTGTCTTCTAAAGGTGTGACTCTGTTCTGTTTTGTACTTCAGTTCAAGTGTAGCGATTTTGACATTCCCTCTATAAGCGATATCTTAGGATAAGTGTCTTTTTCTGTGTGACTTATTTCACTTAGAATCATCGTACATAAATCGACTCATCATGCTGCTAACTAGCCTTATGACATTGATTTCATGGCTGAGTGATATTCCATTGTGCCAAGTACCACCATTTCTTTATCCATTTTTCTCTTTCCTGGGATATTGAAGGTGTACCGAAGCGGAGGTTCTTGGCAACAGAGCAGCCGTAAACTTTAGGGTGCCTGTGTCTTGTTGATTTTTAGTTTTCCCAATTTATACGCCCATGAGTGGAAGTGCCCTATGCTCTCTACGCTGTGTTTATTACTTGTTTCAGGACACACCGTACACTTCTCCAGAGTGCCTGTTGGCAATTTACATCCCGCCCATCAGCGTAGCAAGGCTCCCATGTCTCCATGGCCTGTCCTGCTTTTCTGGTTTTTACACTTTGTTCAGCATGGCCCTTTTGACCGAGGGCAATGGAGACTTCTTTGTAGCGCTGATTTGCCCTTCCGGCTTGCTCGGTTGGCCAAAAAGGGCGTATGCGTTTTTTCCTGAATATATTCAGGAAAAAACGCATACGCACTTTTTGGCCAAGGGCATAATTTTCAACGTTTTGTCGCTTTTCATGTGCTTTAAAGGCGAGTCGAATCTACCTCCTGAAATCTGTTTCCTGCAAATCTGCCTTGCTTTCAAATCCTCTTCGTTGCCTTCCCTCAATATATTTGTGGACGAGAGTTCTCATTTATAACTCTGCACGTTTGTGAATTGCAGTGCCCCTGAGCTCCATTTGTCTCCTCGCATTTTTGGGAGCTGGCCCCAAAAGCGCAGGATTGCTTCAGGCCCTATTTTGGTTCTGGGGGGCAGGCTGAGCCTGTGGTTCATTCTTCTTCCTGATGGGAAAATGGAGTGACCTATGCCTGTCCCAACACCTAGGGCTCGTCTCTCGTTGGTTCCACGTCTTCCCGTTCATAGTCAGGACAAATTGCAACCTGTACAATCAGGAGGTTAAAGGTGCTGATTCTCCAAGTAGGCAGATGGTTAGTCAAGCGGCTGGAATGGCGAACCCGAGCACAACGAGGGGAGAAATGAGGTGCGTTTTAGAAACCTTTCCCGATCTCATGGCATACCATCTTCTCGGTTTCCCATGCATGTTTTGATGTAGGAAGATGCCCTTGTACCTGGAAATTTGAGACCCATGGGGTGTGTTCCCCGCAGTGTTACTTTAAAGTATCTGCGTTTGCTCACCCAACCTCACCAATCCTCTCAGCCCCAAGAGTGTCCAGCCTTATGTCTCATCCCGCTGTGGGTCTAGATATGGTCAATCCAGGTTGCATCAGAGACCCTGAACGGATTTTGTAAGAATTTCTCTCTCTTTCACTGTCTTTGTTTTGTGGGTTTTTTAAAGTACTTTACGTTTAGAATGGGGCTTGGCTGCTTTTCCCTGCTGTGTTGATGCCGCTTTACACCCTCTTGATTCACTTGCAGAGAGATATCGATACATAGGTTTTCAGAATCTTACTAGTCAGATATATTCTTGTGTGGTGACTAGGGTGTGTTGAGTCCAGTTCACTGAGCAGGGAGTAGGCCTTGTCTATTACATATTTGGCTTATGGAGCGCTGTCTGAGCTAATTTCAAACCCTTGTTTTATGCATCACCCCACCTCACCTTTCCCGTTAAGCAGCCATAGTGTGTCTTCTACAGGTGTGACTCTGTTCTGTTTTGTAATTCAGTTCAAGTGTAGCGATTTTGACATTCCCTCTATAAGCGATATCTTAGGATAAGTGTCTTTTTCTGTGTGACTTATTTCACTTAGAATCATCGTACCTAAATCCACTCATCATGCTGCTAACTAGCCTTATGACATTGATTTCATGGCTGAGTGATATTCCATTGTGCCAAGTACCACCATTTCTTTATCCATTTTTCTCTTTCCTGGGATATTGAAGGTGTACCGAAGCGGAGGTTCTTGGCAACAGAGCAGCCGTAAACTTTAGGGTGCCTGTGTCTTGTTGATTTTTAGTTTTCCCAATTTATACGCCCATGAGTGGAAGTGCCCTATGCTCTCTACGCTGTGTTTATTACTTGTTTCAGGACACACCGTACTCTTCTCCAGAGTGCCTGTTGGCAATTTACCTCCCGCCCATCAGTGTAGCAAGGCTCCCATGTCTCCATGGCCTGTCCTGCTTTTCTGGTTTTTACCATTTGTTCAGCATGGCCTTTTTGACCGAGGGCAAGCGAGACTTCTTTGTAGCGCTGATTTGCCCTTCCGGCTTGCTTGGTTGCCCTAAAAGGGCGTATGCGTTTTTTCCTGAATATATTCAGGAAAAAACGTATACGCCCTTTTTGGCCAAGGGCATCATTGTCAACGTTTTGCCGCTTTTCATGTGCTTTAAAGGCGAGTCGAATCTACCTCCTGAAATCTGTTTCCTGCAAATCTGCCTTGCTTTCAAATCCTCTTCGTTGCCTTCCCTCAATATATTTGTGGACGAGAGTTCTCATTTATAACTCTGCACGTTTGTGAATTGCAGTGCCCCTGAGCTCCATTTGTCTCCTCGCATTTTTGGGAGCTGGCCGCAAAAGCGCAGGATTGCTTCAGGCCCCATTTTGGTTCTGGGGGGCAGGCTGAGCCTGTGGTTCATTCTTCTTCCTGATGGGAAAATGGAGTGACCTATGCCTGTCCCAACACCTAGGGCTCGTCTCTCGTTGGTTCCGCGTCTTCCCGTTCATCCTCAGGACAAATTGCAACCTGTACAATCAGGAGGTTAAAGGTGCTGATTCTCCAAGTAGGCAGATGGTTAGTCAAGCGGCTGGAATGGCGAACCCGAGCACAAGGAGAGGAGAAATGAGGTGCGTTTTAGAAACCTTTCCCGATCTCATGGCATACCATCTTCTGGGTTTCCCATGCATGTTTTGATGTAGGAAGATGCCCTTGTACCTGGAGATTTGAGACCCATGGGGTGTGTTCCCCGCAGTGTTACTTTAAAGTATCTGCGTTTGCTCACCCAACCTCACCAATCCTCTCAGCCCCAAGAGTGTCCAGCCTTATGTCTCATCCCGCTGTGGGTCTAGATATGGTCAATCCAGGTTGCATCATAGACCCTGAACGGATTTTGTAAGAATTTCTCTCTCTTTCACTGTCTTTGTTTTGTGGGTTTTTTAAAGTAATTTATGTTTAGAATGGGTCTTGGCTGCTTTTCCCTGCTGTGTTGATGCCGCTTTACACCCTCTTGATTCACTTGCAGAGAGATATCGATACATAGGTTTTCAGATTCTTACTAGTCAGATATATTCTTGTGTGGTGACTAGGGTGTGTTGAGTCCAGTTCACTGAGCAGGGAGTAGGCCTTGTCTATTACATATTTGGCTTATGGAGCGGTCTCTGAGCTAATTTCAAACCCTTGTTTTATGCATCACCCCACCTCACCTTTCCGGTTAAGCAGCCATAGTGTGTCTTCTAAAGGTGTGACTCTGTTCTGTTTTGTAATTCAGTTCAAGTGTAGCGATTTTGACATTCGCTCTATAAGCGATATCTTAGGATAAGTGTCTTTTTCTGTGTGACTTATTTCACTTAGAATCATCGTACCTAAATCCACTCATCATGCTGCTAACTAGCCTTATGACATTGATTTCATGGCTGAGTGATATTCCATTGTGCCAAGTACCACCATTTATTTATCCATTTTTCTCTTTCCTGGGATATTGAAGGTGTACCGAAGCGTAGGTTCTTGGCAACAGAGCAGCCGTAAAGTTTGGGGTGCCTATGTCTTGTTGATTTTTAGTTTTCCCAATTTATACGCCCATGAGTGGAAGTGCCCTATGCTCTCTACGCTGTGTTTATTACTTGTTTCAGGACACACCGTACTCTTCTCCAGAGTGCCTGTTGGCAATTTACATCCCGCCCATCAGCGTAGCAAGGCTCCCATGTCTCCATGGCCTGTCCTGCTTTTCTGGTTTTTACACTTGGTTCAGCATGGCCCTTTTGACCGAGGGCAAGCGAGACTTCTTTGTAGCGCTGATTAGCCCTTCCGGCTTGCTTGGTTGGCCAAAAAGGGCGTATGCGTTTTTTCCTGAATATTTTCAGGAAAAAACGCATACGCCCTTTTTGTCTAAGGGCATCATTGTCAACGTTTTGTCGCTTTTCATGTGCTTTAAAGGCGAGTCGAATCTACCTCCTGAAATCTGTTTCCTGCAAATCTGCCTTGCTTTCAAATCCTCTTCGTTGCCTTCCCTCAATATATTTGTGGACGAGAGTTCTCATTTATAACTCTGCACGTTTGTGAATTGCCGTGCCCCTGAGATCCATTTGTCTCCTCGCTTTTTTGGGAGCTGGCCGCAAAAGCGCAGGATTGCTTCAGGCCCTATTTTGGTTCTGGGGGGTAGGCTGAGCCTGTGGTTCATTCTTCTTCCTGATGGGAAAATGGAGTGACCTATGCCTGTCCCAACACCTAGGGCTCGTCTCTCGTTGGTTCCGCGTCTTCCCGTTCATCCTCAGGACAAATTGCAACCTGTACAATCAGGAGGATAAAGGTGCTGATTCTCCAATTAGGGAGATGGTTAGTCAAGCGGCTGGAATGGCGAACCCGAGCACAAGGAGAGGAGAAATGAGGTGCGTTTTAGAAACCTTTCCCGATCTCATGGCATACCATCTTCTGGGTTTCCCATGCATGTTTTGATGTAGGAAGATGCCCTTGTACCTGGAGATTTGAGACCCATGGGGTGTGTTCCCCGCAGTGTTACTTTAAAGTATCTGCGTTTGCTCACCCAACCTCACCAATCCTCTCAGCCCCAAGAGTGTCCAGCCTTATGTCTCATCCAGCTGTGGGTCTAGATATGGTCAATCCAGTTTGCATCATAGACACTGAACGGATTTTGTAAGAATTTCTCTCTCTTTCACTGTCTTTGTTTTGTGGGTTTTTTAAAGTAATTTATGTTTAGAATGGGCCTTGGCTGCTTTTCCCTGCTGTGTTGATGCCGCTTTACACCCTCTTGATTCACTTGCAGAGAGATATCGATACATAGGTTTTCAGATTCTTACTAGTCAGATATATTCTTGTGTGGTGACTAGGGTGTGTTGAGTCCAGTTCACTGAGCAGGGAGTAGGCCTTGTCTATTACATATTTGGCTTATGGAGCGGTCTCTGAGCTAATTTCAAACCCTTGTTTTATGCATCACCCCACCTCACCTTTCCCGTTAAGCAGCCATAGTGTGTCTTCTACAGGTGTGACTCTGTTCTGTTTTGTAATTCAGTTCAAGTGTAGCGATTTTGACATTCCCTCTCTAAGCGATACCTTAGGATAAGTGGCTTTTTCTGTGTGACTTATTTCACTTAGAATCATCGTACATAAATCGACTCATCATGCTGCTAACTAGCCTTATGACATTGATTTCATGGCTGAGTGATATTCCATTGTGCCAAGTACCACCATTTCTTTATCCATTTTTCTCTTTCCTGGGATATTAAAGGTGTACCGAAGCGGAGGTTCTTGGCAACAGAGCAGCCGTAAACTTTAGGGTGCCTGTGTCTTGTTGATTTTTAGTTTTCCCAATTTATACGCCCATGAGTGGAAGTGCCCTATGCTCTCTACGCTGTGTTTATTACTTGTTTCAGGACACACCGTACTCTTCTCCAGAGTGCCTGTTGGCAATTTACATCCCGCCCATCAGCGTAGCAAGGCTCCCATGTCTCCATGGCCTGTCCTGCTTTTCTGGTTTTTACACTTTGTTCAGCATGGCCCTTTTGACCGAGGGCAATGGAGACTTCTTTGTAGCGCTGATTTGCCCTTCCGGCTTGCTTGGTTGGCCAAAAAGGGCGTATGCGTTTTTTCCTGAATATATTCAGGAAAAAACGCATACGCCCTTTTGGGCCAAGGGCATAATTGTCAACATTTTGCCGCTTTTCATGTGCTTTAAAGGCGAGTCGTATCTACCTCCTGAAATCTGTTTCCTGCAAATCTGCCTTGCTTTCAAATCCTCTTCGTTGCCTTCCCTCAATATATTTGTGGACGAGATTTCTCATTTATAACTCTGCATGTTTGTGAATTGCAGTGCCCCTGAGCTCCATTTGTCTCCTCGCTTTTTTGGGAGCTGGCCGCAAAAGCGCAGGATTGCTTCAGGCCCTATTTTGGTTCTGGGGGGCAGGCTGAGCCTGTGGTTCATTCTTCTTCCTGATGGGAAAATGGAGTGACCTATGCCTGTCCCAACACCTAGGGCTCGTCTCTCGTTGGTTCCGCGTCTTCCCGTTCATCCTCAGGACAAATTGCAACGTGTACAATCAGGAGGTTAAAGGTGCTGATTCTCCAAGTAGGCAGATGGTTAGTCAAGCGGCTGGAATGGCGAACCCGAGCACAAGGAGGGGAGAAATGAGGTGCGTTTTAGAAACCTTTCCCGATCTCATGGCATACCATCTTCTGGGTTTCCCATGCATGTTTTGATGTAGGAAGATGCCCTTGTACCTGGAGATTTGAGACCCATGGGGTGTGTTCCCCACAGTGTTACTTTAAAGTATCTGCGTTTGCTCACCCAACCTCACCAATCCT
This sequence comes from Eubalaena glacialis, assembly GCF_028564815.1. Taxonomy (NCBI): domain Eukaryota; kingdom Metazoa; phylum Chordata; class Mammalia; order Artiodactyla; family Balaenidae; genus Eubalaena; species Eubalaena glacialis. Next base: position 780,999 of record NW_026871426.1, read on the forward strand.
CTCAGCCCCAAGAGTGTCCAGCCTTATGTCTCATCCCGCTGTGGGTCTAGATATGGTCAATCCAGTTTGCATCATAGACACTGAACGGATTTTGTAAGAATTTCTCTCTCTTTCACTGTCTTTGTTTTGTGGGTTTTTTTAAAGTAATTTATGTTTAGAATTGGGCTTGGCTGCTTTTCCCTGCTGTGTTGATGCCGCTTTAAACCCTCTTGATTCACTTGCAGAGAGATATCGATACATAGGTTTTCAGATTCTTACTAGTCAGATATATTCTTGTGTGGTGACTAGGGTGTGTTGAGTCCAGTTCACTGAGCAGGGAGTAGGCCTTGTCTATTACATATTTGGCTTATGGAGCGGTCTCTGAGCTAATTTCAAACCCTTGTTTTATGCATCACCCCACCTCACCTTTCCCGTTAAGCAGCCATAGTGTGTCTTCTAAAGGTGTGACTCTGTTCTGTTTTGTAATTCAGTTCAAGTGTAGCGATTTTGACATTCCCTCTATAAGCGATATCTTAGGATAAGTGTCTTTTTCTGTGTGACTTATTTCACTTAGAATCATCGTACCTAAATCCACTCATCATGCTGCTAACTAGCCTTATGACATTGATTTCATGGCTGAGTGATATTCCATTGTGCCAAGTACCACCATTTCTTTATCCATTTTTCTCTTTCCTGGGATATTGAAGGTGTACCGAAGCGGAGGTTCTTGGAAACAGAGCAGCCGTAAAGTTCTGGGTGCCTGTGTCTTGTTGATTTTTAGTTTTCCCAATTTATACGCCCATGAGTGGAAGTGCCCTATGCTCTCTACGCTGTGTTTATTACTTGTTTCAGGACACACCGTACTCTTCTCCAGAGTGCCTGTTGGCAATTTACATCCCGCCCATCAGCGTAGCAAGGCTCCCATGTCTCCATGGCCTGTCCTGCTTTTCTGGTTTTTACAATTTGTTCAGCATGGCCCTTTTGACCGAGGGCAAGTGAGACTTCTTTGTAGCGCGGATTTGCCCTTCCGGCTTGCTTGGTTGGCCAAAAAGGGCGTATGCGTTTTTTCCTGAATATATTCAGGAAAAAAAGCATACGCCCTTTTTGGCCAAGGGCATCATTGTCAACGTTTTGTCGCTTTTCATGTGCTTTAAAGGCGAGTCGAATCTACCTTCTGAAATCTGTTTCCTGCAAATCTGCCTTGCTTTCAAATCCTCTTCGTTGCCTTCCCTCAATATATTTGTGGACGAGAGTTCTCATTTATAACTCTGCACGTTTGTGAATTGCAGTGCCCCTGAGCTCCATTTGTCTCCTCGCATTTTTGGGAGCTGGCCGCAAAAGCACAGGATTGCTTCAGGCCCTATTTTGGTTCTGGGGGGCAGGCTGAGACTGTGGTTCATTCTTCTTCCTGATGGGAAAATGGAGTGACCTATGCCTGTCCCAACACCTAGGGCTCGTCTCTCGTTGGTTCCACGTCTTCCCGTTCATCCTCAGGACAAATTGCAACCTGTACAATCAGGAGGTTAAAGGTGCTGATTCTCCAAGTAGGCAGATGGTTAGTCAAGCGGCTGGAATGGCGAACCCGAGCACAAGGAGGGGAGAAATGAGGTGCGTTTTAGAAACCTTTCCCGATCTCATGGCATACCATCTTCTGGGTTTCCCATGCATGTTTTGATGTAGGAAGATGCCCTTGTACCTGGAGATTTGAGACCCATGGGGTGTGTTCCCCGCAGTGTTACTTTAAAGTATCTGCGTTTACTCACCCAACCTCACCAATCCTCTCAGCCCCAAGAGTGTCCAGCCTTATGTCTCATCCCGCTGTGGGTCTAGATATGGTCAATCCAGTTTGCATCATAGACACTGAACGGATTTTGTAAGAATTTCTCTCTCTTTCACTGTCTTTGTTTTGTGGGTTTTTTAAAGTAATTTATGTTTAGAATTGGGCTTGGCTGCTTTTCCCTGCTGTGTTGATGCCGCTTTAAACCCTCTTGATTCACTTGCAGAGAGATATCGATACATAGGTTTTCAGATTCTTACTAGTCAGATATATTCTTGTGTGGTGACTAGGGTGTGTTGAGTCCAGTTCACTGAGCAGGGAGTAGGCCTTGTCTATTACATATTTGGCTTATGGAGCGGTCTCTGAGCTAATTTCAAACCCTTGTTTTATGCATCACCCCACCTCACCTTTCCCGTTAAGCAGCCATAGTGTGTCTTCTAAAGGTGTGACTCTGTTCTGTTTTGTAATTCAGTTCAAGTGTAGCGATTTTGACATTCCCTCTATAAGCGATATCTTAGGATAAGTGTCTTTTTCTGTGTGACTTATTTCACTTAGAATCATCGTACCTAAATCCACTCATCATGCTGCTAACTAGCCTTATGACATTGATTTCATGGCTGAGTGATATTCCATTGTGCCAAGTACCACCATTTCTTTATCCATTTTTCTCTTTCCTGGAATATTGAAGGTGTACCGAAGCGGAGGTTCTTGGAAACAGAGCAGCCGTAAACTTTAGGGTGCCTGTGTCTTGTTGATTTTTAGTTTTCCCAATTTATACGGCCATGAGTGGAAGTGCCCTATGCTCTCTACGCTGTGTTTATTACTTGTTTCAGGACACACCGTACTCTTCTCCAGAGTGCCTGTTGGCAATTTACATCCCGCCCATCAACGTAGCAAGGCTCCCATGTCTCCATGGCCTGTCCTGCTTTTCTGGTTTTTACAATTTGTTCAGCATGGCCCTTTTGACCGAGGGCAAGCGAGACTTCTTTTTAGCGCTGATTTGCCCTTCCGGCTTGCTTGGTTGGCCAAAAAGGGCGTATGCGTTTTTTCCTGAATATATTCAGGAAGAAACGCATACGCCCTTTTTGGCCAAGGGCATCATTGTCAACGTTTTGTCGCTTTTCATGTGCTTTAAAGGCGAGTCGAATCTACCTCCTGAAATCTGTTTCCTACAAATCTGCCTTGCTTTCAAATCCTCTTCGTTGCCTTCCCTCAATATATTTGTGGACGAGAGTTCTCATTTATAACTCTGCACGTTTGTGAATTGCAGTGCCCCTGAGCGCCATTTGTCTCCTCGCATTTTTGGGAGCTGGCCGCAAAAGTGCAGGATTGCTTCAGGCCCTATTTTGGTACTGGGGGGCAGGCTGAGCCTGTGGTTCATTCTTCTTCCTGATGGGAAAATGGAGTGACCTATGCCTGTCCCAACACCTAGGGCTCGTCTGTCGTTGGTTCCGCGTCTTCCCGTTCATCCTCAGGACAAATTGCAACCTGTACAATCAGGAGGTTAAAGGTGCTGATTCTCCAAGTAGGCAGATGGTTAGTCAAGCAGCTGGAATGGCGAACCCGAGCACAAGGAGGGGAGAAATGAGGTGCGTTTTAGAAACCTTTCCCTATCTCATGGCATACCATCTTCTGGGTTTCCCATGCATGTTTTGATGTAGGAAGATGCCCTTGTACCTGGAGATTTAAGACCCATGGGGTGTGTTCCCCGCAGTGTTACTTTAAAGTATCTGCGTTTGCTCACCCAACCTCACCAGTCCTCTCAGCCCCAAGAGTGTCCAGCCTTATGTCTCATCCAGCTGTGGGGCTAGATATGGTCAATCCAGTTTGCATCATAGACACTGAACGGATTTTGTAAGAATTTCTCTCTCTTTCACTGTCTTTGTTTTGTGGGTTTTTTAAAGTAATTTATGTTTAGAATCGGGCTTGGCTGCTTTTCCCTGCTGTGTTGATGCCGCTTTAAACCCTCTTGATTCACTTGCAGAGAGATATCGATACATAGGTTTTCAGATTCTTACTAGTCAGATATATTCTTGTGTGGTGACTAGGGTGTGTTGAGTCCAGTTCACTGAGCAGGGAGTAGGCCTTGTCTATTACATATTTGGCTTATGGAGCGGTGTCTGAGCTAATTTCAAACCCTTGTTTTATGCATCACCCCACCTCACCTTTCCCGTTAAGCAGCCATAGTGTGTCTTCTAAAGGTGTGACTCTGTTCTGTTTTGTAATTCAGTTCAAGTGTAGCGATTTTGACATTCCCTCTATAAGCGATATCTTAGGATAAGTGTCTTTTTCTGTGTGACTTATTTCACTTAGAATCATCGTACCTAAATCCACTCATCATGCTGCTAACTAGCCTTATGACATTGATTTCATGGCTGAGTGATATTCCATTGTGCCAAGTACCACCATTTGTTTATCCATTTTTCTCTTTCCTAGGATATTGATGGTGTACCGAAGCGGAGGTTCTTGGAAACAGAGCAGCCGTAAACTTTAGGGTGCCTGTGTCTTGTTGATTTTTACTTTTCCCAATTTATACGCCCATGAGTGGAAGTGCCCTATGCTCTCTAAGCTGTGTTTATTACTTGTTTCAGGACACACCGTACACTTCTCCAGAGTGCCTGTTGGCAATTTACATCCCGCCCATCAGCGTAGCAAGCCTCCCATGTCTCCATGGCCTGTCCTGCTTTTCTGGTTTTTACACTTTTTTCAGGATGGCCCTTTTGACCGAGGGCAAGCGAGACTTCTTTGTAGCGCTGATTTGCCCTTCCGGCTTGCTTGGTTGGCCAAAAAGGGCGTATGCGTTTTTTCCTGAATATATTCAGGAAAAAACGCATACGCCCTTTTTGGCCAAGGGCATCATTGTCAACATTTTGCCGCTTTTCATGTGCTTTAAAGGCGAGTCGTATCTACCTCCTGAAATCTGTTTCCTGCAAATCTGCCTTGCTTTCAAATCCTCTTCGTTGCCTTCCCTCAATATATTTGTGGACGAGAGTTCTCATTTATAACTCTGCACGTTTGTGAATTGCAGTGCCCCTGAGCTCCATTTGTCTCCTCGCATTTTTGGGAGCTGGCCGCAAAAGCGCAGGATTGCTTCAGGCCCTATTTTGGTTCTGGGGGGCAGGCTGAGCCTGTGGTTCATTCTTCTTCCTGATGGGAAAATGGAGTGACCTATGCCTGTCCCAACACCTAGGGCTCGTCTCTCGTTGGTTCCGCGTCTTCCCGTTCATCCTCAGGACAAATTGCAACCTGTACAATCAGGAGGTTAAAGGTGCTGATTCTCCAAGTAGGGAGATGGTTAGTCAAGCGGCTGGAATGGCGAACCCGAGCACAAGGAGGGGAGAAATGAGGTGCGTTTTAGAAACCTTTCCCGATCTCATGGCATACCATCTTCTGGGTTTCCCATGCATGTTTTGATGTAGGAAGATGCCCTTGTACCTGGAGATTTGAGACCCATGGGGTGTGTTCCCCGCAGTGTTACTTTGAAGTATCTGCGTTTGCTCACCCAACCTCACCAATCCTCTCAGCCCCAAGAGTGTCCAGCCTTATGTCTCATCCCGCTGTGGGTCTAGATATGGTCAATCCAGTTTGCATCATAGACACTGAACGGATTTTGTAAGAATTTCTCTCTCTTTCACTGTCTTTGTTTTGTGGGTTTTTTAAAGTAATTTATGTTTAGAATTGGGCTTGGCTGCTTTTCCCTGCTGTGTTGATGCCGCTTTACACCCTCTTGATTCACTTGCAGAGAGATATCGATACATAGGTTTTCAGATTCTTACTAGTCAGATATATTCTTGTGTGGTGACTAGGGTGTGTTGAGTCCAGTTCACTGAGCAGGGAGTAGGCCTTGTCTATTACATATTTGGCTTATGGAGCGGTCTCTGAGCTAATTTCAAACCCTTGTTTTATGCATCACCCCACCTCACCTTTCCCGTTAAGCAGCCATAGTGTGTCTTCTAAAGGTGTGACTCTGTTTTGTTTTGTAATTCAGTTCAAGTGTAGCGATTTTGACATTCCCTCTATAAGCGATATCTTAGGATAAGTGTCTTTTTCTGTGTGAGTTATTTCACTTAGAATCATCGTACCTAAATCCACTCATCATGCTGCTAACTAGCCTTATGACATTGATTTCATGGCTGAGTGATATTCCACTGTGCCAAGTACCACCATTTCTTTATCCATTTTTCTCTTTCCTGGAATATTGAAGGTGTACCGAAGCGGAGGTTCTTGGAAACAGAGTAGCCGTAAACTTTAGGGTGCCTGTGCCTTGTTGATTTTTAGTTTTCCCAATTTATACGCCCATGAGTGGAAGTGCCCTATGCTCTCTACGCTGTGTTTATTACTTGTTTCAGGACACACCGTAGTCTTCTCCAGAGTGCCTGATGGCAATTTACATCCCGCCCATCAGCGTAGCAAGGCTCCCATGTCTCCATGGCCTGTCCTGCTTTTCTGGTTTTTACACTTTTTTCAGCATGGCCCTTTTGACTGAGGGCAAGCGAGAGTTCTTTGTAGCTCTGATTTGCACTTCCGGCATGCTTGGTTGGCCAAAAAGGGCGTATGCGTTTTTTCCTGAATATATTCAGGAAAAAACGCATACGCCCTTTTTGGCCAAGGGCATCATTGTCAACATTTTGCCGCTTTTCATGTGCTTTAAAGGCGAGTCGTATCTACCTCCTGAAATCTGTTTCCTGCAAATCTGCCTTGCTTTCAAATCCTCTTCGTTGCCTTCCCTCAATATATTTGTGGACGAGAGTTCTCATTTATAACTCTGCACGTTTGTGAATTGCAGTGCCCCTGAGCTCCATTTGTCTCCTCGCTTTTTTGGGAGCTGGCCGCAAAAGCGCAGGATTGCTTCAGGCCCTATTTTGGTTCTGGGGGGCAGGCTGAGCCTGTGGTTCATTCTTCTTCCTGATGGGAAAATGGAGTGACCTATGCCTGTCCCAACACCTAGGGCTCGTCTCTCGTTGGTTCCGTGTCTTCCCGTTCATCCTCAGGACAAATTGCAACCTGTACAATCAGGAGGTTAAAGGTGCTGATTCTCCAAGTAGGGAGATGGTTAGTCAAGCGGCTGGAATGGCGAACCCGAGCACAAGGAGAGGAGAAATGAGGTGCGTTTTAGAAACCTTTCCCGATCTCATGGCATACCATCTTCTGGGTTTCCCATGCATGTTTTGATGTAGGAAGATGCCCTTGTACCTGGAGATTTGAGACCCATGGGGTGTGTTCCCTGCAGTGTTACTTTAAAGTATCTGCGTTTGCTCACCCAACCTCACCAATCCTCTCAGCCCCAAGAGTGTCCAGCCTTATGTCTCATCCAGCTGTGGGCCTAGATATGGTCAATCCAGTTTGCATCATAGACACTGAACGGATTTTGTAAGAATTTCTCTCTCTTTCACTGTCTTTGTTTTGTGGGTTTTTTAAAGTAATTTATGTTTAGAATTGGGCTTGGCTGCTTTTCCCTGCTGTGTTGATGCCGCTTTAAACCCTCTTGATTCACTTGCAGAGAGATATCGATACATAGGTTTTCAGATTCTTACTAGTCAGATATATTCTTGTGTGGTGACTAGGGTGTGTTGAGTCCAGTTCACTGAGCAGGGAGTAGGCCTTGTCTATTACATATTTGGCTTATGGAGCGGTGTCTGAGCTAATTTCAAACCCTTGTTTTATGCATCACCCCACCTCACCTTTCCCGTTAAGCAGCCATAGTGTGTCTTCTAAAGGTGTGACTCTGTTCTGTTTTGTAATTCAGTTCAAGTGTAGCGATTTTGACATTCCCTCTATAAGCGATATCTTAGGATAAGTGTCTTTTTCTGTGTGACTTATTTCACTTAGAATCATCGTACCTAAATCCACTCATCATGCTGCTAACTAGCCTTATGACATTGATTTCATGGCTGAGTGATATTCCATTGTGCCAAGTACCACCATTTCTTTATCCATTTTTCTCTTTCCTGGGATATTGAAGGTGTACCGAAGTGGAGGTTCTTGGAAACAGAGCAGCCGTAAAGTTTGGGGTGCCTGTGTCTTGTTGATTTTTAGTTTTCCCAATTTATACGCCCATGAGTGGAAGTGCCCTATGCTCTCTACGCTGTGTTTATTACTTGTTTCAGGACACACCGTACTCTTCTCCAGAGTGCCTGTTGGCAATTTACATCCCGCCCATCAGCGTAGCAAGGCTCCCATGTCTCCATGGCCTGTCCTACTTTTCTGGTTTTTACAATTTGTTCAGCATGGCCCTTTTGACCGAGGGCAAGCGAGACTTCTTTGTAGCGCTGATTTGCCCTTCCGGCTTGCTTGGTTGGCCAAAAAGGGCGTATGCGTTTTTTCCTGAATATATTCAGGAAAAAACGCATACGCCCTTTTTGGCCAAGGGCATCATTGTCAACGTTTTGCCGCTTTTCATGTGCTTTAAAGGCGAGTCGAATCTACCTCCTGAAATCTGTTTCCTGCAAATCTGCCTTGCTTTCAAATCCTCTTCGTTGCCTTCCCTCAATATATTTGTGGACGAGAGTTCTCATTTATAACTCTGCACGTTTGTGAATTGCAGTGCCCCTGAGATCCATTTGTCTCCTCGCATTTTTGGGAGCTGGCCGCAAAAGCGCAGGATTGCTTCAGGCCCTATTTTGGTTCTGGGGGGCAGGCTGAGCCTGTGGTTCATTCTTCTTCCTGATGGGAAAATGGAGTGACCTATGCCTGTCCCAACACCTAGGGCTCGTCTGTCGTTGGTTCCGCGTCTTTCCGTTCATCCTCAGGACAAATTGCAACCTGTACAATCAGGAGGTTAAAGGTGCTGATTCTCCAAGTAGGCAGATGGTTAGTCAAGCGGCTGGAATGGCGAACCTGAGCACAAGGAGGGAAGAAATGAGGTGCGTTTTAGAAACCTTTCCCGATCTCATGGCATACCATCTTCTGGGTTTCCCATGCATGTTTTTATGTAGGAAGATGCCCTTGTACCTGGAGATTTGAGACCCATGGGGTGTGTTCCCCGCAGTGTTACTTTAAAGTATCTGCGTTTGCTCACCCAACCTCACCAATCCTCTCAGCCCCAAGAGTGTCCAGCCTTATGTCTCATCCCGCTGTGGGTCTAGATATGGTCAATCCAGGTTGCATCAGAGACCCTGAACGGATTTTGTAAGAATTTCTCTCTCTTTCACTGTCTTTGTTTTGTGGGTTTTTTAAAGTAATTTATGTTTAGAATGGGGCTTGGCTGCTTTTCCCTGCTGTGTTTATGCCGCTTTACACCCTCTTGATTCACTTGCAGAGAGATATCGATACATAGATTTTCAGAATCTTACTAGTCAGATATATTTTTGTGTGGTGACTAGGGTGTGTTGAGTCCAGTTCACTGAGCAGGGAGTAGGCCTTGTCTATTACATATTTGGCTTATGGAGCGGTCTCTGAGCTAATTTCAAACCCTTGTTTTATGCATCACCCCACCTCACCTTTCCCGTTAAGCAGCCATAGTGTGCCTTCTAAAGGTGTGACTCTGTTCTGTTTTGTAATTCAGTTCAAGTGTAGCGATTTTGACATTCCCTCTATAAGCGATATCTTAGGATTAGTGTCTTTTTCTGTGTGACTTATTTCACTTAGAATCATCGTACCTAAATCCACTCATCATGCTGCTAACTAGCCTTATGACATTGATTTCATGGCTGAGTGATATTCCACTGTGCCAAGTACCACCATTTCTTTATCCATTTTTCTCTTCCCTGGGATATTGAAGGTGTACCGAAGCGGAGGTTCTTGGAAACAGAGCACCCGTAAACTTTAGGGTGCCTGTGTCTTGTTGATTTTTAGTTTTCCCAATTTATACGCCCATGAGTGGAAGTGCCCTATGCTCTCTACGCTGTGTTTATTACTTGTTTCAGGACACACCGTAGTCTTCTCCAGAGTGCCTGATGGCAATTTACATCCCGCCCATCAGCGTAGCAAGGCTCCCATGTCTCCATGGCCTGTCCTGCTTTTCTGGTTTTTACACTTTTTTCAGCATGGCCCTTTTGACCGAGGGCAAGCGAGACTTCTTTGTAGCGCTGATTTGCCCTTCCGGCATGCTTGGTTGGCCAAAAAGGGCGTATGCGTTTTTTCCTGAATATATTCAGGAAAAAACGCATACGCCCTTTTTGGCCAAGGGCATCATTGTCAACATTTTGCCGCTTTTCATGTGCTTTAAAAGTGAGTCGTATCTACCTCCTGAAATCTGTTTCCTGCAAATCTGCCTTGCTTTCAAATCCTCTTCGTTGCCTTCCCTCAATATATTTGTGGACGAGAGTTCTCATTTATAACTCTGCATGTTTGTGAATTGCAGTGCCCCTGAGCTCCATTTGTCTCCTCGCTTTTTTGGGAGCTGGCCGCAAAAGCGCAGGATTGCTTCAGGCCCTATTTTGGTTCTGGGGGGCAGGCTGAGCCTGTGGTTCATTCTTCTTCCTGATGGGAAAATGGAGTGACCTATGCCTGTCCCAACACCTAGGGCTCGTCTCTCGTTGGTTCCGCATCTTCCCGTTCATCCTCAGGACAAATTGCAACCTGTACAATCAGGAGGTTAAAGGTGCTGATTCTCCAAGTAGGCAGATGGTTACTCAAGCGGCTGGAATGGCGAACCCGAGCACAAGGAGAGGAGAAATGAGGTGCGTTTTAGAAACCTTTCCCGATCTCATGGCATACCATCTTCTGGGTTTCCCATGCATGTTTTGATGTAGGAAGATGCCCTTGTACCTGGAGATTTGAGACCCATGGGGTGTGTTCCCCGCAGTGTTACTTTAAAGTATCTGCGTTTGCTCACCCAACCTCACCAATCCTCTCAGCCCCAAGAGTGTCCAGCCTTATGTCTCATCCAGCTGTGGGTCTAGATATGGTCAATCCAGGTTGCATCATAGACCCTGAACGGATTTTGTAAGAATTTCTCTCTCTTTCACTGTCTTTGTTTTGTGGGTTTTTTAAAGTAATTTATGTTTAGAATCGGGCTTGGCTGCTTTTCCCTGCTGTGTTGATGCCGCTTTACACCCTCTTGATTCACTTGCAGAGAGATATCGATACATAGGTTTTCAGATTCTTACTAGTCAGATATATTCTTGTGTTGTGACTAGGGTGTGTTGAGTCCAGTTCACTGAGCAGGGAGTAGGCCTTGTCTATTACATATTTGGCTTATGGAACGGTCTCTGAGCTAATTTCAAACCCTTGTTTTATACATCACCCCACCTCACCTTTCCCGTTAAGCAGCCATAGTGTGTCTTCTAAAGGTGTGACTCTGTTCTGTTTTGTAATTCAGTTCAAGTGTAGCGATTTTGACATTCCCTCTATAAGCGATATCTTAGGATAAGTGTCTTTTTCTGTGTGACTTATTTCACTTAGAATCATCGTACCTAAATCCACTCATCATGCTGCTTACTAGCCTTATGACATTGATTTCATGGCTGAGTGATATTCCATTGTGCCAAGTACCACCATTTCTTTATCCATTTTTCTCTTTCCTGGGATATTGAAGGTGTACCGAAGCGGAGATTCTTGGAAACAGAGCAGCCATAAACTTTAGGGTGCCTGTGTCTTGTTGATTTTTGTTTTCCCAATTTATGAGCCCATGAGTGGAAGTTCCCTATGCTCTCTACGCTGTGTTTATTACTTGTTTCAGGACACACCGTACTCTTCTCCAGAGTGCCTGTTGGCAATTTACATCCCGCCCATCAGCGTAGCAACGCTCCCATGTCTCCATGGCCTGTCCTGCTTTTCTGGTTTTTACAGTTTTTTCAGCATGGCCCTTTTGACCGAGGGCAAGCGAGACTTCTTTGTAGCGCTGATTTGCCCTTCCGGCTTGCTTGGTTGGCCAAAAAGGGCGTATGCGTTTTTTCCTGAATATATTCAGGAAAAAAAGCATACGCCCTTTTTGGCCAAGGGCATCATTGTCAACGTTTTGCCACTTTTCATGTGCTTTAAAGGCGAGTCGAATCTCCCTCCTGAAATCTGTTTCCTGCAAATCTGCCTTGCTTTCAAATCCTCTTCGTTGCCTTCCCTCAATATATTTGTGGACGAGAGTTCTCATTTATAACTCTGCACGTTTGTGAATTGCAGTGCCCCTGAGCTCCATTTGTCTCCTCGCATTTTTGGGAGCTGGCCGCAAAAGCGCAGGATTGCTTCAGGCCCTATTTTGGTTCTGGGGGGCAGGCTGAGCCTGTGGTTCATTCTTCTTCCTGATGGGAAAATGGAGTGACCTATGCCTGTCCCAACACCTAGGGCTCGTCTCTTGTTGGTTCCGCGTCTTCCCGTTCATTCTCAGGACAAATTGCAACCTGTACAATCAGGAGGTTAAAGGTGCTGATTCTCCAAGTAGGCAGATGGTTAGTCAAGCGGCTGGAATGGCGAACCCGAGCACAAGGAGGGGAGAAATGAGGTGCGTTTTAGAAACCTTTCCCGATCTCATGGCATACCATCTTCTGGGTTTCCCATGCATGTTTTGATGTAGGAAGATGCCCTTGTACCTGGAGATTTGAGACCCATGGGGTGTGTTCCCCGCAGTGTTACTTTAAAGTATCTGCATTTGCTCACCCAACCTCACCAATCCTCTCAGCCCCAAGAGTGTCCAGCCTTATGTCTCATCCAGCTGTGGGTCTAGATATGGTCAATCCAGGTTGCATCAGAGACCCTGAACGGATTTTGTAAGAATTTCTCTCTCTTTCACTGTCTTTGTTTTGTGGGATTTGTAAAGTAATTTATGTTTAGAATGGGTCTTGACTGCTTTTCCCTGCTGTGTTTATGCCGCTTTACACCCTCTTGATTCACTTGCAGAGAGATATCGATACATAGGTTTTCAGATTCTTACTAGTCAGATATATTCTTGTGCGGTGACTAGGGGGTGTTGAGTCCAGTTCACTGAGCAGGGAGTAGGCCTTGTCTATTACATATTTGGCTTATGGAGCGGTCTCTGAGCTAATTTTAAACCCTTGTTTTATGCATCACCCCACCTCACCTTTCCCGCTAAGCAGCCATAGTGTGTCTTCTAAAGGTGTGACTCTGTTCTGTTTTGTAATTCAGTTCAAGTGTAGCGATTTTCACATTCCCTCTATAAGCGATATCTTAGGATAAGTGTCTTTTTCTGTGTGACTTATTTCACTTAGAATCATCGTACCTAAATCCACTCCTCATGCTGCTAACTAGCCTTATGACATTGATTTCATGGCTGAGTGATATTCCATTGTGCCAAGTACCACCATTTCTTTATCCATTTTTCTCTTTCCTGGGATATTGAAGGTGTACCGAAGCGGAGATTCTTGAAAACAGAGCAGCCGTAAACTTTAGGGTGCCTGTGTCTTGTTGATTTTTGTTTTCCCAATTTATACGCCCATGAGTGGAAGTGCCCTATGCTCTCTACGCTGTGTTTATTACTTGTTTCAGGACACACCGTACTCTTCTCCAGAGTGCCTGTTGGCAATTTATATCCCGCCCATCAGCGTAGCAAGGCTCCCATGTCTCCATGGCCTGTCCTGCTTTTCTGGTTTTTACACTTTGTTCAGCATGGCCCTTTTGACCGAGGGCAAGCGAGACTTCTTTGTAGCGCTGATTTGCCCTTCCGGCTTGCTTGGTTGGCCAAAAAGGGCGTATGCGTTTTTTCCTGAATATATTCAGGAAAAAACGCATACGCCCTTTTTGGCCAAGGGCATTATTGTCAACGTTTTGTCGCTTTTCATGTGCTTTAAAGGCGAGTCGAATCTACCTCCTGAAATCTGTTTCCTGCAAATCTGCCTTGCTTTCAAATCCTCTTCGTTGCCTTCCCTCAATATATTTGTGGATGAGAGTTCTCATTTTAACTCTGCACGTTTGTGAATTGCAGTGCCCCTGAGCTCCATTTGTCTCCTCTTTTTTTTGGGAGCTGGCCGCAAAAGCGCTGGATTGCTTCAGGCCCTATTTTGGTTCTGGGGGGCAGGCTGAGCCTGTGGTTCATTCTTCTTCCTGATGGGAAAATGGAGTGACCTGTGCCTGTCCCAACACCTAGGGCTAGTCTCTCGTTGGTTGCCCATCTTCCCGTTCATCCTCAGGACAAATTGCAACCTGGACGAAACAGGAGGTTAAAGGTGCTGATTCTCCAAGTAGGGAGATGGTTAGTCAAGCGGCTGGAATGGCGAACCCGAGCACAAGGAGAGGAGAAATGAGGTGCGTTTTAGAAACCTTTCCCGATCTCACGGCATACCATCTTCTGGGTTTCCCATGCATGTTTTGATGTAGGAAGATGCCCTTGTACCTGGAGATTTGAGACCCATGGGGTGGGTACCCCGCAGTATTACTTTAAAGTATCTGCATTTGCTCACCCAACCTCACCAATCCTCTCAGCCCCAAGAGTGTCCAGCCTTATGTCTCATCCAGCTGTGGGTCTAGATATGGTCAATCCAGGTTGCATCAGAGACCCTGAACGGATTTTGTAAGAATTTCTCTCTCTTTCACTGTCTTTGTTTTGTGGGTTTTTTAAAGTAATTTATGTTTAGAATCGGGCTTGGCTGCTTTTCCGTGCTGTGTTGATGCCGCTTTACACCCTCTTGATTCACTTGCAGAGAGATATCGATACATAGGTTTTCAGATTCTTACTAGTCAGATATATTCTTGTGTGGTGACTAGGGTGTGTTGAGTCCAGTTCACTGAGCAGGGAGTAGGCCTTGTTTATTACATATTTGGCTTATGGAGCGGTCTCTGAGCTAATTTCAAACCCTTGTTTTATGCATCACCCCACCTCACCTTTCCCGTTAAGCAGCCATAGTGTGTCTTCTAAAGGTGTGACTCTGTTCTGTTTTGTAATTCAGTTCAAGTGTAGCGATTTTGACATTCCCTCTATAAGCGATATCTTAGGATAAGTGTCTTTTTCTGTGTGACTTATTTCACTTAGAATCATCGTACCTAAATCCACTCATCATGCTGCTAACTAGCCTTATGACATTGATTTCATGGCTGAGTGATATTCCATTGTGCCAAGTACCACCATTTGTTTATCCATTTTTCTCTTTCCTGGAATATTGAAGGTGTACCGAAGCGGAGGTTCTTGGAAACAGAGCAGCCGTAAACTTTAGGGTGCCTGTGTCTTGTTGATTTTTAGTTTTCCCAATTTATACGCCCATGAGTGGAAGTGCCCTATGCTCTCTACGCTGTGTTTATTACTTGTTTCAGGACACACCGTACTCTTCTCCAGAGTGCCTGTTGGCAATTTACATCCCGCCCATCAGCGTAGCAAGGCTCCCATGTCTCCATGGCCTGTCCTGCTTTTCTGGTTTTTACACTTGGTTCAGCATGGCCCTTTTGACCGAGGGCAAACGAGACTTCTTTGTAGCGCTGATTTGCCCTTCCGGCTTGCTTGGTTGGCCAAAAAGGGCGTATGCGTTTTTTCCTGAATATATTCAGGAAAAAACGCATACGCCCTTTTTGGCCAAGGGCATCATTGTCAACGTTTTGCCGCTTTTCATGTGCTTTAAAGGCGAGTCGAATCTACCTCCTGAAATCTGTTTCCTGCAAATCTGCCTTGCTTTCAAATCCTCTTCGTTGCCTTCCCTCAATATATTTGTGGACGAGAGTTCTCATTTATAACTCTGCACGTTTGTGAATTGCAGTGCCCCTGAGCTCCATTTGTCTCCTCGCATTTTTGGGAGCTGGCCGCAAAAGCGCAGGATTGCTTCAGGCCCTATTTTGGTTCTGGGGGGCAGGCTGAGCCTGTGGTTCATTCTTCTTCCTGATGTGAAAATGGAGTGACCTGTGCCTGTCCCAACACCTAGGGCTAGTCTCTCGTTGGTTCCCCATCTTCCCGTTCATCCTCAGGACAAATTGCAACCTGGACGAAACAGGAGGTTAAAGGTGCTGATTCTCCAAGTAGGGAGATGGTTAGTCAAGCGGCTGGAATGGCGAACCCGAGCACAAGGAGAGGAGAAATGAGGTGCGTTTTAGAAACCTTTCCCGATCTCATGGCATACCATCTTCTGGGTTTCCCATGCATGTTTTGATGTAGGAAGATTCCCTTGTACCTGGAGAGTTGAGACCCATGGGGTTGGTTCCCGGCGGTATTACTTTAAAGTATCTGCATTTGCTCACCCAACCTCACCAATCCTCTCAGCCCCAAGAGTGTCCAGCCTTATGTCTCATCCAGCTGTGGGTCTAGATATGGTCAATCCAGGTTGCATCAGAGACCCTGAACGGATTTTGTAAGAATTTCTCTCTCTTTCACTGTCTTTGTTTTGTGGGTTTTTTAAAGTAATTTATGTTTAGAATCGGGCTTGGCTGCTTTTCCCTGCTCTGTTGATGCCGCTTTACACCCTCTTGATTCACTTGCAGAGAGATATCGATACATAGGTTTTCAGATTCTTACTAGTCAGATATATTCTTGTGTGGTGATTAGGGTGTGTTGAGTCCAGTTCACTGAGCAGGGAGTAGGCCTTGTCTATTACATATTTGGCTTATGGAGCGGTCTCTGAGCTAATTTCAAACCCTTGTTTTATGCATCACCCCACCTCACCTTTCCCGTTAAGCAGCCATAGTGTGTCTTCTAAAGGTGTGACTCTGTTCTGTTTTGTAATTCAGTTCAAGTGTAGCGATTTTGACATTCCCTCTATAAGCGATATCTTAGGATAAGTGTCTTTTTCTGTGTGACTTATTTCACTTAGAATCATCGTACCTAAATCCACTCATCATGCTGCTAACTAGCCTTATGACATTGATTTCATGGCTGAGTGATATTCCATTGTGCCAAGTACCACCATTTCTTTATCCATTTTTCTCTTTCCTGGGATATTGAAGGTGTACCGAAGCGGAGGTTCTTGGCAACAGAGCAGCCGTAAAGTTTGGGGAGCCTGTGAATTGTTTACTTTTAGTTTTCCCAATTTATACGCCCATGAGTGGAAGTGCCCTATGCTATCAATGCTGTGTTTATTACTTGTTTCAGGACACACCGTACTCTTCTCCAGAGTGCCTGTTGGCAATTTATATCCCGCCCATCAGCGTAGCAAGGCTCCCATGTCTCCATGGCCTGTCCTGCTTTTCTGGTTTTTACACTTTGTTCAGCATGGCCCTTTTGACCGAGGGCAAGCGAGACTTCTTTGTAGCGCTGATTTGCCCTTCCGGCTTGCTTGGTTGGCCAAAAAGGGCGTATGTGTTTTTTCCTGAATATATTCAGGAAAAAACGCATACGCCCTTTTTGGCCAAGGGCATTATTGTCAACGTTTTGTCGCTTTTCATGTGCTTTAAAGGCGAGTCGAATCTACCTCCTGAAATCTGTTTCCTGCAAATCTGCCTTGCTTTCAAATCCTCTTCGTTGCCTTCCCTCAATATATTTGTGGACGAGAGTTCTCATTTATAACTCTGCACGTTTGTGAATTGCAGTGCCCCTGAGCTCCATTTGTCTCCTCTTTTTTTTGGGAGCTGGCCGCAAAAGCGCAGGATTGCTTCAGGCCCTATTTTGGTTCTGGGGGGCAGGCTGAGCCTGTGGTTCATTCTTCTTCCTGATGGGAAAATGGAGTGACCTGTGCCTGTCCCAACACCTAGGGCTAGTCTCTCGTTGGTTGCCCGTCTTCCCGTTCATCCTCAGGACAAATTGCAACCTGGACGAAACAGGAGGTTAAAGGTGCTGATTCTCCAAGTAGGGAGATGGTTAGTCAAGCGGCTGGAATGGCGAACCCGAGCACAAGGAGAGGAGAAATGAGGTGCGTTTTAGAAACCTTTCCCGATCTCACGGCATACCATCTTCTGGGTTTCCCATGCATGTTTTGATGTAGGAAGATGCCCTTGTACCTGGAGATTTGAGACCCATGGGGTGGGTACCCCGCAGTATTACTTTAAAGTATCTGCATTTGCTCACCCAACCTCACCAATCCTCTCAGCCCCAAGAGTGTCCAGCCTTATGTCTCATCCAGCTGTGGGTCTAGATATGGTCAATCCAGGTTTCATCAGAGACCCTGAACGGATTTTGTAAGAATTTCTCTCTCTTTCACTGTCTTTGTTTTGTGGGTTTTTTAAAGTAATTTATGTTTAGAATCGGGCTTGGCTGCTTTTCCGTGCTGTGTTGATGCCGCTTTACACCCTCTTGATTCACTTGCAGAGAGATATCGATACATAGGTTTTCAGATTCTTACTAGTCAGATATATTCTTGTGTGGTGACTAGGGTGTGTTGAGTCCAGTTCACTGAGCAGGGAGTAGGCCTTGTTTATTACATATTTGGCTTATGGAGCGGTCTCTGAGCTAATTTCAAACCCTTGTTTTATGCATCACCCCACCTCACCTTTCCCGTTAAGCAGCCATAGTGTGTCTTCTAAAGGTGTGACTCTGTTCTGTTTTGTAATTCAGTTCAAGTGTAGCGATTTTGACATTCCCTCTATAAGCGATATCTTAGGATAAGTGTCTTTTTCTGTGTGACTTATTTCACTTAGAATCATCGTACCTAAATCCACTCATCATGCTGCTAACTAGCCTTATGACATTGATTTCATGGCTGAGTGATATTCCATTGTGCCAAGTACCACCATTTGTTTATCCATTTTTCTCTTTCCTGGAATATTGAAGGTGTACCGAAGCGGAGGTTCTTGGAAACAGAGCAGCCGTAAACTTTAGGGTGCCTGTGTCTTGTTGATTTTTAGTTTTCCCAATTTATACGCCCATGAGTGGAAGTGCCCTATGCTCTCTACGCTGTGTTTATTACTTGTTTCAGGACACACCGTACTCTTCTCCAGAGTGCCTGTTGGCAATTTACATCACGCCCATCAGCGTAGCAAGGCTCCCATGTCTCCATGGCCTGTCCTGCTTTTCTGGTTTTTACACTTGGTTCAGCATGGCCCTTTTGACCGAGGGCAAACGAGACTTCTTTGTAGCGCTGATTTGCCCTTCCGGCTTGCTTGGTTGGCCAAAAAGGGCGTATGCGTTTTTTCCTGAATATATTCAGGAAAAAACGCATACGCCCTTTTTGGCCAAGGGCATCATTGTCAACGTTTTGCCGCTTTTCATGTGCTTTAAAGGCGAGTCGAATCTACCTCCTGAAATCTGTTTCCTGCAAATCTGCCTTGCTTTCAAATCCTCTTCGTTGCCTTCCCTCAATATATTTGTGGACGAGAGTTCTCATTTATAACTCTGCACGTTTGTGAATTGCAGTGCCCCTGAGCTCCATTTGTCTCCTCGCATTTTTGGGAGCTGGCCGCAAAAGCGCAGGATTGCTTCAGGCCCTATTTTGGTTCTGGGGGGCAGGCTGAGCCTGTGGTTCATTCTTCTTCCTGATGTGAAAATGGAGTGACCTGTGCCTGTCCCAACACCTAGGGCTAGTCTCTCGTTGGTTCCCCATCTTCCCGTTCATCCTCAGGACAAATTGCAACCTGGACGAAACAGGAGGTTAAAGGTGCTGATTCTCCAAGTAGGGAGATGGTTAGTCAAGCGGCTGGAATGGCGAACCCGAGCACAAGGAGAGGAGAAATGAGGTGCGTTTTAGAAACCTTTCCCGATCTCACGGCATACCATCATCTGGGATTCCCATGCATGTTTTGATGTAGGAAGATTCCCTTGTACCTGGAGATTTGAGACCCATGGGGTGGGTACCCCGCGGTATTACTTTAAAGTATCTGCATTTGCTCACCCAACCTCACCAATCCTCTCAGCCCCAAGAGTGTCCAGCCTTATGTCTCATCCAGCTGTGGGTCTAGATATGGTCAATCCAGGTTGCATCAGAGACCCTGAACGGATTTTGTAAGAATTTCTCTCTCTTTCACTGTCTTTGTTTTGTGGGTTTTTTAAAGTAATTTATGTTTAGAATCGGGCTTGGCTGCTTTTCCCTGCTCTGTTGATGCCGCTTTACACCCTCTTGATTCACTTGCAGAGAGATATCGATACATAGGTTTTCAGATTCTTACTAGTCAGATATATTCTTGTGTGGTGATTAGGGTGTGTTGAGTCCAGTTCACTGAGCAGGGAGTAGGCCTTGTCTATTACATATTTGGCTTATGGAGCGGTCTCTGAGCTAATTTCAAACCCTTGTTTTATGCATCACCCCACCTCACCTTTCCCGTTAAGCAGCCATAGTGTGTCTTCTAAAGGTGTGACTCTGTTCTGTTTTGTAATTCAGTTCAAGTGTAGCGATTTTGACATTCCCTCTATAAGCGATATCTTAGGATAAGTGTCTTTTTCTGTGTGACTTATTTCACTTAGAATCATCGTACCTAAATCCACTCATCATGCTGCTAACTAGCCTTATGACATTGATTTCATGGCTGAGTGATATTCCATTGTGCCAAGTACCACCATTTCTTTATCCATTTTTCTCTTTCCTGGGATATTGAAGGTGTACCGAAGCGGAGGTTCTTGGCAACAGAGCAGCCGTAAACTTTAGGGTGCCTGTGTCTTGTTGATTTTTAGTTTTCCCAATTTATACGCCCATGAGTGGAAGTGCCCTATGCTCTCTACGCTGTGTTTATTACTTGTTTCAGGACACACCGTACACTTCTCCAGAGTGCCTGTTGGCAATTTACATCCCGCCCATCAGCGTAGCAAGGCTCCCATGTCTCCATGGCCTGTCCTGCTTTTCTGGTTTTTACACTTGGTTCAGCATGGCCCTTTTGACCGAGGGCAAACGAGACTTCTTTGTAGCGCTGATTTGCCCTTCCGGCTTGCTTGGTTGGCCAAAAAGGGCGTATGCGTTTTTTCCTGAATATATTCAGGAAAAAACGCATACGCCCTTTTTGGCCAAGGGCATCATTGTCAACGTTTTGCCGCTTTTCATGTGCTTTAAAGGCGAGTGTAATCTACCTCCTGAAATCTGTTTCCTGCAAATCTGCCTTGCTTTCAAATCCTCTTCGTTGCCTTCCCTCAATATATTTGTGGACGAGAGTTCTCATTTATAACTCTGCACGTTTGTGAATTGCAGTGCCCCTGAGCTCCATTTGTCTCCTCGCATTTTTGGGAGCTGGCCGCAAAAGCGCAGGATTGCTTCAGGCCCTATTTTGGTTCTGGGGGGCAGGCTGAGCCTGTGGTTCATTCTTCTTCCTGATGTGAAAATGGAGTGACCTGTGCCTGTCCCAACACCTAGGGCTAGTCTCTCGTTGGTTCCCCATCTTCCCGTTCATCCTCAGGACAAATTGCAACCTGGACGAAACAGGAGGTTAAAGGTGCTGATTCTCCAAGTAGGGAGATGGTTAGTCAAGCGGCTGGAATGGCGAACCCGAGCACAAGGAGAGGAGAAATGAGGTGCGTTTTAGAAACCTTTCCCGATCTCATGGCATACCATCTTCTGGGTTTCCCATGCATGTTTTGATGTAGGAAGATTCCCTTGTACCTGGAGAGTTGAGACCCATGGGGTTGGTTCCCAGCGGTATTACTTTAAAGTATCTGCATTTGCTCACCCAACCTCACCAATCCTCTCAGCCCCAAGAGTGTCCAGCCTTATGTCTCATCCAGCTGTGGGTCTAGATATGGTCAATCCAGGTTGCATCAGAGACCCTGAACGGATTTTGTAAGAATTTCTCTCTCTTTCACTGTCTTTGTTTTGTGGGTTTTTTAAAGTAATTTATGTTTAGAATCGGGCTTGGCTGCTTTTCCCTGCTCTGTTGATGCCGCTTTACACCCTCTTGATTCACTTGCAGAGAGATATCGATACATAGGTTTTCAGATTCTTACTAGTCAGATATATTCTTGTGTGGTGATTAGGGTGTGTTGAGTCCAGTTCACTGAGCAGGGAGTAGGCCTTGTCTATTACATATTTGGCTTATGGAGCGGTCTCTGAGCTAATTTCAAACCCTTGTTTTATGCATCACCCCACCTCACCTTTCCCGTTAAGCAGCCATAGTGTGTCTTCTAAAGGTGTGACTCTGTTCTGTTTTGTAATTCAGTTCAAGTGTAGCGATTTTGACATTCCCTCTATAAGCGATATCTTAGGATAAGTGTCTTTTTCTGTGTGACTTATTTCACTTAGAATCATCGTACCTAAATCCACTCATCATGCTGCTAACTAGCCTTATGACATTGATTTCATGGCTGAGTGATATTCCATTGTGCCAAGTACCACCATTTCTTTATCCATTTTTCTCTTTCCTGGGATATTGAAGGTGTACCGAAGCGGAGGTTCTTGGCAACAGAGCAGCCGTAAAGTTTGGGGAGCCTGTGAATTGTTTACTTTTAGTTTTCCCAATTTATACGCCCATGAGTGGAAGTGCCCTATGCTATCAATGCTGTGTTTATTACTTGTTTCAGGACACACCGTACTCTTCTCCAGAGTGCCTGTTGGCAATTTATATCCCGCCCATCAGCGTAGCAAGGCTCCCATGTCTCCATGGCCTGTCCTGCTTTTCTGGTTTTTACACTTTGTTCAGCATGGCCCTTTTGACCGAGGGCAAGCGAGACTTCTTTGTAGCGCTGATTTGCCCTTCCGTCTTGCTTGGTTGGCCAAAAAGGGCGTATGCGTTTTTTCCTGAATATATTCAGGAAAAAACGCATACGCCCTTTTTGGCCAAGGGCATTATTGTCAACGTTTTGTCGCTTTTCATGTGCTTTAAAGGCGAGTCGAATCTACCTCCTGAAATCTGTTTCCTGCAAATCTGCCTTGCTTTCAAATCCTCTTCGTTGCCTTCCCTCAATATATTTGTGGACGAGAGTTCTCATTTATAACTCTGCACGTTTGTGAATTGCAGTGCCCCTGAGCTCCATTTGTCTCCTCTTTTTTTTGGGAGCTGGCCGCAAAAGCGCAGGATTGCTTCAGGCCCTATTTTGGTTCTGGGGGGCAGGCTGAGCCTGTGGTTCATTCTTCTTCCTGATGGGAAAATGGAGTGACCTGTGCCTGTCCCAACACCTAGGGCTAGTCTCTCGTTGGTTGCCCGTCTTCCCGTTCATCCTCAGGACAAATTGCAACCTGGACGAAACAGGAGGTTAAAGGTGCTGATTCTCCAAGTAGGGAGATGGTTAGTCAAGTGGCTGGAATGGCGAACCCGAGCACAAGGAGAGGAGAAATGAGGTGCGTTTTAGAAACCTTTCCCGATCTCACGGCATACCATCTTCTGGGTTTCCCATGCATGTTTTGATGTAGGAAGATGCCCTTGTACCTGGAGATTTGAGACCCATGGGGTGGGTACCCCGCAGTATTACTTTAAAGTATCTGCATTTGCTCACCCAACCTCACCAATCCTCTCAGCCCCAAGAGTGTCCAGCCTTATGTCTCATCCAGCTGTGGGTCTAGATATGGTCAATCCAGGTTGCATCAGAGACCCTGAACGGATTTTGTAAGAATTTCTCTCTCTTTCACTGTCTTTGTTTTGTGGGTTTTTTAAAGTAATTTATGTTTAGAATCGGGCTTGGCTGCTTTTCCCTGCTCTGTTGAGGCCGCTTTACACCCTCTTGATTCACTTGCAGAGAGATATCGATACATAGGTTTTCAGATTCTTACTAGTCAGATATATTCTTGTGTGGTGATTAGGGTGTGTTGAGTCCAGTTCACTGAGCAGGGAGTAGGCCTTGTCTATTACATATTTGGCTTATGGAGCGGTCTCTGAGCTAATTTCAAACCCTTGTTTTATGCATCACCCCACCTCACCTTTCCCGTTAAGCAGCCATAGTGTGTCTTCTAAAGGTGTGACTCTGTTCTGTTTTGTAATTCAGTTCAAGTGTAGCGATTTTGACATTCCCTCTATAAGCGATATCTTAGGATAAGTGTCTTTTTCTGTGTGACTTATTTCACTTAGAATCATCGTACCTAAATCCACTCATCATGCTGCTAACTAGCCTTATGACATTGATTTCATGGCTGAGTGATATTCCATTGTGCCAAGTACCACCATTTCTTTATCCATTTTTCTCTTTCCTGGGATATTGAAGGTGTACCGAAGCGGAGGTTCTTGGCAACAGAGCAGCCGTAAACTTTAGGGTGCCTGTGTCTTGTTGATTTTTAGTTTTCCCAATTTATACGCCCATGAGTGGAAGTGCCCTATGCTCTCTACGCTGTGTTTATTACTTGTTTCAGGACACACCGTACTCTTCTCCAGAGTGCCTGTTGGCAATTTACATCCCGCCCATCAGCGTAGCAAGGCTCCCATGTCTCCATGGCC
Organism: Eubalaena glacialis; assembly: GCF_028564815.1. Taxonomy (NCBI): domain Eukaryota; kingdom Metazoa; phylum Chordata; class Mammalia; order Artiodactyla; family Balaenidae; genus Eubalaena; species Eubalaena glacialis. The sequence goes on from NW_026871426.1 coordinate 804,772, forward strand.
TGTCCTGCTTTTCTGGTTTTTACACTTGGTTCAGCATGGCCCTTTTGACCGAGGGCAAACGAGACTTCTTTGTAGCGCTGATTTGCCCTTCCGGCTTGCTTGGTTGGCCAAAACGGGCGTATGCGTTTTTTCCTGAATATATTCAGGAAAAAACGCATACGCCCTTTTTGGCCAAGGGCATCATTGTCAACGTTTTGCCGCTTTTCATGTGCTTTAAAGGCGAGTCGAATCTACCTCCTGAAATCTGTTTCCTGCAAATCTGCCTTGCTTTCAAATCCTCTTCGTTGCCTTCCCTCAATATATTTGTGGACGAGAGTTCTCATTTATAACTCTGCACGTTTGTGAATTGCAGTGCCCCTGAGCTCCATTTGTCTCCTCGCATTTTTGGGAGCTGGCCGCAAAAGCGCAGGATTGCTTCAGGCCCTATTTTGGTTCTGGGGGGCAGGCTGAGCCTGTGGTTCATTCTTCTTCCTGATGTGAAAATGGAGTGACCTGTGCCTGTCCCAACACCTAGGGCTAGTCTCTCGTTGGTTCCCCATCTTCCCGTTCATCCTCAGGACAAATTGCAACCTGGACGAAACAGGAGGTTAAAGGTGCTGATTCTCCAAGTAGGGAGATGGTTAGTCAAGCGGCTGGAATGGCGAACCCGAGCACAAGGAGAGGAGAAATGAGGTGCGTTTTAGAAACCTTTCCCGATCTCATGGCATACCATCTTCTGGGTTTCCCATGCATGTTTTGATGTAGGAAGATTCCCTTGTACCTGGAGAGTTGAGACCCATGGGGTTGGTTCCCAGCGGTATTACTTTAAAGTATCTGCATTTGCTCACCCAACCTCACCAATCCTCTCAGCCCCAAGAGTGTCCAGCCTTATGTCTCATCCAGCTGTGGGTCTAGATATGGTCAATCCAGGTTGCATCAGAGACCCTGAACGGATTTTGTAAGAATTTCTCTCTCTTTCACTGTCTTTGTTTTGTGGGTTTTTTAAAGTAATTTATGTTTAGAATCGGGCTTGGCTGCTTTTCCCTGCTCTGTTGATGCCGCTTTACACCCTCTTGATTCACTTGCAGAGAGATATCGATACATAGGTTTTCAGATTCTTACTAGTCAGATATATTCTTGTGTGGTGATTAGGGTGTGTTGAGTCCAGTTCACTGAGCAGGGAGTAGGCCTTGTCTATTACATATTTGGCTTATGGAGCGGTCTCTGAGCTAATTTCAAACCCTTGTTTTATGCATCACCCCACCTCACCTTTCCCGTTAAGCAGCCATAGTGTGTCTTCTAAAGGTGTGACTCTGTTCTGTTTTGTAATTCAGTTCAAGTGTAGCGATTTTGACATTCCCTCTATAAGCGATATCTTAGGATAAGTGTCTTTTTCTGTGTGACTTATTTCACTTAGAATCATCGTACCTAAATCCACTCATCATGCTGCTAACTAGCCTTATGACATTGATTTCATGGCTGAGTGATATTCCATTGTGCCAAGTACCACCATTTCTTTATCCATTTTTCTCTTTCCTGGGATATTGAAGGTGTACCGAAGCGGAGGTTCTTGGCAACAAAGCAGCCGTAAAGTTTGGGGAGCCTGTGAATTGTTTACTTTTAGTTTTCCCAATTTATACGCCCATGAGTGGAAGTGCCCTATGCTCTCTACGCTGTGTTTATTACTTGTTTCAGGACACACCGTACTCTTCTCCAGAGTGCCTGTTGGCAATTTACATCCCGCCCATCAGCGTAGCAAGGCTCCCATGTCTCCATGGCCTGTCCTGCTTTTCTGGTTTTTACACTTGGTTCAGCATGGCCCTTTTGACCGAGGGCAAGCGAGACTTCTTTGTAGCGCTGATTTGCCCTTCCGGCTTGCTTGGTTGGCCAAAAAGGGCGTATGCGTTTTTTCCTGAATATATTCAGGAAAAAACGCATATGCCCTTTTTGGCCAAGGGCATTATTGTCAACGTTTTGTCGCTTTTCATGTGCTTTAAAGGCGAGTCGAATCTACCTCCTGAAATCTGTTTCCTGCAAATCTGCCTTGCTTTCAAATCCTCTTCGTTGCCTTCCCTCAATATATTTGTGGACGAGAGTTCTCATTTATAACTCTGCACGTTTGTGAATTGCAGTGCCCCTGAGCTCCATTTGTCTCCTCTTTTTTTTGGGAGCTGGCCGCAAAAGCGCAGGATTGCTTCAGGCCCTATTTTGGATCTGGGGGGCAGGCTGAGCCTGTGGTTCATTCTTCTTCCTGATGGGAAAATGGAGTGACCTGTGCCTGTCCCAACACCTAGGGCTAGTCTCTCGTTGGTTGCCCGTCTTCCCGTTCATCCTCAGGACAAATTGCAACCTGGACGAAACAGGAGGTTAAAGGTGCTGATTCTCCAAGTAGGGAGATGGTTAGTCAAGCGGCTGGAATGGCGAACCCGAGCACAAGGAGAGGAGAAATGAGGTGCGTTTTAGAAACCTTTCCCGATCTCACGGCATACCATCTTCTGGGTTTCCCATGCATGTTTTGATGTAGGAAGATGCCCTTGTACCTGGAGATTTGAGACCCATGGGGTGGGTACCCCGCAGTATTACTTTAAAGTATCTGCATTTGCTCACCCAACCTCACCAATCCTCTCAGCCCCAAGAGTGTCCAGCCTTATGTCTCATCCAGCTGTGGGTCTAGATATGGTCAATCCAGGTTGCATCAGAGACCCTGAACGGATTTTGTAAGAATTTCTCTCTCTTTCACTGTCTTTGTTTTGTGGGTTTTTTAAAGTAATTTATGTTTAGAATCGGGCTTGGCTGCTTTTCCGTGCTGTGTTGATGCCGCTTTACACCCTCTTGATTCACTTGCAGAGAGATATCGATACATAGGTTTTCAGATTCTTACTAGTCAGATATATTCTTGTGTGGTGACTAGGGTGTGTTGAGTCCAGTTCACTGAGCAGGGAGTAGGCCTTGTTTATTACATATTTGGCTTATGGAGCGGTCTCTGAGCTAATTTCAAACCCTTGTTTTATGCATCACCCCACCTCACCTTTCCCGTTAAGCAGCCATAGTGTGTCTTCTAAAGGTGTGACTCTGTTCTGTTTTGTAATTCAGTTCAAGTGTAGCGATTTTGACATTCCCTCTATAAGCGATATCTTAGGATAAGTGTCTTTTTCTGTGTGACTTATTTCACTTAGAATCATCGTACCTAAATCCACTCATCATGCTGCTAACTAGCCTTATGACATTGATTTCATGGCTGAGTGATATTCCATTGTGCCAAGTACCACCATTTGTTTATCCATTTTTCTCTTTCCTGGAATATTGAAGGTGTACCGAAGCGGAGGTTCTTGGAAACAGAGCAGCCGTAAACTTTAGGGTGCCTGTGTCTTGTTGATTTTTAGTTTTCCCAATTTATACGCCCATGAGTGGAAGTGCCCTATGCTCTCTACGCTGTGTTTATTACTTGTTTCAGGACACACCGTACTCTTCTCCAGAGTGCCTGTTGGCAATTTACATCCCGCCCATCAGCGTAGCAAGGCTCCCATGTCTCCATGGCCTGTCCTGCTTTTCTGGTTTTTACACTTGGTTCAGCATGGCCCTTTTGACCGAGGGCAAACGAGACTTCTTTGTAGCGCTGATTTGCCCTTCCGGCTTGCTTGGTTGGCCAAAAAGGGCGTATGCGTTTTTTCCTGAATATATTCAGGAAAAAACGCATACGCCCTTTTTGGCCAAGGGCATCATTGTCAACGTTTTGCCGCTTTTCATGTGCTTTAAAGGCGAGTCGAATCTACCTCCTGAAATCTGTTTCCTGCAAATCTGCCTTGCTTTCAAATCCTCTTCGTTGCCTTCCCTCAATATATTTGTGGACGAGAGTTCTCATTTATAACTCTGCACGTTTGTGAATTGCAGTGCCCCTGAGCTCCATTTGTCTCCTCGCATTTTTGGGAGCTGGCCGCAAAAGCGCAGGATTGCTTCAGGCCCTATTTTGGTTCTGGGGGGCAGGCTGAGCCTGTGGTTCATTCTTCTTCCTGATGTGAAAATGGAGTGACCTGTGCCTGTCCCAACACCTAGGGCTAGTCTCTCGTTGGTTCCCCATCTTCCCGTTCATCCTAAGGACAAATTGCAACCTGGACGAAACAGGAGGTTAAAGGTGCTGATTCTCCAAGTAGGGAGATGGTTAGTCAAGCGGCTGGAATGGCGAACCCGAGCACAAGGAGAGGAGAAATGAGGTGCGTTTTAGAAACCTTTCCCGATCTCACGGCATACCATCATCTGGGATTCCCATGCATGTTTTGATGTAGGAAGATTCCCTTGTACCTGGAGATTTGAGACCCATGGGGTGGGTACCCCGCGGTATTACTTTAAAGTATCTGCATTTGCTCACCCAACCTCACCAATCCTCTCAGCCCCAAGAGTGTCCAGCCTTATGTCTCATCCAGCTGTGGGTCTAGATATGGTCAATCCAGGTTGCATCAGAGACCCTGAACGGATTTTGTAAGAATTTCTCTCTCTTTCACTGTCTTTGTTTTGTGGGTTTTTTAAAGTAATTTATGTTTAGAATCGGGCTTGGCTGCTTTTCCGTGCTGTGTTGATGCCGCTTTACACCCTCTTGATTCACTTGCAGAGAGATATCAATACATAGGTTTTCAGATTCATACTAGTCAGATATATTCTTGTGCGGTAACTAGGGGGTGTTGAGTCCAGTTCACTGAGCAGGGAGTAGGCCTTGTCTATTACATATTTGGCTTATGGAGCGGTCTCTGAGCTAATTTCAAACCCTTGTTTTATGCATCACCCCACCTCACCTTTCCCGTTAAGCAGCCATAGTGTGTCTTCTAAAGTTGTGCCTCTGTTCTGTTTCGTAATTCAGTTCAAGTGTAGCGATTTTGACATTCCCTCTATAAGCGATATCTTAGGATAAGTGTCTTTTTCTGTGTGACTTATTTCACTTAGAATCATCGTACCTAAATCCACTCATCATGCTGCTAACTAGCCTTATGACATTGATTTCATGGCTGAGTGATATTCCATTGGGCCAAGTACCACCATTTCTTTATCCATTTTTCTCTTTCCTGGGATATTGAAGGTGTACCGAAGCGGAGATTCTTGGAAACAGAGCAGCCTTAAACGTTAGGGTGCCTGTGTCTTGCTGATTTTTAGTTTTCCCAATTTATACGCCCATGAGTGGAAGTGCCCTATGCTCTCTACGCTGTGTTTATTACTTGTTTCAGGACACACCGTACTCTTCTCCAGAGTGCCTGTTGACAATTTACATCCCGCCCATCATCGTAGCAATGCTCCCATGTCTCCATGGCCTGTCCTGCTTTTCTGGTTTTTACACATTTTTCAGCATGGCCCTTTTGACCGAGGGCAAGCGAGACTTCTTTGTAGCGCTGATTTGCCCTTCAGGCTTGCTTGGTTGGCCAAAAAGGGCGTATGCGTTTTTTCCTGAATATATTCAGGAAAAAACGCATACGCCCTTTTTGGCCAAGGGCATCATTGTCAACGTTTTGCCGCTTTTCATGTGCTTTAAAGGCGAGTCGAATCTACCTCCTGAAATCTGTTTCCTGCAAATCTGCCTTGCTTTCAAATCCTCTTCGTTGCCTTCCCTCAATATATTTGTGGACGAGAGTTCTCATTTATAACTCTGCACGTTTGTGAATTGCAGTGCCCCTGAGCTCCATTTGTCTCCTCGCTTTTTTGGGAGCTGGCCGCAAAAGCGCAGGATTGCTTCAGGCCCTATTTTGTTTCTGGGGGGCAGGCTGAGCCTGTGGTTCATTCTTCTTCCTGATGGGAAAATGGAGTGACCTGTGCATGTCCCAACACCTAGGGCTAGTCTCTCGTTGGTTCCCCGTCTTCCCGTTCATCCTCAGGACAAATTGCAACCTGTACGAAACAGGAGGTTAAAGGTGCTGATTCTCCAAGTAGGGAGATGTTTAGTCAAGCGGCTGGAATGGCGAACCCGAGCACAAGGAGAGGAGAAATGAGGTGCGTTTTAGAAACCTTTCCCGATCTCACGGCATACCATCTTCTGGGTTTCCCATGCATGTTTTGATGTAGGAAGATTCCCTTGTACCTGGAGATTTGAGACCCATGGGGTGGGTACCCCGCGGTATTACTTTAAAGTATCTGCATTTGCTCACCCAACCTCACGAATCCTCTCAGCCCCAAGAGTGTCCAGCCTTATGTCTCATCCAGCTGTGGGTCTAGATATGGTCAATCCAGGTTGCATCAGAGACCCTGAACGGATTTTGTAAGAATTTCTCTCTCTTTCACTGTCTTTGTTTTGTGGGTTTTTTAAAGTAATTTATGTTTAGAATCAGGCTTGGCTGCTTTTCCCTGCTGTGTTGATGCCGCTTTACACCCTCTTGATTCACTTGCAGAGAGATATCGATACATAGGTTTTCAGATTCTTACTAGTCAGATATATTCTTGTGTGGTGACTAGGGTGTGTTGAGTCCACTTCACTGAGCAGGGAGTAGGCCTTGTCTATTACATATTTGGCTTATGGAGCGGTCTCTGAGCTAATTTCAAACCCTTGTTTTATGCATCACCCCACCTCACCTTTCCCGTTAAGCAGCCATAGTGTGTCTTCTAAAGGTGTGACTCTGTTCTGTTTTGTAATTCAGTTCAAGTGTAGCGATTTTCACATTCCCTCTATAAGCGATATCGTAGGATAAGTGTCTTTTTCTGTGTGACTTATTTCACTTAGAATCATCGTACCTAAATCCACTCATCATGCTGCTAACTAGCCTTATGACATTGATTTCATGGCTGAGTGATATTCCATTGTGCCAAGTACCACCATTTCTTTATCCATTTTTCTCTTTCCTGGGATATTGAAGGTGTACCGAAGCGGAGGTTCTTGGAAACAGAGCAGCCGTAAACTTTAGGGTGCCTGTGTCTTGTTGATTTTTAGTTTTCCCAATTTATACGCCCATGAGTGGAAGTGCCCTATGCTCTCTACGCTGTGTTTATTACTTGTTTCAGGACACACCGTACTCTTCTCCAGAGTGCCTGTTGGCAATTTACATCCCGCCCATCAGCGTAGCAAGGCTCCCATGTCTCCATGGCCTGTCCTGCTTTTCTGGTTTTTACACTTGGTTCAGCATGGCCCTTTTGACCGAGGGCAAGCGAGACTTCTTTGTAGCGCTGATTTGCCCTTCCGGCTTGCTTGGTTGGCCAAAAAGGGCGTATGCGTTTTTTCCTGAATATATTCAGGAAAAAACGCATACGCCCTTTTTGCCAAGGGCATCATTGTCAACGTTTTGCCGCTTTTCATGTGCTTTAAAGGCGAGTCGAATCTACCTCCTGAAATCTGTTTCCTGCAAATCTGCCTTGCTTTCAAATCCTCTTCGTTGCCTTCCCTCAATATATTTGTGGACGAGAGTTCTCATTTATAACCCTGCACGTTTGTGAATTGCAGTGCCCCTGAGCTCCATTTGTCTCCTCGCTTTTTTGGGAGCTGGCAGCAAAAGCGCAGGATTGCTTCAGGCCCTATTTTGGTTCTGGGGGGCAGGCTGAGCCTGTGGTTCATTCTTCTTCCTGATGGGAAAATGGAGTGACCTGTGCATGTCCCAACACCTAGGGCTAGTCTCTCGTTGGTTCCCCGTCTTCCCGTTCATCCTCAGGACAAATTGCAACCTGGACGAAACAGGAGGTTAAAGGTGCTGATTCTCCAAGTAGGGAGATGGTTAGTCAAGCGGCTGGAATGGCGAACCCGAGCACAAGGAGAGGAGAAATGAGGTGCGTTTTAGAAACCTTTCCCGATCTCACGGCATACCATCTTCTGGGTTTCCCATGCATGTTTTGATGTAGGAAGATTCCCTTGTACCTGGAGATTTGAGACCCATGGGGTGGGTACCCCGCGGTATTACTTTAAAGTATCTGCATTTGCTCACCCAACCTCACCAATCCTCTCAGCCCCAAGAGTGTCCAGCCTTATGTCTCATCCAGCTGTGGGTCTAGATATGGTCAATCCAGGTTGCATCAGAGACCCTGAACGGATTTTGTAAGAATTTCTCTCTCTTTCACTGTCTTTGTTTTGTGGGTTTTTTAAAGTAATGTATGTTTAGAATGGGGTTTGGCTGCTTTTCCCTGCTGTGTTTATGCCGCTTTACACCCTCTTGATTCACTTGCAGAGAGATATCAATACATAGGTTTTCAGATTCATACTAGTCAGATATATTCTTGTGCGGTGACTAGGGGGTGTTGAGTCCAGTTCACTGAGCAGGGAGTAGGCCTTGTCTATTACATATTTGGCTTATGGAGCGGTGTCTGAGCTAATTTCAAACCCTTGTTTTATGCATCACCCCACCTCACCTTTCCCGTTAAGCAGCCATAGTGTGTCTTCTAAAGGTGTGACTCTGTTCTGTTTTGTAATTCAGTTCAAGTGTAGCGATTTTGACATTCCTTCTATAAGCGATAACTTAGGATAAGTGCCTTTTTCTGTGTGACTTATTTCACTTAGAATCATCGTACCTAAATCCACTCATCATGCTGCTAACTAGCCTTATGACATTGATTTCATGGCTGAGTGATATTCCATTGTGCCATGTACCACCATTTCTTTATCCATTTTTCTCTTTCCTGGGATATTGAAGGTGTACCGAAGCGGAGGTTCTTGGAAACAGAGCAGCCGTAAAGTTTGGGGTGCCTGTGTCTTGTTTACTTTTAGTTTTCCCAATTTATACGCCCATGAGTGGAAGTGCCCTATGCTCTCAACGCTGTGTTTATTACTTGTTTCAGGACACACCGTACTCTTCTCCAGAGGGCCCGTTGGCAATTTACATCCCGCCCATCAGCGTACCAAGGCTCCCATGTCTCCATGGCCTGTCCTGCTTTTCTGGTTTTTACACTTGGTTCAGCATGGCCCTTTTGACCGAGGGCAAGTGAGACTTCTTTGTAGCGCTGATTTGCCCTTCCGGCTTGCTTGGTTGGCCAAAAAGGGCGTATGCGTTTTTTCCTGAATATATTCAGGAAAAAACGCATACGCCCTTTTTGGCCAAGGGCATCATTGTCAACGTTTTGCCGCTTTTCATGTGCTTTAAAGGCGAGTCGAATCTACCTCCTGAAATCTGTTTCCTGCAAATCTGCCTTGCTTTCAAATGCTCTTCTTTGCCTTCCCTCAATATATTTGTGGACGAGAGTTCTCATTTATAACTCTGCACGTTTGTGAATTGCAGTGCCCCTGAGCTCCATTTGTCTCCTCGCATTTTTGGGAGCTGGCCGCAAAAGCGCAGGATTGCTTCAGGCCCTATTTTGGTTCTGGGGGGCAGGCTGAGCCTGTGGTTCATTCTTCTTCCTGATGGGAAAATGGAGTGACCTGTGCCTGTCCCAACACCTAGGGCTCGTCTCTCGTTGGTTCCGCGTCTTCCCGTTCATCCTCAGGACAAATTGCAACCTGGACGAAACAGGAGGTTAAAGGTGCTGATTCTCCAAGTAGGGAGATGATTAGTCAAGCGGCTGGAATGGCGAACCCGAGCACAAGGAGAGGAGAAATGAGGTGCGTTTTAGAAACCTTTCCCGATCTCATGGCATACCATCTTCTGGGTTTCCCATGCATGTTTTGATGTAGGAAGATTCCCTTGTACCTGGAGATTTGAGACCCATGGGGTGGGTACCCCGCGGTATTACTTTAAAGTATCTGCATTTGCTCACCCAACCTCACCAATTCTCTCAGCCCCAAGAGTGTCCAGCCTTGTCTCATCCAGCTGTGGGTCTAGATATGGTCAATCCAGGTTGCATCAGAGACCCTGAACGGATTTTGTAAGAATTTCTATCTCTTTCACTGTCTTTGCTTTGTGGGTTTTTTAAAGTAATGTATGTTTAGAATGGGGTTTGGCTGCTTTTCCCTGCTGTGTTTATGCCGCTTTACACCCTCTTGATTCACTTGCAGAGAGATATCAATACATAGGTTTTCAGATTCATACTAGTCAGATATATTCTTGTGCGGTGACTAGGGGGTGTTGAGTCCAGTTCACTGAGCAGGGAGTAGGCCTTGTGTATTACATATTTGGCTTATGGAGCGGTGTCTGAGCTAATTTCAAACCCTTGTTTTATGCATCACCCCACCTCACCTTTCCGGTTAAGCAGCCATAGTGTGTCTTCTAAAGTTGTGCCTCTGTTCTGTTTTGTAATTCAGTTCAAGTGTAGCGATTTTGACATTCCCTCTATAAGCGATATCTTAGGATAACTGTCTTTTTCTGTGTGACTTATTTCACTTAGAATCATCGTACCTAAATCCACTCATCATGCTGCTAACTAGCCTTATGACATTGATTTCATGGCAGAGTGATATTCCATTGGGCCAAGTACCACCATTTCTTTATCCATTTTTCTCTTTCCTGGGATATTGAAGGTGTACCGAAGCGGAGATTCTTGGAAACAGAGCAGCCTTAAACGTTAGGGTGCCTGTGTCTTGCTGATTTTTAGTTTTCCCAATTTATACGCCCATGAGTGGAAGTGCCCTATGCTCTCTACGCTGTGTTTATTACTTGTTTCAGGACACACCGTACTCTTCTCCAGAGTGCCTGTTGACAATTTACATCCCGCCCATCATCGTAGCAATGCTCCCATGTCTCCATGGCCTGTCCTGCTTTTCTGGTTTTTACACATTTTTCAGCATGGCCCTTTTGACCGAGGGCAAGCGAGACTTCTTTGTAGCGCTGATTTGCCCTTCAGGCTTGTTTGGTTGGCCAAAAAGGGCGTATGCGTTTTTCCTGAATATATTCAGGAAAAAACGCATACGCCCTTTTTGGCCAAGGGCATCATTGTCAACATTTTGCCGCTTTTCACGTGCTTTAAAGGCGAGTCGAATCTACCTCCTGAAATCTGTTTCCTGCAATTCTGCCTTGCTTTCAAATCCTCTTCGTTGCCTTCCCTCAATATATTTGTGGACAAGAGTTCTCATTTATAACTCTGCACGTTTGTGAATTGCAGTGCCCCTGAGCTCCATTTGTCTCCTCGCTTTTTTGGGAGCTGGCCGCAAAAGCGCAGGATTGCTTCAGGCCCTATTTTGGTTCTGGGGGGCAGGCTGAGCCTGTGGTTCATTCTTCTTCCTGATGGGAAAATGGAGTGACCTGTGCCTGTCCCAACACCTAGGGCTAGTCTCTCGTTGGTTCCCCGTCTTCCCGTTCATCCTCAGGACAAATTGCAACCTGTACGAAACAGGAGGTTAAAGGTGCTGATTCTCCAAGTAGGGAGATGTTTAGTCAAGCGGCTGGAATGGCGAACCCGAGCACAAGGAGAGGAGAAATGAGGTGCGTTTTAGAAACCTTTCCCGATCTCACGGCATACCATCTTCTGGGTTTCCCATGCATGTTTTGATGTACGAAGATTCCCTTGTACCTGGAGATTTGAGACCCATGGGGTGGGTACCCCGCGGTATTACTTTAAAGTATCTGCATTTGCTCACCCAACCTCACCAATCCTCTCAGCCCCAAGAGTGTCCAGCCTTATGTCTCATCCAGCTGTGGGTCTAGATATGGTCAATCCAGGTTGCATCAGAGACCCTGAACGGATTTTGTAAGAATTTCTCTCTCTTTCACTGTCTTTGTTTTGTGGGTTTTTTAAAGTAATTTATGTTTAGAATCGGGCTTGGCTGCTTTTCCCTGCTCTGTTGATGCCGCTTTACACCCTCTTGATTCACTTGCAGAGAGATATCGATACATAGGTTTTCAGATTCTTACTAGTCAGATATATTCTTGTGTGGTGACTAGGGTGTGTTGAGTCCACTTCACTGAGCAGGGAGTAGGCCTTGTCTATTACATATTTGGCTTATGGAGCGGTCTCTGAGCTAATTTCAAACCCTTGTTTTATGCATCACCCCACCTCACCTTTCCCATTAAGCAGCCATAGTGTGTCTTCTAAAGGTGTGACTCTGTTCTGTTTTGTAATTCAGTTCAAGTGTAGCGATTTTCACATTCCCTATATAAGCGATATCGTAGGATAAGTGTCTTTTTCTGTGTGACTTATTTCACTTAGAATCATCGTACCTAAATCCACTCATCATGCTGCTAACTAGCCTTATGACATTGATTTCATGGCTGAGTGATATTCCATTGTGCCTAGTACCACCATTTGTTTATCCATTTTTCTCTTTCCTGGAATATTGAAGGTGTACCGAAGCAGAGGTTCTTGGAAACAGAGCAGCCGTAAACTTTAGGGTGCCTGTGTCTTGTTGATTTTTAGTTTTCCCAATTTATATGCCCATGAGTGGAAGTGCCCTATGCTCTCTACGCTGTGTTTATTACTTGTTTCAGGACACACCGTACTCTTCTCCAGAGTGCCCGTTGGCAATTTACATCCCGCCCATCAGCGTAGCAAGGCTCCCATGTCTCCATGGCCTGTCCTGCTTTTCTGGTTTTTACACTTGGTTCAGCATGGCCCTTTTGACCGAGGGCAAACGAGACTTCTTTGTAGCGCTGATTTGCCCTTCCGGCTTGCTTGGTTGGCCAAAAAGGGCGTATGCGTTTTTTCCTGAATATATTCAGGAAAAAACGCATACGCCCTTTTTGGCCAAGGGCATCATTGTCAACGTTTTGCCGCTTTTCATGTGCTTTAAAGGCGAGTCGAATCTACCTCCTGAAATCTGTTTCCTGCAAATCTGCCTTGCTTTCAAATCCTCTTCGTTGCCTTCCCTCAATATATTTGTGGACGAGAGTTCTCATTTATAACTCTGCACGTTTGTGAATTGCAGTGCCCCTGAGCTCCATTTGTCTCCTCGCATTTTTGGGAGCTGGCCGCAAAAGCGCAGGATTGCTTCAGGCCCTATTTTGGTTCTGGGGGGCAGGCTGAGCCTGTGGTTCATTCTTCTTCCTGATGGGAAAATGGAGTGACCTGTGCCTGTCCCAACACCTAGGGCTCGTCTCTCGTTGGTTCCGCGTCTTCCCGTTCATCCTCAGGACAAATTGCAACCTGGACGAAACAGGAGGTTAAAGGTGCTGATTCTCCAAGTAGGGAGATGATTAGTCAAGCGGCTGGAATGGCGAACCCGAGCACAAGGAGAGGAGAAATGAGGTGCGTTTTAGAAACCTTTCCCGATCTCATGGCATACCATCTTCTGGGTTTCCCATGCATGTTTTGATGTAGGAAGATTCCCTTGTACCTGGAGATTTGAGACCCATGGGGTGGGTACCCCGCGGTATTACTTTAAAGTATCTGCATTTGCTCACCCAACCTCACCAATTCTCTCAGCCCCAAGAGTGTCCAGCCTTGTCTCATCCAGCTGTGGGTCTAGATATGGTCAATCCAGGTTGCATCAGAGACCCTGAACGGATTTTGTAAGAATTTCTATCTCTTTCACTGTCTTTGCTTTGTGGGTTTTTTAAAGTAATGTATGTTTAGAATGGGGTTTGGCTGCTTTTCCCTGCTGTGTTTATGCCGCTTTACACCCTCTTGATTCACTTGCAGAGAGATATCAATACATAGGTTTTCAGATTCATACTAATCAGATATATTCTTGTGCGGTGACTAGGGGGTGTTGAGTCCAGTTCACTGAGCAGGGAGTAGGCCTTGTGTATTACATATTTGGCTTATGGAGCGGTGTCTGAGCTAATTTCAAACCCTTGTTTTATGCATCACCCCACCTCACCTTTCCGGTTAAGCAGCCATAGTGTGTCTTCTAAAGTTGTGCCTCTGTTCTGTTTTGTAATTCAGTTCAAGTGTAGCGATTTTGACATTCCCTCTATAAGCGATATCTTAGGATAACTGTCTTTTTCTGTGTGACTTATTTCACTTAGAATCATCGTACCTAAATCCACTCATCATGCTGCTAACTAGCCTTATGACATTGATTTCATGGCAGAGTGATATTCCATTGGGCCAAGTACCACCATTTCTTTATCCATTTTTCTCTTTCCTGGGATATTGAAGGTGTACCGAAGCGGAGATTCTTGGAAACAGAGCAGCCTTAAACGTTAGGGTGCCTGTGTCTTGCTGATTTTTAGTTTTCCCAATTTATACGCCCATGAGTGGAAGTGCCCTATGCTCTCTACGCTGTGTTTATTACTTGTTTCAGGACACACCGTACTCTTCTCCAGAGTGCCTGTTGACAATTTACATCCCGCCCATCATCGTAGCAATGCTCCCATGTCTCCATGGCCTGTCCTGCTTTTCTGGTTTTTACACATTTTTCAGCATGGCCCTTTTGACCGAGGGCAAGCGAGACTTCTTTGTAGCGCTGATTTGCCCTTCAGGCTTGTTTGGTTGGCCAAAAAGGGCGTATGCTTTTTTCCTGAATATATTCAGGAAAAAACGCATACGCCCTTTTTGGCCAAGGGCATCATTGTCAACATTTTGCCGCTTTTCACGTGCTTTAAAGGCGAGTCGAATCTACCTCCTGAAATCTGTTTCCTGCAATTCTGCCTTGCTTTCAAATCCTCTTCGTTGCCTTCCCTCAATATATTTGTGGACAAGAGTTCTCATTTATAACTCTGCACGTTTGTGAATTGCAGTGCCCCTGAGCTCCATTTGTCTCCTCGCTTTTTTGGGAGCTGGCCGCAAAAGCGCAGGATTGCTTCAGGCCCTATTTTGGTTCTGGGGGGCAGGCTGAGCCTGTGGTTCATTCTTCTTCCTGATGGGAAAATGGAGTGACCTGTGCCTGTCCCAACACCTAGGGCTAGTCTCTCGTTGGTTCCCCGTCTTCCCGTTCATCCTCAGGACAAATTGCAACCTGTACGAAACAGGAGGTTAAAGGTGCTGATTCTCCAAGTAGGGAGATGTTTAGTCAAGCGGCTGGAATGGCGAACCCGAGCACAAGGAGAGGAGAAATGAGGTGCGTTTTAGAAACCTTTCCCGATCTCACGGCATACCATCTTCTGGGTTTCCCATGCATGTTTTGATGTAGGAAGATTCCCTTGTACCTGGAGATTTGAGACCCATGGGGTGGGTACCCCGCGGTATTATTTTAAAGTATCTGCATTTGCTCACCCAACCTCACCAATACTCTCAGCCCCAAGAGTGTCCAGCCTTATGTCTCATCCAGCTGTGGGTCTAGATATGGTCAATCCAGGTTGCATCAGAGACCCTGAACGGATTTTGTAAGAATTTCTCTCTCTTTCACTGTCTTTGTTTTGTGGGTTTTTTAAAGTAATTTATGTTTAGAATCGGGCTTGGCTGCTTTTCCCTGCTCTGTTGATGCCGCTTTACACCCTCTTGATTCACTTGCAGAGAGATATCGATACATAGGTTTTCAGATTCTTACTAGTCAGATATATTCTTGTGTGGTGACTAGGGTGTGTTGAGTCCACTTCACTGAGCAGGGAGTAGGCCTTGTCTATTACATATTTGGCTTATGGAGCGGTCTCTGAGCTAATTTCAAACCCTTGTTTTATGCATCACCCCACCTCACCTTTCCCATTAAGCAGCCATAGTGTGTCTTCTAAAGGTGTGACTCTGTTCTGTTTTGTAATTCAGTTCAAGTGTAGCGATTTTGACATTCCCTATATAAGCGATATCGTAGGATAACTGTCTTTTTCTGTGTGACTTATTTCACTTAGAATCATCGTACCTAAATCCACTCATCATGCTGCTAACTAGCCTTATGACATTGATTTCATGGCAGAGTGATATTCCATTGGGCCAAGTACCACCATTTCTTTATCCATTTTTCTCTTTCCTGGGATATTGAAGGTGTACCGAAGCGGAGATTCTTGGAAACAGAGCAGCCTTAAACGTTAGGGTGCCTGTGTCTTGCTGATTTTTAGTTTTCCCAATTTATACGCCCATGAGTGGAAGTGCCCTATGCTCTCTACGCTGTGTTTATTACTTGTTTCAGGACACACCGTACTCTTCTCCAGAGTGCCTGTTGACAATTTACATCCCGCCCATCATCGTAGCAATGCTCCCATGTCTCCATGGCCTGTCCTGCTTTTCTGGTTTTTACACATTTTTCAGCATGGCCCTTTTGACCGAGGGCAAGCGAGACTTCTTTGTAGCGCTGATTTGCCCTTCAGGCTTGTTTGGTTGGCCAAAAAGGGCGTATGCTTTTTTCCTGAATATATTCAGGAAAAAACGCATAAGCCCTTTTTGGCCAAGGGCATCATTGTCAACATTTTGCCGCTTTTCACGTGCTTTAAAGGCGAGTCGAATCTACCTCCTGAAATCTGTTTCCTGCAATTCTGCCTTGCTTTCAAATCCTCTTCGTTGCCTTCCCTCAATATATTTGTGGACAAGAGTTCTCATTTATAACTCTGCACGTTTGTGAATTGCAGTGCCCCTGAGCTCCATTTGTCTCCTCGCTTTTTTGGGAGCTGGCCGCAAAAGCGCAGGATTGCTTCAGGCCCTATTTTGGTTCTGGGGGGCAGGCTGAGCCTGTGGTTCATTCTTCTTCCTGATGGGAAAATGGAGTGACCTGTGCCTGTCCCAACACCTAGGGCTAGTCTCTCGTTGGTTCCCCGTCTTCCCGTTCATCCTCAGGACAAATTGCAACCTGTACGAAACAGGAGGTTAAAGGTGCTGATTCTCCAAGTAGGGAGATGTTTAGTCAAGCGGCTGGAATGGCGAACCCGAGCACAAGGAGAGGAGAAATGAGGTGCGTTTTAGAAACCTTTCCCGATCTCACGGCATACCATCTTCTGGGTTTCCCATGCATGTTTTGATGTACGAAGATTCCCTTGTACCTGGAGATTTGAGACCCATGGGGTGGGTACCCCGCGGTATTACTTTAAAGTATCTGCATTTGCTCACCCAACCTCACCAATCCTCTCAGCCCCAAGAGTGTCCAGCCTTATGTCTCATCCAGCTGTGGGTCTAGATATGGTCAATCCAGGTTGCATCAGAGACCCTGAACGGATTTTGTAAGAATTTCTCTCTCTTTCACTGTCTTTGTTTTGTGGGTTTTTTAAAGTAATTTATGTTTAGAATCGGGCTTGGCTGCTTTTCCCTGCTCTGTTGATGCCGCTTTACACCCTCTTGATTCACTTGCAGAGAGATATCGATACATAGGTTTTCAGATTCTTACTAGTCAGATATATTCTTGTGTGGTGACTAGGGTGTGTTGAGTCCACTTCACTGAGCAGGGAGTAGGCCTTGTCTATTACATATTTGGCTTATGGAGCGGTCTCTGAGCTAATTTCAAACCCTTGTTTTATGCATCACCCCACCTCACCTTTCCCATTAAGCAGCCATAGTGTGTCTTCTAAAGGTGTGACTCTGTTCTGTTTTGTAATTCAGTTCAAGTGTAGCGATTTTCACATTCCCTATATAAGCGATATCGTAGGATAAGTGTCTTTTTCTGTGTGACTTATTTCACTTAGAATCATCGTACCTAAATCCACTCATCATGCTGCTAACTAGCCTTATGACATTGATTTCATGGCTGAGTGATATTCCATTGTGCCTAGTACCACCATTTGTTTATCCATTTTTCTCTTTCCTGGAATATTGAAGGTGTACCGAAGCAGAGGTTCTTGGAAACAGAGCAGCCGTAAACTTTAGGGTGCCTGTGTCTTGTTGATTTTTAGTTTTCCCAATTTATATGCCCATGAGTGGAAGTGCCCTATGCTCTCTACGCTGTGTTTATTACTTGTTTCAGGACACACCGTACTCTTCTCCAGAGTGCCCGTTGGCAATTTACATCCCGCCCATCAGCGTAGCAAGGCTCCCATGTCTCCATGGCCTGTCCTGCTTTTCTGGTTTTTACACTTGGTTCAGCATGGCCCTTTTGACCGAGGGCAAACGAGACTTCTTTGTAGCGCTGATTTGCCCTTCCGGCTTGCTTGGTTGGCCAAAAAGGGCGTATGCGTTTTTTCCTGAATATATTCAGGAAAAAACGCATACGCCCTTTTTGGCCAAGGGCCTAATTGTCAACGTTTTGCCGCTTTTCATGTGCTTTAAAGGCGAGTCGAATCTACCTCCTGAAATCTGTTTCCTGCAAATCTGCCTTGCTTTCAAATCCTCTTCGTTGCCTTCCCTCAATATATTTGTGGACGAGAGTTCTCATTTATAACTCTGCACGTTTGTGAATTGCAGTGCCCCTGAGCTCCATTTGTCTCCTCGCTTTTTTGGGAGCTGGCCGCAAAAGCGCAGGATTGCTTCAGGCCCTATTTTGGTTCTGGGGGGCAGGCTGAGCCTGTGGTTCATTCTTCTTCCTGATGGGAAAATGGAGTGACCTGTGCATGTCCCAACACCTAGGGCTAGTCTCTCGTTGGTTCCCCGTCTTCCCGTTCATCCTCAGGACAAATTGCAACCTGGACGAAACAGGAGGTTAAAGGTGCTGATTCTCCAAGTAGGGAGATGGTTAGTCAAGCGGCTGGAATGGCGAACCCGAGCACAAGGAGAGGAGAAATGAGGTGCGTTTTAGAAACCTTTCCCGATCTCACGGCATACCATCTTCTGGGTTTCCCATGCATGTTTTGATGTAGGAAGATTCCCTTGTACCTGGAGATTTGAGACCCATGGGGTGGGTACCCCGCGGTATTACTTTAAAGTATCTGCATTTGCTCACCCAACCTCACCAATCCTCTCAGCCCCAAGAGTGTCCAGCCTTATGTCTCATCCAGCTGTGGGTCTAGATATGGTCAATCCAGGTTGCATCAGAGACCCTGAACGGATTTTGTAAGAATTTCTCTCTCTTTCACTGTCTTTGTTTTGTGGGTTTTTTAAAGTAATGTATGTTTAGAATGGGGTTTGGCTGCTTTTCCCTGCTGTGTTTATGCCGCTTTACACCCTCTTGATTCACTTGCAGAGAGATATCAATACATAGGTTTTCAGATTCATACTAGTCAGATATATTCTTGTGCGGTGACTAGGGGGTGTTGAGTCCAGTTCACTGAGCAGGGAGTAGGCCTTGTCTATTACATATTTGGCTTATGGAGCGGTGTCTGAGCTAATTTCAAACCCTTGTTTTATGCATCACCCCACCTCACCTTTCCCGTTAAGCAGCCATAGTGTGTCTTCTAAAGGTGTGACTCTGTTCTGTTTTGTAATTCAGTTCAAGTGTAGCGATTTTGACATTCCTTCTATAAGCGATAACTTAGGATAAGTGCCTTTTTCTGTGTGACTTATTTCACTTAGAATCATCGTACCTAAATCCACTCATCATGCTGCTAACTAGCCTTATGACATTGATTTCATGGCTGAGTGATATTCCATTGTGCCATGTACCACCATTTCTTTATCCATTTTTCTCTTTCCTGGGATATTGAAGGTGTACCGAAGCGGAGGTTCTTGGAAACAGAGCAGCCGTAAAGTTTGGGGTGCCTGTGTCTTGTTTACTTTTAGTTTTCCCAATTTATACGCCCATGAGTGGAAGTGCCCTATGCTCTCAACGCTGTGTTTATTACTTGTTTCAGGACACACCGTACTCTTCTCCAGAGGGCCCGTTGGCAATTTACATCCCGCCCATCAGCGTACCAAGGCTCCCATGTCTCCATGGCCTGTCCTGCTTTTCTGGTTTTTACACTTGGTTCAGCATGGCCCTTTTGACCGAGGGCAAGTGAGACTTCTTTGTAGCGCTGATTTGCCCTTCCGGCTTGCTTGGTTGGCCAAAAAGGGCGTATGCGTTTTTTCCTGAATATATTCAGGAAAAAACGCATACGCCCTTTTTGGCCAAGGGCATCATTGTCAACGTTTTGCCGCTTTTCATGTGCTTTAAAGGCGAGTCGAATCTACCTCCTGAAATCTGTTTCCTGCAAATCTGCCTTGCTTTCAAATGCTCTTCTTTGCCTTCCCTCAATATATTTGTGGACGAGAGTTCTCATTTATAACTCTGCACGTTTGTGAATTGCAGTGCCCCTGAGCTCCATTTGTCTCCTCGCATTTTTGGGAGCTGGCCGCAAAAGCGCAGGATTGCTTCAGGCCCTATTTTGGTTCTGGGGGGCAGGCTGAGCCTGTGGTTCATTCTTCTTCCTGATGGGAAAATGGAGTGACCTGTGCCTGTCCCAACACCTAGGGCTCGTCTCTCGTTGGTTCCGCGTCTTCCCGTTCATCCTCAGGACAAATTGCAACCTGGACGAAACAGGAGGTTAAAGGTGCTGATTCTCCAAGTAGGGAGATGATTAGTCAAGCGGCTGGAATGGCGAACCCGAGCACAAGGAGAGGAGAAATGAGGTGCGTTTTAGAAACCTTTCCCGATCTCATGGCATACCATCTTCTGGGTTTCCCATGCATGTTTTGATGTAGGAAGATTCCCTTGTACCTGGAGATTTGAGACCCATGGGGTGGGTACCCCGCGGTATTACTTTAAAGTATCTGCATTTGCTCACCCAACCTCACCAATTCTCTCAGCCCCAAGAGTGTCCAGCCTTGTCTCATCCAGCTGTGGGTCTAGATATGGTCAATCCAGGTTGCATCAGAGACCCTGAACGGATTTTGTAAGAATTTCTATCTCTTTCACTGTCTTTGCTTTGTGGGTTTTTTAAAGTAATGTATGTTTAGAATGGGGTTTGGCTGCTTTTCCCTGCTGTGTTTATGCCGCTTTACACCCTCTTGATTCACTTGCAGAGAGATATCAATACATAGGTTTTCAGATTCATACTAGTCAGATATATTCTTGTGCGGTGACTAGGGGGTGTTGAGTCCAGTTCACTGAGCAGGGAGTAGGCCTTGTGTATTACATATTTGGCTTATGGAGCGGTGTCTGAGCTAATTTCAAACCCTTGTTTTATGCATCACCCCACCTCACCTTTCCGGTTAAGCAGCCATAGTGTGTCTTCTAAAGTTGTGCCTCTGTTCTGTTTTGTAATTCAGTTCAAGTGTAGCGATTTTGACATTCCCTCTATAAGCGATATCTTAGGATAACTGTCTTTTTCTGTGTGACTTATTTCACTTAGAATCATCGTACCTAAATCCACTCATCATGCTGCTAACTAGCCTTATGACATTGATTTCATGGCAGAGTGATATTCCATTGGGCCAAGTACCACCATTTCTTTATCCATTTTTCTCTTTCCTGGGATATTGAAGGTGTACCGAAGCGGAGATTCTTGGAAACAGAGCAGCCTTAAACGTTAGGGTGCCTGTGTCTTGTTGATTTTTAGTTTTCCCAATTTATATGCCCATGAGTGGAAGTGCCCTATGCTCTCTACGCTGTGTTTATTACTTGTTTCAGGACACACCGTACTCTTCTCCAGAGTGCCTGTTGGCAATTTACATCCCGCCCATCAGCGTAGCAAGGCTCCCATGTCTCCATGGCCTGTCCTGCTTTTCTGGTTTTTACAATTGGTTCAGCATGGCCCTTTTGACCGAGGGCAAGCGAGACTTCTTTGTAGCGCTGATTTGCCCTTCCGGCTTGCTTGGTTGGCCAAAAAGGGCGTATGCGTTTTTTCCTGAATATATTCAGGAAAAAACGCATACGCCCTTTTTGGCCAAGGGCATTATTGTCAACGTTTTGTCGCTTTTCATGTGCTTTAAAGGCGAGTCGAATCTACCTCCTGAAATCTGTTTCCTGCAAATCTGCCTTGCTTTCAAATCCTCTTCGTTGCCTTCCCTCAATATATTTGTGGACGAGAGTTCTCATTTATAACTCTGCACGTTTGTGAATTGCAGTGCCCCTGAGCTCCATTTGTCTCCTCTTTTTTTTGGGAGCTGGCCGCAAAAGCGCAGGATTGGTTCAGGCCCTATTTTGGTTCTGGGGGGCAGGCTGAGCCTGTGGTTCATTCTTCTTCCTGATGGGAAAATGGAGTGACCTGTGCCTGTCCCAACACCTAGGGCTAGTCTCTCGTTGGTTGCCCGTCTTCCCGTTCATCCTCAGGACAAATTGCAACCTGGAAGAAACAGGAGGTTAAAGGTGCTGATTCTCCAAGTAGGGAGATGGTTAGTCAAGCGGCTGGAATGGCGAACCCGAGCACAAGGAGAGGAGAAATGAGGTGCGTTTTAGAAACCTTTCCCGATCTCACGGCATACCATCTTCTGGGTTTCCCATGCATGTTTTGATGTAGGAAGATGCCCTTGTACCTGGAGATTTGAGACCCATGGGGTGGGTACCCCGCAGTATTACTTTAAAGTATCTGCATTTGCTCACCCAACCTCACCAATCCTCTCAGCCCCAAGAGTGTCCAGCCTTATGTCTCATCCAGCTGTGGGTCTAGATATGGTCAATCCAGGTTGCATCAGAGACCCTGAACGGATTTTGTAAGAATTTCTCTCTCTTTCACTGTCTTTGTTTTGTGGGTTTTTTAAAGTAATTTATGTTTAGAATCGGGCTTGGCTGCTTTTCCGTGCTGTGTTGATGCCGCTTTACACCCTCTTGATTCACTTGCAGAGAGATATCGATACATAGGTTTTCAGATTCTTACTAGTCAGATATATTCTTGTGTGGTGACTAGGGTGTGTTGAGTCCAGTTCACTGAGCAGGGAGTAGGCCTTGTTTATTACATATTTGGCTTATGGAGCGGTCTCTGAGCTAATTTCAAACCCTTGTTTTATGCATCACCCCACCTCACCTTTCCCGTTAAGCAGCCATAGTGTGTCTTCTAAAGGTGTGACTCTGTTCTGTTTTGTAATTCAGTTCAAGTGTAGCGATTTTGACATTCCCTCTATAAGCGATATCTTAGGATAAGTGTCTTTTTCTGTGTGACTTATTTCACTTAGAATCATCGTACCTAAATCCACTCATCATGCTGCTAACTAGCCTTATGACATTGATTTCATGGCTGAGTGATATTCCATTGGGCCAAGTACCACCATTTCTTTATCCATTTTTCTCTTTCCTGGGATATTGAAGGTGTACCGAAGCGGAGATTCTTGGAAACAGAGCAGCCTTAAACGTTAGGGTGCCTGTGTCTTGCTGATTTTTAGTTTTCCCAATTTATATGCCCATGAGTGGAAGTGCCCTATGCTCTCTACGCTGTGTTTATTACTTGTTTCAGGACACACCGTACTCTTCTCCAGAGTGCCTGTTGGCAATTTACATCCCGCCCATCAGCGTAGCAATGCTCCCATGTCTCCATGGCCTGTCCTGCTTTTCTGGTTTTTACACATTTTTCAGCATGGCCCTTTTGACCGAGGGCAAGCGAGACTTCTTTGTAGCGCTGATTTGCCCTTCAGGCTTGCTTGGTTGGCCAAAAAGGGCGTATGCGTTTTTTCCTGAATATATTCAGGAAAAAACGCATACGCCCTTTTTGGCCAAGGGCATCATTGTCAACGTTTTGCCGCTTTTCACGTGCTTTAAAGGCGAGTCGAATCTACCTCCTGAAATCTGTTTCCTGCAAATCTGCCTTGCTTTCAAATCCTCTTCGTTGCCTTCCCTCAATATATTTGTGGACGAGAGTTCTCATTTATAACTCTGCACGTTTGTGAATTGCAGTGCCCCTGAGCTCCATTTGTCTCCTCGCTTTTTTGGGAGCTGGCCGCAAAAGCGCAGGATTGCTTCAGGCCCTATTTTGGTTCTGGGGGGCAGGCTGAGCCTGTGGTTCATTCTTCTTCCTGATGGGAAAATGGAGTGACCTTTGCATGTCCCAACACCTAGGGCTAGTCTCTCGTTGGTTCCCCGTCTTCCCGTTCATCCTCAGGACAAATTGCAACCTGTACGAAACAGGAGGTTAAAGGTGCTGATTCTCCAAGTAGGGAGATGTTTAGTCAAGCGGCTGGAATGGCGAACCCGAGCACAAGGAGAGGAGAAATGAGGTGCGTTTTAGAAACCTTTCCCGATCTCACGGCATACCATCTTCTGGGTTTCCCATGCATGTTTTGATGTAGGAAGATTCCCTTGTACCTGGAGATTTGAGACCCATGGGGTGGGTACCCCGCGGTATTACTTTAAAGTATCTGCATTTGCTCACCCAACCTCACCAATCCTCTCAGCCCCAAGAGTGTCCAGCCTTATGTCTCATCCAGCTGTGGGTCTAGATATGGTCAATCCAGGTTGCATCAGAGACCCTGAACGGATTTTGTAAGAATTTCTCTCTCTTTCACTGTCTTTGTTTTGTGGGTTTTTTAAAGTAATTTATGTTTAGAATCGGGCTTGGCTGCTTTTCCCTGCTGTGTTGATGCCGCTTTACACCCTCTTGATTCACTTGCAGAGAGATATCGATACATAGGTTTTCAGATTCTTACTAGTCAGATATATTCTTGTGTGGTGACTAGGGTGTGTTGAGTCCACTTCACTGAGCAGGGAGTAGGCCTTGTCTATTACATATTTGGCTTATGGAGCGGTCTCTGAGCTAATTTCAAACCCTTGTTTTATGCATCACCCCACCTCACCTTTCCCGTTAAGCAGCCATAGTGTGTCTTCTAAAGGTGTGACTCTGTTCTGTTTTGTAATTCAGTTCAAGTGTAGCGATTTTGACATTCCCTCTATAAGCGATATCGTAGGATAAGTGTCTTTTTCTGTGTGACTTATTTCACTTAGAATCATCGTACCTAAATCCACTCATCATGCTGCTAACTAGCCTTATGACATTGATTTCATGGCTGAGTGATATTCCATTGTGCCAAGTACCACCATTTGTTTATCCATTTTTCTCTTTCCTGGGATATTGAAGGTGTACTGAAGCGGAGGTTCTTGGAAACAGAGCAGCCGTAAACTTTAGGGTGCCTGTGTCTTGTTGATTTTTAGTTTTCCCAATTTATACGCCCATGAGTGGAAGTGCCCTATGCTCTCTACGCTGTGTTTATTACTTGTTTCAGGACACACCGTACTCTTCTCCAGAGTGCCTGTTGGCAATTTACATCCCGCCCATCAGCGTAGCAAGGCTCCCATGTCTCCATGGCCTGTCCTGCTTTTCTGGTTTTTACACTTGGTTCAGCATGGCCCTTTTGACCGAGGGCAAGCGAGACTTCTTTGTAGCGCTGATTTGCCCTTCCGGCTTGCTTGGTTGGCCAAAAAGGGCGTATGCGTTTTTTCCTGAATATATTCAGGAAAAAACGCATACGCCCTTTTTGCCAAGGGCATCATTGTCAACGTTTTGCCGCTTTTCATGTGCTTTAAAGGCGAGTCGAATCTACCTCCTGAAATCTGTTTCCTGCAAATCTGCCTTGCTTTCAAATCCTCTTCGTTGCCTTCCCTCAATATATTTGTGGACGAGAGTTCTCATTTATAACTCTGCACGTTTGTGAATTGCAGTGCCCCTGAGCTCCATTTGTCTCCTCGCTTTTTTGGGAGCTGGCCGCAAAAGCGCAGGATTGCTTCAGGCCCTATTTTGGTTCTGGGGGGCAGGCTGAGCCTGTGGTTCATTCTTCTTCCTGATGGGAAAATGGAGTGACCTGTGCCTGTCCCAACACCTAGGGCTAGTCTCTCGTTGGTTCCCCGTCTTCCCGTTCATCCTCAGGACAAATTGCAACCTGGACGAAACAGGAGGTTAAAGGTGCTGATTCTCCAAGTAGGGAGATGGTTAGTCAAGCGGCTGGAATGGCGAACCCGAGCACAAGGAGAGGAGAAATGAGGTGCGTTTTAGAAACCTTTCCCGATCTCACGGCATACCATCTTCTGGGTTTCCCATGCATGTTTTGATGTAGGAAGATTCCCTTGTACCTGGAGATTTGAGACCCATGGGGTGGGTACCCCGCGGTATTACTTTAAAGTATCTGCATTTGCTCACCCAACCTCACCAATCCTCTCAGCCCCAAGAGTGTCCAGCCTTATGTCTCATCCAGCTGTGGGTCTAGATATGGTCAATCCAGGTTGCATCAGAGACCCTGAACGGATTTTGTAAGAATTTCTCTCTCTTTCACTGTCTTTGTTTTGTGGGTTTTTTAAAGTAATGTATGTTTAGAATGGGGTTTGGCTGCTTTTCCCTGCTGTGTTTATGCCGCTTTACACCCTCTTGATTCACTTGCAGAGAGATATCAATACATAGGTTTTCAGATTCATACTAGTCAGATATATTCTTGTGCGGTGACTAGGGGGTGTTGAGTCCAGTTCACTGAGCAGGGAGTAGGCCTTGTCTATTACATATTTGGCTTATGGAGCGGTGTCTGAGCTAATTTCAAACCCTTGTTTTATGCATCACCCCACCTCACCTTTCCGGTTAAGCAGCCATAGTGTGTCTTCTAAAGTTGTGCCTCTGTTCTGTTTTGTAATTCAGTTCAAGTGTAGCGATTTTGACATTCCTTCTATAAGCGATAACTTAGGATAAGTGCCTTTTTCTGTGTGACTTATTTCACTTAGAATCATCGTACCTAAATCCACTCATCATGCTGCTAACTAGCCTTATGACATTGATTTCATGGCTGAGTGATATTCCATTGTGCCATGTACCACCATTTCTTTATCCATTTTTCTCTTTCCTGGGATATTGAAGGTGTACCGAAGCGGAGGTTCTTGGAAACAGAGCAGCCGTAAAGTTTGGGGTGCCTGTGTCTTGTTTACTTTTAGTTTTCTCAATTTATACGCCCATGAGTGGAAGTGCCCTATGCTCTCAACGCTGTGTTTATTACTTGTTTCAGGACACACCGTACTCTTCTCCAGAGGGCCCGTTGGCAATTTACATCCCGCCCATCAGCGTACCAAGGCTCCCATGTCTCCATGGCCTGTCCTGCTTTTCTGGTTTTTACACTTGGTTCAGCATGGCCCTTTTGACCGAGGGCAAGTGAGACTTCTTTGTAGCGCTGATTTGCCCTTCCGGCTTGCTTGGTTGGCCAAAAAGGGCGTATGCGTTTTTTCCTGAATATATTCAGGAAAAAACGCATACGCCCTTTTTGGCCAAGGGCATCATTGTCAACGTTTTGCCGCTATTCATGTGCTTTAAAGGCGAGTCGAATCTACCTCCTGAAATCTGTTTCCTGCAAATCTGCCTTGCTTTCAAATCCTCTTCGTTTCCTTCCCTCAATATATTTGTGGACGAGAGTTCTCATTTATAACTCTGCACGTTTGTGAATTGCAGTGCCCCTGAGCTCCATTTGTCTCCTCGCATTTTTGGGAGCTGGCCGCAAAAGCGCAGGATTGCTTCAGGCCCTATTTTGGTTCTGGGGGGCAGGCTGAGCCTGTGGTTCATTCTTCTTCCTGATGGGAAAATGGAGTGACCTGTGCCTGTCCCAACACCTAGGGCTCGTCTCTCGTTGGTTCCGCGTCTTCCCGTTCATCCTCAGGACAAATTGCAACCTGGACGAAACAGGAGGTTAAAGGTGCTGATTCTCCAAGTAGGGAGATGATTAGTCAAGCGGCTGGAATGGCGAACCCGAGCACAAGGAGAGGAGAAATGAGGTGCGTTTTAGAAACCTTTCCCGATCTCATGGCATACCATCTTCTGGGTTTCCCATGCATGTTTTGATGTAGGAAGATTCCCTTGTACCTGGAGATTTGAGACCCATGGGGTGGGTACCCCGCGGTATTACTTTAAAGTATCTGCATTTGCTCACCCAACCTCACCAATTCTCTCAGCCCCAAGAGTGTCCAGCCTTGTCTCATCCAGCTGTGGGTCTAGATATGGTCAATCCAGGTTGCATCAGAGACCCTGAACGGATTTTGTAAGAATTTCTATCTCTTTCACTGTCTTTGCTTTGTGGGTTTTTTAAAGTAATGTATGTTTAGAATGGGGTTTGGCTGCTTTTCCCTGCTGTGTTTATGCCGCTTTACACCCTCTTGATTCACTTGCAGAGAGATATCAATACATAGGTTTTCAGATTCATACTAGTCAGATATATTCTTGTGCGGTGACTAGGAGGTGTTGAGTCCAGTTCACTGAGCAGGGAGTAGGCCTTGTCTATTACATATTTGGCTTATGGAGCGGTGTCTGAGCTAATTTCAAACCCTTGTTTTATGCATCACCCCACCTCACCTTTCCGGTTAAGCAGCCATAGTGTGTCTTCTAAAGTTGTGCCTCTGTTCTGTTTTGTAATTCAGTTCAAGTGTAGCGATTTTGACATTCCCTCTATAAGCGATATCTTAGGATAAGTGTCTTTTTCTGTGTGACTTATTTCACTTAGAATCATCGTACCTAAATCCACTCATCATGCTGCTAACTAGCCTTATGACATTGATTTCATGGCAGAGTGATATTCCATTGGGCCAAGTACCACCATTTCTTTATCCATTTTTCTCTTTCCTGGGATATTGAAGGTGTACCGAAGCGGAGATTCTTGGAAACAGAGCAGCCTTAAACGTTAGGGTGCCTGTGTCTTGCTGATTTTTAGTTTTCCCAATTTATACGCCCATGAGTGGAAGTGCCCTATGCTCTCTACGCTGTGTTTATTACTTGTTTCAGGACACACCGTACTCTTCTCCAGAGTGCCTGTTGACAATTTACATCCCGCCCATCAGCGTAGCAATGCTCCCATGTCTCCATGGCCTGTCCTGCTTTTCTGGTTTTTACACATTTTTCAGCATGGCCCTTTTGACCGAGGGCAAGCGAGACTTCTTTGTAGCGCTGATTTGCCCTTCCGGCTTGCTTGGTTGGCCAAAAAGGGCGTATGCTTTTTTCCTGAATATATTCAGGAAAAAACGCATACGCCCTTTTTGGCCAAGGGCATCATTGTCAACATTTTGCCGCTTTTCACGTGCTTTAAAGGCGAGTCGAATCTACCTCCTGAAATCTGTTTCCTGCAATTCTGCCTTGCTTTCAAATCCTCTTCGTTGCCTTCCCTCAATATATTTGTGGACAAGAGTTCTCATTTATAACTCTGCACGTTTGTGAATTGCAGTGCCCCTGAGCTCCATTTGTCTCTTCGCTTTTTTGGGAGCTGGCCGCAAAAGCGCAGGATTGCTTCAGGCCCTATTTTGGTTCTGGGGGGCAGGCTGAGCCTGTGGTTCATTCTTCTTCCTGATGGGAAAATGGAGTGACCTGTGCCTGTCCCAACACCTAGGGCTAGTCTCTCGTTGGTTCCCCGTCTTCCCGTTCATCCTCAGGACAAATTGCAACCTGTACGAAACAGGAGGTTAAAGGTGCTGATTCTCCAAGTAGGGAGATGTTTAGTCAAGCGGCTGGAATGGCGAACCCGAGCACAAGGAGAGGAGAAATGAGGTGCGTTTTAGAAACCTTTCCCGATCTCACGGCATACCATCTTCTGGGTTTCCCATGCATGTTTTGATGTAGGAAGATTCCCTTGTACCTGGAGATTTGAGACCCATGGGGTGGGTACCCCGCGGTATTACTTTAAAGTATCTGCATTTGCTCACCCAACCTCACCAATCCTCTCAGCCCCAAGAGTGTCCAGCCTTATGTCTCATCCAGCTGTGGGTCTAGATATGGTCAATCCAGGTTGCATCAGAGACCCTGAACGGATTTTGTAAGAATTTCTCTCTCTTTCACTGTCTTTGTTTTGTGGGTTTTTTAAAGTAATTTATGTTTAGAATCGGGCTTGGCTGCTTTTCCCTGCTGTGTTGATGCCGCTTTACACCCTCTTGATTCACTTGCAGAGAGATATCGATACATAGGTTTTCAGATTCTTACTAGTCAGATATATTCTTGTGTGGTGACTAGGGTGTGTTGAGTCCACTTCACTGAGCAGGGAGTAGGCCTTGTCTATTACATATTTGGCTTATGGAGCGGTCTCTGAGCTAATTTCAAACCCTTGTTTTATGCATCACCCCACCTCACCTTTCCCATTAAGCAGCCATAGTGTGTCTTCTAAAGGTGTGACTCTGTTCTGTTTTGTAATTCAGTTCAAGTGTAGCGATTTTGACATTCCCTATATAAGCGATATCGTAGGATAAGTGTCTTTTTCTGTGTGACTTATTTCACTTAGAATCATCGTACCTAAATCCACTCATCATGCTGCTAACTAGCCTTATGACATTGATTTCATGGCTGAGTGATATTCCATTGTGCCAAGTACCACCATTTGTTTATCCATTTTTCTCTTTCCTGGAATATTGAAGGTGTACCGAAGCAGAGGTTCTTGGAAACAGAGCAGCCGTAAACTTTAGGGTGCCTGTGTCTTGTTGATTTTTAGTTTTCCCAATTTATATGCCCATGAGTGGAAGTGCCCTATGCTCTCTACGCTGTGTTTATTACTTGTTTCAGGACACACCGTACTCTTCTCCAGAGTGCCTGTTGGCAATTTACATCCCGCCCATCAGCGTAGCAAGGCTCCCATGTCTCCATGGCCTGTCCTGCTTTTCTGGTTTTTACACTTGGTTCAGCATGGCCCTTTTGACCGAGGGCAAGCGAGACTTCTTTGTAGCGCTGATTTGCACTTCCGGCTTGCTTGGTTGGCCAAAAAGGGCGTATGCGTTTTTTCCTGAATATATTCAGGAAAAAACGCATACGCCCTTTTTGCCAAGGGCATCATTGTCAACGTTTTGCCGCTTTTCATGTGCTTTAAAGGCGAGTCGAATCTACCTCCTGAAATCTGTTTCCTGCAAATCTGCCTTGCTTTCAAATCCTCTTCGTTGCCTTCCCTCAATATATTTGTGGACGAGAGTTCTCATTTATAACTCTGCACGTTTGTGAATTGCAGTGCCCCTGAGCTCCATTTGTCTCCTCGCTTTTTTGGGAGCTGGCCGCAAAAGCGCAGGATTGCTTCAGGCCCTATTTTGGTTCTGGGGGGCAGGCTGAGCCTGTGGTTCATTCTTCTTCCTGATGGGAAAATGGAGTGACCTGTGCCTGTCCCAACACCTAGGGCTAGTCTCTCGTTGGTTCCCCATCTTCCCGTTCATCCTCAGGACAAATTGCAACCTGGACGAAACAGGAGGTTAAAGGTGCTGATTCTCCAAGTAGGGAGATGGTTAGTCAAGCGGCTGGAATGGCGAACCCGAGCACAAGGAGAGGAGAAATGAGGTGCGTTTTAGAAACCTTTCCCGATCTCACGGCATACCATCTTCTGGGTTTCCCATGCATGTTTTGATGTAGGAAGATTCCCTTGTACCTGGAGATTTGAGACCCATGGGGTGGGTACCCCGCGGTATTACTTTAAAGTATCTGCATTTGCTCACACAACCTCACCAATCCTCTCAGCCCCAAGAGTGTCCAGCCTTATGTCTCATCCAGCTGTGGGTCTAGATATGGTCAATCCAGGTTGCATCAGAGACCCTGAACGGATTTTGTAAGAATTTCTCTCTCTTTCACTGTCTTTGTTTTGTGGGTTTTTTAAAGTAATGTATGTTTAGAATGGGGTTTGGCTGCTTTTCCCTGCTGTGTTTATGCCGCTTTACACCCTCTTGATTCACTTGCAGAGAGATATCAATACATAGGTTTTCAGATTCATACTAGTCAGATATATTCTTGTGCGGTGACTAGGGGGTGTTGAGTCCAGTTCACTGAGCAGGGAGTAGGCCTTGTCTATTACATATTTGGCTTATGGAGTGGTGTCTGAGCTAATTTCAAACCCTTGTTTTATGCATCACCCCACCTCACCTTTCCGGTTAAGCAGCCATAGTGTGTCTTCTAAAGTTGTGCCTCTGTTCTGTTTTGTAATTCAGTTCAAGTGTAGCGATTTTGACATTCCTTCTATAAGCGATAACTTAGGATAAGTGCCTTTTTCTGTGTGACTTATTTCACTTAGAATCATCGTACCTAAATCCACTCATCATGCTGCTAACTAGCCTTATGACATTGATTTCATGGCTGAGTGATATTCCATTGTGCCATGTACCACCATTTCTTTATCCATTTTTCTCTTTCCTGGGATATTGAAGGTGTACCGAAGCGGAGGTTCTTGGAAACAGAGCAGCCGTAAAGTTTGGGGTGCCTGTGTCTCGTTTACTTTTAGTTTTCCCAATTTATACGCCCATGAGTGGAAGTGCCCTATGCTCTCAACGCTGTGTTTATTACTTGTTTCAGGACACACCGTACTCTTCTCCAGAGTGCCTGTTGGCAATTTACATCCCGCCCATCAGCGTAGCAACGCTCCCATGTCTCCATGGCCTGTCCTGCTTTTCTGGTTTTTACAGTTTATTCAGCATGCCCTTTTGACCGAGGGCAAGCGAGACTTCTTTGTAGCGCTGATTTGCCCTTCCGTCTTGCTTGGTCGGCCAAAAAGGGCGTATGCGTTTTTTCCTGAATATATTCAGGAAAAAACGCATACGCCCTTTTTGGCCAAGGGCATCACTTTCAACGTTTTGCCGCTTTTCATGTGCTTTAAAGGCGAGTCGAATCTACCTCCTGAAATCTGTTTCCTGCAAATCTGCCTTGCTTTCAAATCCTCTTCGTTGCCTTCCCTCAATATATTTGTGGACGAGAGTTCTCATTTATAACTCTGCACGTTTGTGAATTGCAGTGCCCCTGAGCTCCATTTGTCTCCTCGCATTTTTGGGAGCTGGCCGCAAAAGCGCAGGATTGCTTCAGGCCCCATTTTGGTTCTGGGGGGCAGGCTGAGCCTGTGGTTCATTCTTCTTCCTGATGGGAAAATGGAGTGACCTATGCCTGTCCCAACACCTAGGGCTCGTCTCTCGTTGGTTCCGCGTCTTCCCGTTCATCCTCAGGACAAATTGCAACCTGTACAATCAGGAGGTTAAAGGTGCTGATTCTCGAAGTAGGCAGATGGTTAGTCAAGCGGCTGGAATGGCGAACCCGAGCACAAGGAGAGGAGAAATGAGGTGCGTTTTAGAAACCTTTCCCGATCTCATGGCATACCATCTTCTGGGTTTCCCATGCATGTTTTGATGTAGGAAGATGCCCTTGTACCTGGAGATTTGAGACCCATGGAGTGTGTTCCCCGCAGTGTTACTTTAAAGTATCTGCGTTTGCTCACCCAACCTCACCAATCCTCTCAGCCCCAAGAGTGTCCAGCCTTATGTCTCATCCAGCTGTGGGTCTAGATATGGTCAATCCAGTTTGCATCATAGACCCTGAACGGATTTTGTAAGAATTTCTCTCTCTTTCACTGTCTTTGTTTTGTGGGTTTTTTAAAGTAATTTATGTTTAGAATCGGGCTTGGCTGCTTTTCCCTGCTGTGTTGATGCCGCTTTAAACCATCTTGATTCACTTGCAGAGAGATATCGATACATAGGTTTTCAGATTCTTACTAGTCAGATATATTCTTGTGTGGTGACTAGGGTGTGTTGAGTCCAGTTCACTGAGCAGGGAGTAGGCCTTGTCTATTACATATTTGGCTTATGGAGTGGTCTCTGAGCTAATTTCAAACCCTTGTTTTATGCATCACCCCACCTCACCTTTCCCGTTAAGCAGCCATAGTGTGTCTTCTAAAGGTGTGACTCTGTTCTGTTTTGTAATTCAGTTCAAGTGTAGCGATTTTGACATTCCCTCTATAAGCGATATCTTAGGATAAGTGTCTTTTTCTGTGTGACTTATTTCACTTAGAATCATCGTACCTAAATCCACTCATCATGCTGCTAACTAGCCTTATGACATTGATTTCATGGCTGAGTGATATTCCATTGTGCCAAGTACCACCATTTCTTTATCCATTTTTCTCTTTCCTGGGATATTGAAGGTGTACCGAAGCGGAGGTTCTTGGAAACAGAGCAGCCGTAAACTTTAGGGTGCCTGTGTCTTGTTGATTTTTAGTTTTCCCAATTTATACGCCCATGAGTGGAAGTGCCCTATGCTCTCTACGCTGTGTTTATTACTTGTTTCAGGACACACCGTACTCTTCTCCAGAGTGCCTGTTGGCAATTTACATCCCGCCGATCAGCGTAGCAAGGCTCCCATGTCTCCATGGCCTGTCCTGCTTTTCTGGTTTTTACCATTTGTACAGCATGGCCTTTTTGACCGAGGGCAAGCGAGACTTCTTTGTAGCGCTGATTTGCCCTTCCGGCTTGCTTGGTTGCCCTAAAAGGGCGTATGCGTTTTTTCCTGAATATATTCAGGAAAAAACGTATACGCCCTTTTTGGCCAAGGGCATCATTGTCAACGTTTGGCCGCTTTTCATGTGCTTTAAAGGCGAGTCGAATCTACCTCCTGAAATCTGTTTCCTGCAAATCTGCCTTGCTTTCAAATCCTCTTCGTTGCCTTCCCTCAATATATTTGTGGACGAGAGTTCTCATTTTTAACTCTGCACGTTTGTGAATTGCAGTGCCCCTGAGCTCCATTTGTCTCCTCGCATTTTTGGGAGCTGGCCGCAAAAGCGCAGGATTGCTTCAGGCCCCATTTTGGTTCTGGGGGGCAGGCTGAGCCTGTGGTTCATTCTTCTTCCTGATGGGAAAATGGAGTGACCTATGCCTGTCCCAACACCTAGGGCTCGTCTCTCGTTGGTTCCGCGTCTTCCCGTTCATCCTCAGGACAAATTGCAACCTGTACAATCAGGAGGTTAAAGGTGCTGATTCTCCAAGTAGGGAGATGGTTAGTCAAGCGGCTGGAATGGCGAACCCGAGCACAAGGAGAGGAGAAATGAGGTGCGTTTTAGAAACCTTTCCCGATCTCATGGCATACCATCTTCTGGGTTTCCCATGCATGTTTTGATGTAGGAAGATGCCCTTGTACCTGGAGATTTGAGACCCATGGGGTGTGTTCCCCGCAGTGTTACTTTAAAGTATCTGCGTTTGCTCACCCAACCTCACCAATCCTCTCAGCCCCAAGAGTGTCCAGCCTTATGTCTCATCCAGCTGTGGGTCTAGATATGGTCAATCCAGTTTGCATCATAGACACTGAACGGATTTTGTAAGAATTTCTCTCTCTTTCACTGTCTTTGTTTTGTGGGTTTTTTAAAGTAATTTATGTTTAGAATTGGGCTTGGCTGCTTTTCCCTGCTGTGTTGATGCCGCTTTACACCCTCTTGATTCACTTGCAGAGAGATATCGATACATAGGTTTTCAGATTCTTACTAGTCAGATATATTCTTGTGTGGTGACTAGGGTGTGTTGAGTCCAGTTCACTGAGCAGGGAGTAGGCCTTGTCTATTACATATTTGGCTTATGGAGCGGTCTCTGAGCTAATTTCAAACCCTTGTTTTATGCATCACCCCACCTCACCTTTCCCGTTAAGCAGCCATAGTGTGTCTTCTACAGGTGTGACTCTGTTCTGTTTTGTAATTCAGTTCAAGTGTAGCGATTTTGACATTCCCTCTCTAAGCGATACCTTAGGATAAGTGGCTTTTTCTGTGTGACTTATTTCACTTAGAATCATCGTACATAAATCGACTCATCATGCTGCTAACTAGCCTTATGACATTGATTTCATGGCTCAGTGATATTCCATTGTGCCAAGTACCACCATTTCTTTATCCATTTTTCTCTTTCCTGGGATATTGAAGGTGTACCGAAGCGGAGGTTCTTGGCAACAGAGCAGCCGTAAACTTTAGGGTGCCTGTGTCTTGTTGATTTTTAGTTTTCCCAATTTATACGCCCATGAGTGGATGTGCCCTATGCTCTCTACGCTGTGTTTATTACTTGTTTCAGGACACACCGTACTCTTCTCCAGAGTGCCTGTTGGCAATTTACATCCCGCCCATCAGCGTAGCAAGGCTCCCATGTCTCCATGGCCTGTCCTGCTTTTCTGGTTTTTACACTTTCTTCAGCATGGCCCTTTTGACCGAGGGCAAGCGAGACTTCTTTGTAGCGCTGATTTGCCCTTCCGGCTTGCTTGGTTGGCCAAAAAGGGCGTATGCGTTTTTTCCTGAATATATTCAGGAAAAAACGCATACGCCCTTTTGGGCCAAGGGCATCATTGTCAACGTTTTGTCGCTTTTCATGTGCTTTAAAGGCGAGTCGAATCTACCTCCTGAAATCTGTTGCCTGCAAATCTGCCTTGCTTTCAAATCCTCTTCGTTGTCTTCCCTCAATATATTTGTGGACGAGAGTTCTCATTTATAACTCTGCACGTTTGTGAATTGCAGTGCCCCTGAGCTCCATTTGTCTCCTCGCATTTTTGGGAGCTGGCCGCAAAAGCGCAGGATTGCTTCAGGCCCTATTTTGGTTCTGGGGGGCAGGCTGAGCCTGTGGTTCATTCTTCTTCCTGATGGGAAAATGGAGTGACCTATGCCTGTCCCAACACCTAGGGCTCGTCTCTCGTTGGTTCCGCGTCTTCCCGTTCATCCTCAGGACAAATTGCAACCTGTACAATCAGGAGGTTAAAGGTGCTGATTCTCCAAGTAGGCAGATGGTTAGTCAAGCGGCTGGAATGGCGAACCCGAGCACAAGGAGAGGAGAAATGAGGTGCGTTTTAGAAACCTTTCCCGATCTCATGGCATACCATCTTCTGGGTTTCCCATGCATGTTTTGATGTAGGAAGATGCCCTTGTACCTGGAAATTTGAGACCCATGGGGTGTGTTCCCCGCAGTGTTACTTTAAAGTATCTGCGTTTGCTCACCCAACCTCACCAATCCTCTCAGCCCCAAAAGTGTCCAGCCTTATGTCTCATCCCGCTGTGGGTCTAGATATGGTCAATCCAGGTTGCATCATAGACCCTGAACGGATTTTGTAAGAATTTCTCTCTCTTTCACTGTCTTTGTTTTGTGGGTTTTTTAAAGTACTTTACGTTTAGAATGGGGCTTGGCTGCTTTTCCCTGCTGTGTTGATGCCGCTTTACACCCTCTTGATTCACTTGCAGAGAGATATCGATACATAGCTTTTCAGAATCTTACTAGTCAGATATATTCTTGTGTGTTGACTAGGGTGTGTTGAGTCCAGTTCACTGAGCAGGGAGTAGGCCTTGTCTATTACATATTTGGCTTATGGAGTGATCTCTGAGCTAATTTCAAACCCTTGCTTTATGCATCACCCCACCTCACCTTTCCCGTTAAGCAGCCATAGTGTGTCTTCTAAAGGTGTGACTCTGTTCTTTTTTGTAATTCAGTTCAAGTGTAGCGATTTTGACATTCCTTCTATAAGCGATATCTTAGGATAAGTGTCTTTTTCTGTGTGACTTATTTCACTTAGAATCATCGTACCAAAATCCACTCATCATGCTGCTAACTAGCCTTATGACATTGATTTCATGGCTGAGTGATATTCCATTGTGCCAAGTACCACCATTTCTTTATCCATTTTTCTATTTCCTGGGATATTGATGGTGTACCGAAGCGGAGGTTCTTGGAAACAGAGCAGCCGTAAACTTTAGGGTGCCTGTGTCTTGTTGATTTTTAGTTTTCCCAATTAATACGCCCATGAGTGGAAGTGCCCTATGCTCTCTACGCTATGTTTATTACTTGTTTCAGGACACACCCTACTCTTCTCCAGAGTGCCTGTTGGCAATTTACATCCCGCCCATCAGCGTAGCAAGGCTCCCATGTCTCCATGGCCTGTCCTGCTTTTCTGGTTTTTACCATTTGTTCAGCATGGCCTTTTTGACCGAGGGCAAGCGAGACTTCTTTGTAGCGCTGATTTGCCCTTCCGGCTTGCTTGGTTGCCCTAAAAGGGCGTATGCGTTTTTTCCTGAATATATTCAGGAAAAAACGCATACGCCCTTTTTGGCCAAGGGCATCATTGTCAACATTTTGCCGCTTTTCATGTGCTTTAAAGGCGAGTCGTATCTACCTCCTGAAATCTGTTTCCTGCAAATCTGCCTTGCTTTCAAATCCTCTTCGTTGCCTTCCCTCAATATATTTGTGGACGAGAGTTCTCATTTATAACTCTGCACGTTTGTGAATTGCAGTGCCCCTGAGCTCCATTTGTCTCCTCGCTTTTTTGGGAGCTGGCCGCAAAAGCGCAGGATTGCTTCAGGCCCTATTTTGGTTCTGGGGGGCAGGCTGAGCCTGTGGTTCATTCTTCTTCCTGATGGGAAAATGGAGTGACCTATGCCTGTCCCAACACCTAGGGCTCGTCTCTCGTTGGTTCCGCGTCTTCCCGTTCATCCTCAGGACAAATTGCAACCTGTACAATCAGGAGGTTAAAGGTGCTGATTCTCCAAGTAGGGAGATGGTTAGTCAAGCGGCTGGAATGGCGAACCCGAGCACAAGGAGAGGAGAAATGAGGTGCGTTTTAGAAACCTTTCCCGATCTCATGGCATACCATCTTCTGGGTTTCCCATGCATGTTTTGATGTAGGAAGATGCCCTTGTACCTGGAGATTTGAGACCCATGGGGTGTGTTCCCCGCAGTGTTACTTTAAAGTATCTGCGTTTGCTCACCCAACCTCACCAATCCTCTCAGCCCCAAGAGTGTCCAGCCTTATGTCTCATCCCACTGTGGGTCTAGATATGGTCAATCCAGTTTGCATCATAGACACTGAACGGATTTTGTAAGAATTTCTCTCTCTTTCACTGTCTTTGTTTTGTGGGTTTTTTTAAAGTAATTTATGTTTAGAATTGGGCTTGGCTGCTTTTCCCTGCTGTGTTGATGCCGCTTTAAACCCTCTTGATTCACTTGCAGAGAGATATCGATACATAGGTTTTCAGATTCTTACTAGTCAGATATATTCTTGTGTGGTGACTAGGGTGTGTTGAGTCCAGTTCACTGAGCAGGGAGTAGGCCTTGTCTATTACATATTTGGCTTATGGAGCGGTCTCTGAGCTAATTTCAAACCCTTGTTTTATGCATCACCCCACCTCACCTTTCCCGTTAAGCAGCCATAGTGTGTCTTCTAAAGGTGTGACTCTGTTCTGTTTTGTAATTCAGTTCAAGTGTAGCGATTTTGACATTCCCTCTATAAGCGATATCTTAGGATAAGTGTCTTTTTCTGTGTGACTTATTTCACTTAGAATCATCGTACCTAAATCCACTCATCATGCTGCTAACTAGCCTTATGACATTGATTTCATGGCTGAGTGATATTCCATTGTGCCAAGTACCACCATTTCTTTATCCATTTTTCTCTTTCCTGGGATATTGAAGGTGTACCGAAGCGGAGGTTCTTGGAAACAGAGCAGCCGTAAAGTTCTGGGTGCCTGTGTCTTGTTGATTTTTAGTTTTCCCAATTTATACGCCCATGAGTGGAAGTGCCCTATGCTCTCTACGCTGTGTTTATTACTTGTTTCAGGACACACCGTACTCTTCTCCAGAGTGCCTGTTGGCAATTTACATCCCGCCCATCAGCGTAGCAAGGCTCCCATGTCTCCATGGCCTGTCCTGCTTTTCTGGTTTTTACAATTTGTTCAGCATGGCCCTTTTGACCGAGGGCAAGTGAGACTTCTTTGTAGCGCGGATTTGCCCTTCCGGCTTGCTTGGTTGGCCAAAAAGGGCGTATGCGTTTTTTCCTGAATATATTCAGGAAAAAAAGCATACGCCCTTTTTGGCCAAGGGCATCATTGTCAACGTTTTGTCGCTTTTCATGTGCTTTCAAGGCGAGTCGAATCTACCTCCTGAAATCTGTTTCCTGCAAATCTGCCTTGCTTTCAAATCCTCTTCGTTGCCTTCCCTCAATATATTTGTGGACGAGAGTTCTCATTTATAACTCTGCACGTTTGTGAATTGCAGTGCCCCTGAGCGCCATTTGTCTCCTCGCATTTTTGGGAGCTGGCCGCAAAAGCGCAGGATTGCTTCAGGCCCTATTTTGGTTCTGGGGGGCAGGCTGAGCCTGTGGTTCATTCTTCTTCCTGATGGGAAAATGGAGTGACCTGTGCATGTCCCAACACCTAGGGCTAGTCTCTCGTTGGTTCCCCGTCTTCCCGTTCATCCTCAGGACAAATTGCAACCTGTACAATCAGGAGGTTAAAGGTGCTGATTCTCCAAGTAGGCAGATGGTTAGTCAAGCAGCTGGAATGGCGAACCCGAGCACAAGGAGGGGAGAAATGAGGTGCGTTTTAGAAACCTTTCCCGATCTCATGGCATACCATCTTCTGGGTTTCCCATGCATGTTTTGATGTAGGAAGATGCCCTTGTACCTGGAGATTTAAGACCCATGGGGTGTGTTCCCCGCAGTGTTACTTTAAAGTATCTGCGTTTGCTCACCCAACCTCACCAGTCCTCTCAGCCCCAAGAGTGTCCAGCCTTATGTCTCATCCAGCTGTGGGTCTAGATATGGTCAATCCAGTTTGCATCATAGACACTGAACGGATTTTGTAAGAATTTCTCTCTCTTTCACTGTCTTTGTTTTGTGGGTTTTTTAAAGTAATTTATGTTTAGAATCGGGCTTGGCTGCTTTTCCCTGCTGTGTTGATGCCGCTTTAAACCCTCTTGATTCACTTGCAGAGAGATATCGATACATAGATTTTCAGATTCTTACTAGTCAGATATATTCTTGTGTGGTGACTAGGGTGTGTTGAGTCCAGTTCACTGAGCAGGGAGTAGGCCTTGTCTATTACATATTTGGCTTATGGAGCTGTGTCTGAGCTAATTTCAAACCCTTGTTTTATGCATCACCCCACCTCACCTTTCCGGTTAAGCAGCCATAGTGTGTCTTCTAAAGGTGTGACTCTGTTCTGTTTTGTAATTCAGTTCAAGTGTAGCGATTTTGACATTCCCTCTATAAGCGATATCTTAGGATAAGTGTCTTTTTCTGTGTGACTTATTTCACTTAGAATCATCGTACCTAAATCCACTCATCATGCTGCTAACTAGCCTTATGACATTGATTTCATGGCTGAGTGATATTCCATTGTGCCAAGTACCACCATTTGTTTATCCATTTTTCTCTTTCCTAGGATATTGATGGTGTACCGAAGCGGAGGTTCTTGGAAACAGAGCAGCCGTAAACTTTAGGGTGCCTGTGTCTTGTTGATTTTTACTTTTCCCAATTTATACGCCCATGAGTGGAAGTGCCCTATGCTCTCTAAGCTGTGTTTATTACTTGTTTCAGGACACACCGTACACTTCTCCAGAGTGCCTGTTGGCAATTTACATCCCGCCCATCAGCGTAGCAAGCCTCCCATGTCTCCATGGCCTGTCCTGCTTTTCTGGTTTTTACACTTTTTTCAGGATGGCCCTTTTGACCGAGGGCAAGCGAGACTTCTTTGTAGCGCTGATTTGCCCTTCCTGCTTTCTTGGTTGGCCAAAAAGGGCGTATGCGTTTTTTCCTGAATATATTCAGGAAAAAACGCATACGCCCTTTTTGGCCAAGGGCATCATTGTCAACATTTTGCCGCTTTTCATGTGCTTTAAAGGCGAGTCGTATCTACCTCCTGAAATCTGTTTCCTGAAAATCTGCCTTGCTTTCAAATCCTCTTCGTTGCCTTCCCTCAATATATTTGTGGACGAGAGTTATCATTTATAACTCTGCACGTTTGTGAATTGCAGTGCCCCTGAGCTCCATTTGTCTCCTCGCTTTTTTGGGAGTTGGCCGCAAAAGCGCAGGATTGCTTCAGGCCCTATTTTGGTTCTGGGGGGCAGGCTGAGCCTGTGGTTCATTCTTCTTCCTGATGGGAAAATGGAGTGACCTGTGCCTGTCCCAACACCTAGGGCTCGTCTCTCGTTGGTTCCGCGTCTTCCCGTTCATCCTCAGGACAAATTGCAACCTGTACAATCAGGAGGTTAAAGGTGCTGATTCTCCAAGTAGGGAGATGGTTAGTCAAGCGGCTGGAATGGCGAACCCGAGCACAAGGAGAGGAGAAATGAGGTGCGTTTTAGAAACCTTTCCCGATCTCATGGCATACCATCTTCTGGGTTTCCCATGCATGTTTTGATGTAGGAAGATGCCCTTGTACCTGGAGATTTGAGACCCATGGGGTGTGTTCCCCGCAGTGTTACATTAAAGTATCTCCGTTTGCTCACCCAACCTCACCAATCCTCTCAGCCCCAAGAGTGTCCAGCCTTATGTCTCATCCCGCTGTGGGTCTAGATATGGTCAATCCAGTTTGCATCATAGACACTGAACGGATTTTGTAAGAATTTCTCTCTCTTTCACTGTCTTTGTTTTGTGGGTTTTTTAAAGTAATTTATGTTTAGAATTGGGCTTGGCTGCTTTTCCCTGCTGTGTTGATGCCGCTTTAAACCCTCTTGATTCACTTGCAGAGAGATATCGATACATAGGTTTTCAGATTCTTACTAGTCAGATATATTCTTGTGTGGTGACTAGGGTGTGTTGAGTCCAGTTCACTGAGCAGGGAGTAGGCCTTGTCTATTACATATTTGGCTTATGGAGCGGTCTCTGAGCTAATTTCAAACCCTTGTTTTATGCATCACCCCACCTCACCTTTCCCATTAAGCAGCCATAGTGTGTCTTCTAAAGGTGTGACTCTGTTTTGTTTTGTAATTCAGTTCAAGTGTAGCGATTTTGACATTCCCTCTATAAGCGATATCTTAGGATAAGTGTCTTTTTCTGTGTGACTTATTTCACTTAGAATCATCGTCGCTAAATCCACTCATCATGCTGCTAACTAGCCTTATGACATTGATTTCATGGCTGAGTGATATTCCATTGGGCCAAGTAGCACCATTTCTTTATCCATTTTTCTCTTTCCTGCGATATTGAAGGTGTACCGAAGTGGAGGTTCTTGGAAACAGAGCAGCCGTAAAGTTTGGGGTGCCTGTGTCTTGTTGA
This sequence comes from Eubalaena glacialis, assembly GCF_028564815.1. NCBI lineage: Eukaryota > Metazoa > Chordata > Mammalia > Artiodactyla > Balaenidae > Eubalaena > Eubalaena glacialis. The sequence goes on from NW_026871426.1 coordinate 846,804, forward strand.
TTTTTAGTTTTCCCAATTTATACGCCCATGAGTGGAAGTGCCCTATGCTCTCTAAGCTGTGTTTATTACTTTTTTCAGGACACACCGTACACTTCTCCAGAGTGCCTGTTGGCAATTTACATCCCGCCCATCAGCGTAGCAAGGCTCCCATGTCTCCATGGCCTGTCCTGCTTTTCTGGTTTTTACAATTTCTTCAGCATGGCCCTTTTGACCGAGGGCAAGCGAGACTTCTTTGTAGCGCTGATTTGCCCTTCCGGCTTGCTTGGTTGGCCAAAAAGGGCGTATGCGTTTTTTCCTGAATATATTCAGGAAAAAACGCATACGCCCTTTTTGGCCAAGGGCATCATTGTCAACGTTTTGCCGCTTTTCATGTGCTTTAAAGGCGAGTCGAATCTACCTCCTGAAATCTGTTTCCTGCAAATCTGCCTTGCTTTCAAATCCTCTTCGTTGCCTTCCCTCAATATATTTGTGGACGAGAGTTCTCATTTATAACTCTGCACGTTTGTGAATTGCAGTGCCCCTGAGCTCCATTTGTCTCCTCGCATTTTTGGGAGCTGGCCGCAAAAGCGCAGGATTGCTTCAGGCCCTATTTTGGTTCTGGGGGGCAGGCTGAGCCTGTGGTTCATTCTTCTTCCTGATGGGAAAATGGAGTGACCTATGCCTGTCCCAACACCTAGGGCTCGTCTCTCGTTGGTTCCGCGTCTTCCCGTTCATCCTCAGGACAAATTGCAACCTGTACAATCAGGAGGTTAAAGGTGCTGATTCTCCAAGTAGGCAGATGGTTAGTCAAGCAGCTGGAATGGCGAACCCGAGCACAAGGAGGGGAGAAATGAGGTGCGTTTTAGAAACCTTTCCCGATCTCATGGCATACCATCTTCTGGGTTTCCCATGCATGTTTTGATGTACGAAGATGCCCTTGTACCTGGAGATTTGAGACCCATGGGGTGTGTTCCCCGCAGTGTTACTTTAAAGTATCTGCGTTTGCTCACCCAACCTCACCAGTCCTCTCAGCCCCAAGAGTGTCTAGCCTTATGTCTCATCCCGCTGTGGGTCTAGATATGGTCAATCCAGTTTGCATCATAGACACTGAACGGATTTTGTAAGAATTTCTCTCTCTTTCACTGTCTTTGTTTTGTGGGTTTTTTAAAGTAATTTATGTTTAGAATCGGGCTTGGCTGCTTTTCCCTGCTGTGTTGATGCCGCTTTAAACCCTCTTGATTCACTTGCAGAGAGATATCGATACATAAGTTTTCAGTTTCTTACTAGTCAGATATATTCTTGTGTGGTGACTAGGGTGTGTTGAGTCCAGTTCACTGAGCAGGGAGTAGGCGTTGTCTATTACATATTTGGCTTATGGAGCGGTGTCTGAGCTAATTTAAAACCCTTGTTTTATGCATCACCCCACCTCACCTTTCCCGTTAAGCAGCCATAGTGTGTCTTCTAAAGGTGTGACTCTGTTCTGTTTTGTAATTCAGTTCAAGTGTAGCGATTTTGACATTCCCTCTATAAGCGATATCTTAGGATAAGTGTCTTTTTCTGTGTGACTTATTTCACTTAGAATCATCGTACCTAAATCCACTCATCATGCTGCTAACTAGCCTTATGACATTGATTTCATGGCTGAGTGATATTCCATTGTGCCAAGTACCACCATTTGTTTATCCATTTTTCTCTTTCCTGGGATATTGATGGTGTACCGAAGCGGAGGTTCTTGGAAACAGAGCAGCCGTAAACTTTAGGGTGCCTGTGTCTTGTTGATTTTTACTTTTCCCAATTTATACGCCCATGAGTGGAAGTGCCCTATGCTCTCTAAGCTGTGTTTATTACTTGTTTCAGGACACACCGTACACTTCTCCAGAGTGCCTGTTGGCAATTTACATCCCGCCCATCAGCGTAGCAAGGCTCCCATGTCTCCATGGCCTGTCCTGCTTTTCTGGTTTTTACACTTTTTTCAGCATGGCCCTTTTGACCGAGGGCAAGCGAGACTTCTTTGTAGCGCTGATTTGCCCTTCCGGCTTGCTTGGTTGGCCAAAAAGGGCGTATGCGTTTTTTCCTGAATATATTCAGGAAAAAACGCATACGCCCTTTTTGGCCAAGGGCATCATTGTCAACATTTTGCCGCTTTTCATGTGCTTTAAAGGCGAGTCGTATCTACCTCCTGAAATCTGTTTCCTGCAAATCTGCCTTGCTTTCAAATCCTCTTCGTTGCCTTCCCTCAATATATTTGTGGACGAGAGTTCTCATTTATAACTCTGCACGTTTGTGAATTGCAGTGCCCCTGAGCTCCATTTGTCTCCTCGTATTTTTGGGAGCTGGCCGCAAAAGCGCAGGATTGCTTCAGGCCCTAGTTTGGTTCTGGGGGGCAGGCTGAGCCTGTGGTTCATTCTTCTTCCTGATGGGAAAATGGAGTGACCTATGCCTGTCCCAACACCTAGGGCTCGTCTCTCGTTGGTTCCGCGTCTTCCCGTTCATCCTCAGGACAAATTGCAACCTGTGCAATCAGGAGGTTAAAGGTGCTGATTCTCCAAGTAGGCAGATGGTTAGTCAAGCGGCTGGAATGGCGAACCCGAGCACAAGGAGGGAAGAAATGAGGTGCGTTTTAGAAACCTTTCCCGATCTCATGGCATACCAACTTCTGGGTTTCCCATGCATGTTTTGATGTAGGAAGATGCCCTTGTACCTGGAGATTTGAGACCCATGGGGTGTGTTCCCCGCAGTGTTACTTTAAAGTATCTGCGTTTGCTCACCCAACCTCACCAATTCTCTCAGCCCCAAGAGTGTCCAGCCTTATGTCTCATCCCGCTGTGGGTCTAGATATGGTCAATCCAGGTTGCATCAGAGACCCTGAACGGATTTTGTAAGAATTTCTCTCTCTTTCACTGTCTTTGTTTTGTGGGTTTTTTAAAGTACTTTACTTTTAGAATGGGGCTTGGCTGCTTTTCCCTGCTGTGTTGATGCCGCTTTACACCCTCTTGATTCACTTGCAGAGAGATATCGATACATAGGTTTTCAGATTCTTACTAGTCAGATATATTCTTGTGTGGTGACTAGGGTGTGTTGAGTCCAGTTCACTGAGCAGGGAGTAGGCCTTGTCTATTACATATTTGGCTTATGGAGCGGTCTCTGAGCTAATTTCAAACCCTTGTTTTATGCATCACCCCACCTCACCTTTCCCGCTAAGCAGCCATAGTGTGTCTTCTAAAGGTGTGCCTCTGTTCTGTTTTGTAATTCAGTTCAAGTGTAGCGATTTTGACATTCCCTCTATAAGCGATATCTTAGGATAAGTGTCTTTTTCTGAGTGACTTATTTCACTTAGAATCATCGTACCTAAATACACTCATCATGCTGCTAACTAGCCTTATAACATTGATTTCATGGCTGAGTGATATTCCATTGTGCCAAGTACCACCATTTCTTTATCCATTTTTCTCTTTCCTGGGATATTGAAGGTGTACCGAAGTGGAGATTCTTGGAAACAGAGCAGCCGTAAAGTTTGGGGTGCCTGTGTCTTGTTGATTTTTAGTTTTCCCAATTTATACGCCCATGAGTGGAAGTGCCCTATGCTCTCTACGCTGTGTTTATTACTTGTTTCAGGACACACCGTACTCTTCTCCAGAGTGCCTGTTGGCAATTTACATCCCGCCCATCAGCGTAGCAAGGCTCCCATGTCTCCATGGCCTGTCCTGCTTTTCTGGTTTTTACAATTTGTTCAGCATGGCCCTTTTGACCGAGGGCAAGCGAGACTTCTTTGTAGCGCTGATTTGCCCTTCCGGCTTGCTTGGTTGGCCAAAAAGGGCGTATGCGTTTTTTCCTGAATATATTCAGGAAAAAAAGCATACGCCCTTTTTGGCCAAGGGCATCATTGTCAACGTTTTGTCGCTTTTCATGTGCTTTAAAGGCGAGTCGAATCTACCTCCTGAAATCTGTTTCCTGCAAATCTGCCTTGCTTTCAAATCCTCTTCGTTGCCTTCCCTCAATATATTTGTGGACGAGAGTTCTCATTTATAACTCTGCACGTTTGTGAATTGCAGTGCCCCTGAGCTCCATTTGTCTCCTCGCATTTTTGGGAGCTGGCCGCAAAAGCGCAGGATTGCTTCAGGCCCTATTTTGGTTCTGGGGTCAGGCTGAGCCTGTGGTTCATTCTTCTTCCTGATGGGAAAATGGAGTGACCTATGCCTGTCCCAACACCTAGGGCTCGTCTCTCGTTGGTTCCGCGTCTTCCCGTTCATCCTCAGGACAAATTGCAACCTGTACAATCAGGAGGTTAAAGGTGCTGATTCTCCAAGTAGGCAGATGGTTAGTCAAGCGGCTGGAATGGCGAACCCGAGCACAACGAGGGGAGAAATGAGGTGCGTTTTAGAAACCTTTCCCGATCTCATGGCATACCATCTTCTGGGTTTCCCATGCATGTTTTGATGTAGGAAGATGCCCTTGTACCTGGAGATTTGAGATCCATGGGGTGTGTTCCCCGCAGTGTTACTTTAAATTATCTGCGTTTGCTCACCCAACCTCACCAATCCTCTCAGCCCCAAGAGTGTCCAGCCTTATGTCTCATCCCGCTGTGGGTCTAGATATGGTCAATCCAGGTTGCATCAGAGACCCTGAACGGATTTTGTAAGAATTTCTCTCTCTTTCACTGTCTTTGTTTTGTGGGTTTTTTAAAGTACTTTACGTTTAGAATGGGGCTTGGCTGCTGTTCCCTGCTGTGTTTATGCCGCTTTACACCCTCTTGATTCACTTGCAGAGAGATATCGATACATAGATTTTCAGAATCTTACTAGTCAGATATATTCTTGTGTGGTGACTAGGGTGTGTTGAGTCCAGTTCACTGAGCAGGGAGTAGGCCTTGTCTATTACATATTTGGCTTATGGAGCGGTCTCTGAGCTAATTTCAAACCCTTGTTTTATGCATCACCCCACCTCACCTTTCCCGTTAAGCAGCCATAGTGTGTCTTCTAAAGGTGTGACTCTGTTCTGTTTTGTAATTCAGTTCAAGTGTAGCGATTTTGACATTCCCTCTATAAGCGATATCTTAGGATAAGTGTCTTTTTCTGAGTGACTTATTTCACTTAGAATCATCGTACCTAAATACACTCATCATGCTGCTAACTAGCCTTATGACATTGATTTCATGGCTGAGTGATATTCCATTGTGCCAAGTACCACCATTTCTTTATCCATTTTTCTCTTTCCTGGGATATTGAAGGTGTACCGAAGCGGAGGTTCTTGGAAACAGAGCAGCCGTAAACTTTAGGGTGCCTGTGTCTTGTTGATTTTTAGTTTTCCCAATTTATACGCCCATGAGTGGAAGTGCCCTATGCTCTCTATGCTGTGTTTATTACTTGTTTCAGGACACACCGTACTCTTCTCCAGAGTGCCTGTTGGCAATTTACATCCCGCCCATCAGCGTAGCAAGGCTCCCATGTCTCCATGGCCTGTCCTGCTTTTCTGGTTTTTACACTTTGTTCAGCATGGCCCTTTTGACCGAGGGCAATCGAGACTTCTTTGTAGCGCTGATTTGCCCTTCCGGCTTGCTTGGTTGGCCAAAAAGGGCGTATGCGTTTTTTCCTGAATATATTCAGGAAAAAACGCATACGCCCTTTATGGCCAAGGACCTCATTGTCAACATTTTGCCGCTTTTCATGTGCTTTAAAGGCGAGTCGTATCTACCTCCTGAAATCTGTTTCCTGCAAATCTGCCTTGCTTTCAAATCCTCTTCGTTGCCTTCCCTCAATATATTTGTGGACGAGAGTTCTCATTTATAACTCTGCACGTTTGTGAATTGCAGTGCCCCTGAGCTCCATTTGTCTCCTCGCTTTTTTGGGAGCTGGCCGCAAAAGCGCAGGATTGCTTCAGGCCCTATTTTGGTTCTGGGGGCAGGCTGAGCCTTTGGTTCATTCTTCTTCCTGATGGGAAAATCGAGTGACCTATGCCTGTCCCAACACCTAGGGCTCGTCTCTCGTTGGTTCCGCGTCTTCCCGTTCATCCTCAGGACAAACTGCAACCTGTAAAATCAGGAGGTTAAAGGTGCTGATTCTCCAAGTAGGGAGATGGTTAGTCAAGTGGCTGGAATGGCGAACCCAAGCACAAGGAGGGGAGAAATGAGGTGCGTTTTAGAAACCTTTCCCGATCTCATGGCATACCATCTTCTGAGTTTCCCATGCATGTTTTGATGTAGGAAGATGCCCTTGTACCTGGAGATTTGAGACCCATGTGGTGTGTTCCCCGCAGTGTTACTTTAAAGTATCTGCGTTTGCTCACCCAACCTCACCAATCCTCTCAGCCCCAAGAGTGTCCAGCCTTATGTCTCATCCAGCTGTGGGTCTAGATATGGTCAATCCAGTTTGCATCATAGACACTGAACGGATTTTGTAAGAATTTCTCTCTCTTTCACTGTCTTTGTTTTGTGGGTTTTTTAAAGTAATTTATGTTTAGAATCGGGCTTGGCTGCTTTTCCCTGCTGTGTTGATGCCGCTTTACACCCTCTTGATTCACTTGCAGAGAGATATCGATACATAGGTTTTCAGATTCTTACTAGTCAGATATATTCTTGTGTGGTGACTAGGGTGTGTTGAGTCCAGTTCACTGAGCAGGGAGTAGGCCTTGTCTATTACATATTTGGCTTATGGAGCGGTCTCTGAGCTAATTTCAAACCCTTGTTTTATGCATCACCCCACCTCACCTTTCCCGTTAAGCAGCCATAGTGTGTCTTCTAAAGGTGTGACTCTGTTCTGTTTTGTAATTCAGTTCAAGTGTAGCGATTTTGACATTCCCTCTATAAGCGATATCTTAGGATTAGTGTCTTTTTCTGTGTGACTTATTTCACTTAGAATCATCGTACCTAAATCCACTCATCATGCTGCTAACTAGCCTTATGACATTGATTTCATGGTTGAGTGATATTCCATTGTGCCAAGTACCACCATTTCTTTATCCATTTTTCTATTTCCTGGGATATTGAAGGTGTACCGAAGCGGAGGTTCTTGGAAACAGAGCAGCCGTAAACTTTAGGGTGCCTGTGTCTTGTTGATTTTTAGTTTTCCCAATTTATACGGCCATGAGTGGAAGTGCCCTATGCTCTCTACGCTGTGTTTATTACTTGTTTCAGGACACACCGTACACTTCTCCAGAGTGCCTGTTGGCAATTTACATCCCGCCCTCAGCGTAGCAAGGCTCCCATGTCTCCATGGCCTGTCCTGCTTTTCTGGTTTTTACCATTTGTTCAGCATGGCCTTTTTGACCGAGGGCAAAAGAGACTTCTTTGTAGCGCTGATTTGCCCTTCCGGCTTGCTTGGTTGCCCTAAAAGGGCGTATGCGTTTTTTCCTGAATATATTCAGGAAAAAACGTATACGCCCTTTTTGGCCAAGGGCATCATTGCCAACGTTTTGCCGCTTTTCATGTGCTTTAAAGGCGAGTCGAATCTACCTCCTGAAATCTGTTTCCCGCAAATCTGCCTTGCTTTCAAATCCTCTTCGTTGCCTTCCCTCAATATATTTGTGGACGAGAGTTCTCATTTATAACTCTGCACGTTTGTGAATTGCGTGCCCCTGAGCTCCATTTGTCTACTCGCTTTTTTGGGAGGTGGCCGCAAAAGCGCAGGATTGCTTCAGGCCCTATTTTGGTTCTGGGGGGCAGGCTGAGCCTGTGGTTCATTCTTCTTCCTGATGGGAAAATGGAGTGACCTGTGCCTGTCCCAACACCTAGGGCTAGTCTCTCGTTGGTTCCCCGTCTTCCCGTTCATCCTCAGGACAAAATGCAACCTGTACAATCAGGAGGTTAAAGGTGCTGATTCTCCAAGTAGGGAGATGGTTAGTCAAGCGGCTGGAATGGCGAACCCGAGCACAAGGAGAGGAGAAATGAGGTGCGTTTTAGAAACCTTTACCGATCACATGGCATACCATCTTCTGGGTTTCCCATGCATGTTTTGATGTAGGAAGCTGCCCTTGTACCTGGAGATTTGAGACCCATGGGGTGTGTTCCCCGCAGTGTTACTTTAAAGTATCTGCGTTTGCTCACCCAACCTCACCAATCCTCTCAGCCCCAAGAGTGTCCAGCCTTATGTCTCATCCAGCTGTGGGTCTAGATATGGTCAATCCAGGTTGCATCATAGACCCTGAACGGATTTTGTAAGAATTTCTCTCTCTTTCACTGTCTTTGTTTTGTGGGATTTTAAAGTAATTTATGTTTAGAATCGGGCTTGGCTGCTTTTCCCTGCTGTGTTGATGCCGCTTTACACCCTCTTGATTCACTTGCAGAGAGATATCGATACATAGGTTTTCAGATTCTTACTAGTCAGATATATTCTTGTGTTGTGACTAGGGTGTGTTGAGTCCAGTTCACTGAGCAGGGAGTAGGCCTTGTCTATTACATATTTGGCTTATGGAACGGTCTCTGAGCTAATTTCAAACCCTTGTTTTATACATCACCCCACCTCACCTTTCCCGTTAAGCAGCCATAGTGTGTCTTCTAAAGGTGTGACTCTGTTCTGTTTTGTAATTCAGTTCAAGTGTAGCGATTTTGACATTCCCTCTATAAGCGATATCTTAGGATAAGTGTCTTTTTCTGTGTGACTTATTTCACTTAGAATCATCGTACCTAAATCCACTCATCATGCTGCTTACTAGCCTTATGACATTGATTTCATGGCTGAGTGATATTCCATTGTGCCAAGTACCACCATTTCTTTATCCATTTTTCTCTTTCCTGGGATATTGAAGGTGTACCGAAGCGGAGGTGCTTGGCAACAGAGCAGCCATAAAGTTTGGGGTGCCTGTGTCTTGTTGATTTTTAGTTTTCCCAATTTATACGCCCATGAGTGGAAGTGCCCTATGCTCTCTACGCTGTGTTTATTACTTGTTTCAGAACACACCGTACTCTTCTCCAGAGTGCCTGTTGGCAATTTATATCCCGCCCATCAGCGTAGCAAGGCTCCCATGTCTCCATGGCCTGTCCTGCTTTTCTGGTTTTTACAGTTTGTTCAGCATGGCCCTTTTGACCGAGGGCAAGCGAGACTTCTTTGTAGCGCTGATTTTCCCTTTCGGCTTGCTTGGTTGGCCAAAAAGGGCGTATGCGTTTTTTCCTGAATATATTCAGGAAAAAAAGCATACGCCCTTTTTGGCCAAGGGCATCATTGTCAACGTTTTGCCGCTTTTCATGTGCTTTAAAGGCGAGTCGAATCTCCCTCCTGAAATCTGTTTCCTGCAAATCTGCCTTGCTTTCAAATCCTCTTCGTTGCCTTCCCTCAATATATTTGTGGACGAGAGTTCTCATTTATAACTCTGCACGTTTGTGAATTGCAGTGCCCCTGAGCTCCATTTGTCTCCTCGCATTTTTGGGAGCTGGCCGCAAAAGCGCAGGATTGCTTCAGGCCCTATTTTGGTTCTGGGGGGCAGGCTGAGCCTGTGGTTCATTCTTCTTCCTGATGGGAAAATGGAGTGACCTATGCCTGTCCCAACACCTAGGGCTCGTCTCTCGTTGGTTCCGCGTCTTCCCGTTCATCCTCAGGACAAATTGCAACCTGTACAATCAGGAGGTTAAAGGTGCTGATTCTCCAAGTAGGCAGATGGTTAGTCAAGCGGCTGGAATGGCGAACCCGAGCACAAGGAGGGGAGAAATGAGGTGCGTTTTAGAAACCTTTCCCGATCTCATGGCATACCATCTTCTGGGTTTCCCATGCATGTTTTGATGTAGGAAGATGCCCTTGTACCTGGAGATTTGAGACCCATGGGGTGTGTTCCCCGCAGTGTTACTTTAAAGTATCTGCATTTGCTCACCCAACCTCACCAATCCTCTCAGCCCCAAGAGTGTCCAGCCTTATGTCTCATCCCGCTGTGGGTCTAGATATGGTCAATCCAGTTTGCATCATAGACACTGAACGGATTTTGTAAGAATTTCTCTCTCTTTCACTGTCTTTGTTTTGTGGGTTTTTTAAAGTAATTTATGTTTAGAATTGGGCTTGGCTGCTTTTCCCTGCTGTGTTGATGCCGCTTTAAACCCTCTTGATTCACTTGCAGAGAGATATCGATACATAGGTTTTCAGATTCTTACTAGTCAGATATATTCTTGTGTGGTGACTAGGGTGTGTTGAGTCCAGTTCACTGAGCAGGGAGTAGGCCTTGTCTATTACATATTTGGCTTATGGAGCGGTCTCTGAGCTAATTTCAAACCCTTGTTTTATGCATCACCCCACCTCACCTTTCCCATTAAGCAGCCATAGTGTGTCTTCTAAAGGTGTGACTCTGTTTTGTTTTGTAATTCAGTTCAAGTGTAGCGATTTTGACATTCCCTCTATAAGCGATATCTTAGGATAAGTGTCTTTTTCTGTGTGACTTATTTCACTTAGAATCATCGTCGCTAAATCCACTCATCATGCTGCTAACTAGCCTTATGACATTGATTTCATGGCTGAGTGATATTCCATTGGGCCAAGTAGCACCATTTCTTTATCCATTTTTCTCTTTCCTGCGATATTGAAGGTGTACCGAAGTGGAGGTTCTTGGAAACAGAGCAGCCGTAAAGTTTGGGGTGCCTGTGTCTTGTTGATTTTTAGTTTTCCCAATTTATACGCCCATGAGTGGAAGTGCCCTATGCTCTCTAAGCTGTGTTTATTACTTTTTTCAGGACACACCGTACACTTCTCCAGAGTGCCTGTTGGCAATTTACATCCCGCCCATCAGCGTAGCAAGGCTCCCATGTCTCCATGGCCTGTCCTGCTTTTCTGGTTTTTACAATTTCTTCAGCATGGGCCTTTTGACCGAGGGCAAGCGAGACTTCTTTGTAGCGCTGATTTGCCCTTCCGGCTTGCTTGGTTGGCCAAAAAGGGCGTATGCGTTTTTTCCTGAATATATTCAGGAAAAAACGCATACGCCCTTTTTGGCCAAGGGCATCATTGTCAACGTTTTGCCGCTTTTCATGTGCTTTAAAGGCGAGTCGAATCTACCTCCTGAAATCTGTTTCCTGCAAATCTGCCTTGCTTTCAAATCCTCTTCGTTGCCTTCCCTCAATATATTTGTGGACGAGAGTTCTCATTTATAACTCTGCACGTTTGTGAATTGCAGTGCCCCTGAGCTCCATTTGTCTCCTCGCATTTTTGGGAGCTGGCCGCAAAAGCGCAGGATTGCTTCAGGCCCTATTTTGGTTCTGGGGGGCAGGCTGAGCCTGTGGTTCATTCTTCTTCCTGATGGGAAAATGGAGTGACCTATGCCTGTCCCAACACCTAGGGCTCGTCTCTCGTTGGTTCCGCGTCTTCCCGTTCATCCTCAGGACAAATTGCAACCTGTACAATCAGGAGGTTAAAGGTGCTGATTCTCCAAGTAGGCAGATGGTTAGTCAAGCAGCTGGAATGGCGAACCCGAGCACAAGGAGGGGAGAAATGAGGTGCGTTTTAGAAACCTTTCCCGATCTCATGGCATACCATCTTCTGGGTTTCCCATGCATGTTTTGATGTACGAAGATGCCCTTGTACCTGGAGATTTGAGACCCATGGGGTGTGTTCCCCGCAGTGTTACTTTAAAGTATCTGCGTTTGCTCACCCAACCTCACCAGTCCTCTCAGCCCCAAGAGTGTCTAGCCTTATGTCTCATCCCGCTGTGGGTCTAGATATGGTCAATCCAGTTTGCATCATAGACACTGAACGGATTTTGTAAGAATTTCTCTCTCTTTCACTGTCTTTGTTTTGTGGGTTTTTTAAAGTAATTTATGTTTAGAATCGGGCTTGGCTGCTTTTCCCTGCTGTGTTGATGCCGCTTTAAACCCTCTTGATTCACTTGCAGAGAGATATCGATACATAAGTTTTCAGTTTCTTACTAGTCAGATATATTCTTGTGTGGTGACTAGGGTGTGTTGAGTCCAGTTCACTGAGCAGGGAGTAGGCGTTGTCTATTACATATTTGGCTTATGGAGCGGTGTCTGAGCTAATTTAAAACCCTTGTTTTATGCATCACCCCACCTCACCTTTCCCGTTAAGCAGCCATAGTGTGTCTTCTAAAGGTGTGACTCTGTTCTGTTTTGTAATTCAGTTCAAGTGTAGCGATTTTGACATTCCCTCTATAAGCGATATCTTAGGATAAGTGTCTTTTTCTGTGTGACTTATTTCACTTAGAATCATCGTACCTAAATCCACTCATCATGCTGCTAACTAGCCTTATGACATTGATTTCATGGCTGAGTGATATTCCATTGTGCCAAGTACCACCATTTGTTTATCCATTTTTCTCTTTCCTGGGATATTGATGGTGTACCGAAGCGGAGGTTCTTGGAAACAGAGCAGCCGTAAACTTTAGGGTGCCTGTGTCTTGTTGATTTTTACTTTTCCCAATTTATACGCCCATGAGTGGAAGTGCCCTATGCTCTCTAAGCTGTGTTTATTACTTGTTTCAGGACACACCGTACACTTCTCCAGAGTGCCTGTTGGCAATTTACATCCCGCCCATCAGCGTAGCAAGGCTCCCATGTCTCCATGGCCTGTCCTGCTTTTCTGGTTTTTACACTTTTTTCAGCATGGCCCTTTTGACCGAGGGCAAGCGAGACTTCTTTGTAGCGCTGATTTGCCCTTCCGGCTTGCTTGGTTGGCCAAAAAGGGCGTATGCGTTTTTTCCTGAATATATTCAGGAAAAAACGCATACGCCCTTTTTGGCCAAGGGCATCATTGTCAACATTTTGCCGCTTTTCATGTGCTTTAAAGGCGAGTCGTATCTACCTCCTGAAATCTGTTTCCTGCAAATCTGCCTTGCTTTCAAATCCTCTTCGTTGCCTTCCCTCAATATATTTGTGGACGAGAGTTCTCATTTATAACTCTGCACGTTTGTGAATTGCAGTGCCCCTGAGCTCCATTTGTCTCCTCGCTTTTTTGGGAGTTGGCCGCAAAAGCGCAGGATTGCTTCAGGCCCTATTTTGGTTCTGGGGGGCAGGCTGAGCCTGTGGTTCATTCTTCTTCCTGATGGGAAAATGGAGTGACCTATGCCTGTCCCAACACCTAGGGCTCGTCTCTCGTTGGTTCCGCGTCTTCCCGTTCATCCTCAGGACAAATTGCAACCTGTACAATCAGGAGGTTAAAGGTGCTGATTCTCCAAGTAGGGAGATGGTTAGTCAAGCGGCTGGAATGGCGAACCCGAGCACAAGGAGAGGAGAAATGAGGTGCGTTTTAGAAACCTTTACCGATCTCATGGCATACCATCTTCTGGGTTTCCCATGCATGTTTTGATGTAGGAAGATGCCCTTGTACCTGGAGATTTGAGACCCATGGGGTGTGTTCCCCGCAGTGTTACTTTAAAGTATCTGCGTTTGCTCACCCAACCTCACCAATCCTCTCAGCCCCAAGAGTGTCCAGCCTTATGTCTCATCCAGCTGTGGGCCTAGATATGGTCAATCCAGTTTGCATCATAGACACTGAACGGATTTTGTAAGAATTTCTCTCTCTTTCACTGTCTTTGTTTTGTGGGTTTTTTAAAGTAATTTATGTTTAGAATTGGGCTTGGCTGCTTTTCCCTGCTGTTTTGATGCCGCTTTAAACCCTCTTGATTCACTTGCAGAGAGATATCGATACATAGGTTTTCAGATTCTTACTAGTCAGATATATTCTTGTGTGGTGACTAGGGTGTGTTGAGTCCAGTTCACTGAGCAGGGAGTAGGCCTTGTCTATTACATATTTGGCTTATGGAGCGGTCTCTGAGCTAATTTCAAACCATGGTTTTATGCATCACCCCACCTCACCTTTCCCGTTAAGCAGCCATAGTGTGTTTTCTAAAGGTGTGCCTCTGTTCTGTTTTGTATTTCAGTTCAAGTGTAGCGATTTTGACATTCCCTCTATAAGCGATATCTTAGGATAAGTGTCTTTTTCTGTGTGACTTATTTCACTTAGAATCATCGTACCTAAATCCACTCATCATGCTGCTAACTAGCCTTATGACATTGATTTCATGGCTGAGTGATATTCCATTGTGCCAAGTACCACCATTTCTTTATCCATTTTTCTCTTTCCTGGGATATTGAAGGTGTACCGAAGTGGAGGTTCTTGGAAACAGAGCAGCCGTAAAGTTTGGGGTGCCTGTGTCTTGTTGATTTTTAGTTTTCCCAATTTATACGCCCATGAGTGGAAGTGCCCTATGCTCTCTACGCTGTGTTTATTACTTGTTTCAGGACACACCGTACTCTTCTCCAGAGTGCCTGTTGGCAATTTACATCCCGCCCATCAGCGTAGCAAGGCTCCCATGTCTCCATGGCCTGTCCTGCTTTTCTGGTTTTTACAATTTGTTCAGCATGGCCCTTTTGGCCGAGGGCAAGCGAGACTTCTTTGTAGCGCTGATTTGCCCTTCCGGCTTGCTTGGTTGGCCAAAAAGGGCGTATGCGTTTTTTCCTGAATATATTCAGGAAAAAACGCATACGCCCTTTTTGGCCAAGGGCATCATTGTCAACGTTTTGTCACTTTTCATGTGCTTTAAAGGCGAGTCGAATCTACCTCCTGAAATCTGTTTCCTGCAAATCTGCCTTGCTTTCAAATCCTCTTCGTTGCCTTCCCTCAATATATTTGTGGACGAGAGTTCTCATTTATAACTCTGCACGTTTGTGAATTGCAGTGCCCCTGAGCTCCATTTGTCTCCTCGTATTTTTGGGAGCTGGCCGCAAAAGCGCAGGATTGCTTCAGGCCCTATTTTGGTTCTGGGGGGCAGGCTGAGCCTGTGGTTCATTCTTCTTCCTGATGGGAAAATGGAGTGACCTATGCCTGTCCCAACACCTAGGGCTCGTCTCTCGTTGGTTCCGCGTCTTCCCGTTCATCCTCAGGACAAATTGCAACCTGTACAGTCAGGAGGTTAAAGGTGCTGATTCTCCAAGTAGGCAGATGGTTAGTCAAGCGGCTGGAATGGCGAACCCGAGCACAAGGAGGGAAGAAATGAGGTGCGTTTTAGAAACCTTTCCCGATCTCATGGCATACCATCTTCTGGGTTTCCCATGCATGTTTTGATGTAGGAAGATGCCCTTGTACCTGGAGATTTGAGACCCATGGGGTGTGTTCCCCGCAGTGTTACTTTAAAGTATCTGCGTTTGCTCACCCAACCTCACCAATTCTCTCAGCCCCAAGAGTGTCCAGCCTTATGTCTCATCCCGCTGTGGGTCTAGATATGGTCAATCCAGGTTGCATCAGAGACCCTGAACGGATTTTGTAAGAATTTCTCTCTCTTTCACTGTCTTTGTTTTGTGGGTTTTTTAAAGTACTTTACTTTTAGAATGGGGCTTGGCTGATTTTCCCTGCTGTGTTGATGCCGCTTTACACCCTCTTGATTCACTTGCAGAGAGATATCGATACATAGGTTTTCAGATTCTTACTAGTCAGATATATTCTTGTGTGGTGACTAGGGTGTGTTGAGTCCAGTTCACTGAGCAGGGAGTAGGCCTTGTCTATTACATATTTGGCTTATGGAGCAGTCTGTGAGCTAATTTCAAACCCTTGTTTTATGCATCACCCCACCTCACCTTTCCCGCTAAGCAGCCATAGTGTGTCTTCTAAAGGTGTGCCTCTGTTCTGTTTTGTAATTCAGTTCAAGTGTAGCGATTTTGACATTCCCTCTATAAGCGATATCTTAGGATAAGTGTCTTTTTCTGAGTGACTTATTTCACTTAGAATCATCGTACCTAAATACACTCATCATGCTGCTAACTAGCCTTATAACATTGATTTCATGGCTGAGTGATATTCCATTGTGCCAAGTACCACCATTTCTTTATCCATTTTTCTCTTTCCTGGGATATTGAAGGTGTACCGAAGTGGAGATTCTTGGAAACAGAGCAGCCGTAAAGTTTGGGGTGCCTGTGTCTTGTTGATTTTTAGTTTTCCCAATTTATACGCCCATGAGTGGAAGTGCCCTATGCTCTCTACGCTGTGTTTATTACTTGTTTCAGGACACACCGTACTCTTCTCCAGAGTGCCTGTTGGCAATTTACATCCCGCCCATCAGCGTAGCAAGGCTCCCATGTCTCCATGGCCTGTCCTGCTTTTCTGGTTTTTACAATTTGTTCAGCATGGCCCTTTTGACCGAGGGCAAGCGAGACTTCTTTGTAGCGCTGATTTGCCCTTCCGGCTTGCTTGGTTGGCCAAAAAGGGCGTATGCGTTTTTTCCTGAATATATTCAGGAAAAAAAGCATACGCCCTTTTTGGCCAAGGGCATCATTGTCAACGTTTTGTCGCTTTTCATGTGCTTTAAAGGCGAGTCGAATCTACCTCCTGAAATCTGTTTCCTGCAAATCTGCCTTGCTTTCAAATCCTCTTCGTTGCCTTCCCTCAATATATTTGTGGACGAGAGTTCTCATTTATAACTCTGCACGTTTGTGAATTGCAGTGCCCCTGAGCTCCATTTGTCTCCTCGCATTTTTGGGAGCTGGCCGCAAAAGCGCAGGATTGCTTCAGGCCCTATTTTGGTTCTGGGGTCAGGCTGAGCCTGTGGTTCATTCTTCTTCCTGATGGGAAAATGGAGTGACCTGTGCCTGTCCCAACACCTAGGGCTCGTCTCTCGTTGGTTCCGCGTCTTCCCGTTCATCCTCAGGACAAATTGCAACCTGTACAATCAGGAGGTTAAAGGTGCTGATTCTCCAAGTAGGCAGATGGTTAGTCAAGCGGCTGGAATGGCGAACCCGAGCACAACGAGGGGAGAAATGAGGTGCGTTTTAGAAACCTTTCCCGATCTCATGGCATACCATCTTCTGGGTTTCCCATGCATGTTTTGATGTAGGAAGATGCCCTTGTACCTGGAGATTTGAGACCCATGGGGTGTGTTCCCCGCAGTGTTACTTTAAAGTATCTGCGTTTGCTCACCCAACCTCACCAATCCTCTCAGCCCCAAGAGTGTCCAGCCTTATGTCTCATCCCGCTGTGGGTCTAGATATGGTCAATCCAGGTTGCATCAGAGACCCTGAACGGATTTTGTAAGAATTTCTCTCTCTTTCACTGTCTTTGTTTTGTGGGTTTTTTAAAGTACTTTACGTTTAGAATGGGGCTTGGCTGCTGTTCCCTGCTGTGTTTATGCCGCTTTACACCCTCTTGATTCACTTGCAGAGAGATATCGATACATAGATTTTCAGAATTTTACTAGACAGATATATTCTTGTGTGGTGACTAGGGTGTGTTGAGTCCAGTTCACTGAGCAGGGAGTAGGCCTTGTCTATTACATATTTGGCTTATGGAGCGGTCTCTGAGCTAATTTCAAACCCTTGTTTTATGCATCACCCCACCTCACCTTTCCCGTTAAGCAGCCATAGTGTGTCTTCTAAAGGTGTGACTCTGTTCTGTTTTGTAATTCAGTTCAAGTGTAGCGATTTTGACATTCCCTCTATAAGCGATATCTTAGGATAAGTGTCTTTTTCTGTGTGACTTATTTCACTTAGAATCATCGTACCTAAATCCACTCATCATGCTGCTAACTAGCCTTATGACATTGATTTCATGGCTGAGTGATATTCCATTGTGCCAAGTACCACCATTTCTTTATCCATTTTTCTCTTTCCTGGGATATTGAAGGTGTACCGAAGCGGAGGTTCTTGGAAACAGAGCAGCCGTAAACTTTAGGGTGCCTGTGTCTTGTTGATTTTTAGTTTTCCCAATTTATACGCCCATGAGTGGAAGTGCCCTATGCTCTCTATGCTGTGTTTATTACTTGTTTCAGGACACACCGTACTCTTCTCCAGAGTGCCTGTTGGCAATTTACATCCCGCCCATCAGCGTAGCAAGGCTCCCATGTCTCCATGGCCTGTCCTGCTTTTCTGGTTTTTACACTTTGTTCAGCATGGCCCTTTTGACCGAGGGCAATCGAGACTTCTTTGTAGCGCTGATTTGCCCTTCTGGCTTGCTTGGTTGGCCAAAAAGGGCGTATGCGTTTTTTCCTGAATATATTCAGGAAAAAACGCATACGCCCTTTATGGCCAAGGACCTCATTGTCAACATTTTGCCGCTTTTCATGTGCTTTAAAGGCGAGTCGTATCTACCTCCTGAAATCTGTTTCCTGCAAATCTGCCTTGCTTTCAAATCCTCTTCGTTGCCTTCCCTCAATATATTTGTGGACGAGAGTTCTCATTTATAACTCTGCACGTTTGTGAATTGCAGTGCCCCTGAGCTCCATTTGTCTCCTCGCTTTTTTGGGAGCTGGCCGCAAAAGCGCAGGATTGCTTCAGGCCCTATTTTGGTTCTGGGGGCAGGCTGAGCCTTTGGTTCATTCTTCTTCCTGATGGGAAAATCGAGTGACCTATGCCTGTCCCAACACCTAGGGCTCGTCTCTCGTTGGTTCCGCGTCTTCCCGTTCATCCTCAGGACAAACTGCAACCTGTAAAATCAGGAGGATAAAGGTGCTGATTCTCCAAGTAGGGAGATGGTTAGTCAAGTGGCTGGAATGGCGAACCCAAGCACAAGGAGGGGAGAAATGAGGTGCGTTTTAGAAACCTTTCCCGATCTCATGGCATACCATCTTCTGAGTTTCCCATGCATGTTTTGATGTAGGAAGATGCCCTTGTACCTGGAGATTTGAGACCCATGTGGTGTGTTCCCCGCAGTGTTACTTTAAAGTATCTGCGTTTGCTCACCCAACCTCACCAATCCTCTCAGCCCCAAGAGTGTCCAGCCTTATGTCTCATCCAGCTGTGGGTCTAGATATGGTCAATCCAGTTTGCATCATAGACACTGAACGGATTTTGTAAGAATTTCTCTCTCTTTCACTGTCTTTGTTTTGTGGGTTTTTTAAAGTAATTTATGTTTAGAATCGGGCTTGGCTGCTTTTCCCTGCTGTGTTGATGCCGCTTTACACCCTCTTGATTCACTTGCAGAGAGATATCGATACATAGGTTTTCAGATTCTTACTAGTCAGATATATTCTTGTGTGGTGACTAGGGTGTGTTGAGTCCAGTTCACTGAGCAGGGAGTAGGCCTTGTCTATTACATATTTGGCTTATGGAGCGGTCTCTGAGCTAATTTCAAACCCTTGTTTTATGCATCACCCCACCTCACCTTTCCCGTTAAGCAGCCATAGTGTGTCTTCTAAAGGTGTGACTCTGTTCTGTTTTGTAATTCAGTTCAAGTGTAGCGATTTTGACATTCCCTCTATAAGCGATATCTTAGGATTAGTGTCTTTTTCTGTGTGACTTATTTCACTTAGAATCATCGTACCTAAATCCACTCATCATGCTGCTAACTAGCCTTATGACATTGATTTCATGGTTGAGTGATATTCCATTGTGCCAAGTACCACCATTTCTTTATCCATTTTTCTCTTTCCTGGGATATTGAAGGTGTACCGAAGCGGAGGTTCTTGGAAACAGAGCAGCCGTAAACTTTAGGGTGCCTGTGTCTTGTTGATTTTTAGTTTTCCCAATTTATACGGCCATGAGTGGAAGTGCCCTATGCTCTCTACGCTGTGTTTATTACTTGTTTCAGGACACACCGTACTCTTCTCCAGAGTGCCTGTTGGCAATTTACATCCCGCCCTCAGCGTAGCAAGGCTCCCATGTCTCCATGGCCTGTCCTGCTTTTCTGGTTTTTACCATTTGTTCAGCATGGCCTTTTTGACCGAGGGCAAAAGAGACTTCTTTGTAGCGCTGATTTGCCCTTCCGGCTTGCTTGGTTGCCCTAAAAGGGCGTATGCGTTTTTTCCTGAATATATTCAGGAAAAAACGTATACGCCCTTTTTGGCCAAGGGCATCATTGTCAACGTTTTGCCGCTTTTCATGTGCTTTAAAGGCGAGTCGAATCTACCTCCTGAAATCTGTTTCCTGCAAATCTGCCTTGCTTTCAAATCCTCTTCGTTGCCTTCCCTCAATATATTTGTGGACGAGAGTTCTCATTTATAACTCTGCACGTTTGTGAATTGCGTGCCCCTGAGCTCCATTTGTCTACTCGCTTTTTTGGGAGGTGGCCGCAAAAGCGCAGGATTGCTTCAGGCCCTATTTTGGTTCTGGGGGGCAGGCTGAGCCTGTGGTTCATTCTTCTTCCTGATGGGAAAATGGAGTGACCTATGCCTGTCCCAACACATAGGGCTCGTCTCTCGTTGGTTCCGCGTCTTCCCGTTCATCCTCAGGACAAATTGCAACGTGTACAATCAGGAGGTTAAAGGTGCTGATTCTCCAAGTAGGGAGATGGTTAGTCAAGCGGCTGGAATGGCGAACCCGAGCACAAGGAGAGGAGAAATGAGGTGCGTTTTAGAAACCTTTCCCGATCTCATGGCATACCATCTTCTGGGTTTCCCATGCATGTTTTGATGTAGGAAGATGCCCTTGTACCTGGAGATTTAAGACCCATGGGGTGTGTTCCCCGCAGTGTTACTTTAAAGTATCTGCGTTTGCTCACCCAACCTCACCAGTCCTCTCAGCCCCAAGAGTGTCCAGCCTTATGTCTCATCCAGCTGTGGGTCTAGATATGGTCAATCCAGTTTGCATCATAGACACTGAACGGATTTTGTAAGAATTTCTCTCTCTTTCACTGTCTTTGTTTTGTGGGTTTTTTAAAGTAATTTATGTTTAGAATCGGGCTTGGCTGCTTTTCCCTGCTGTGTTGATGCCGCTTTAAACCCTCTTGATTCACTTGCAGAGAGATATCGATACATAGATTTTCAGATTCTTACTAGTCAGATATATTCTTGTGTGGTGACTAGGGTGTGTTGAGTCCAGTTCACTGAGCAGGGAGTAGGCCTTGTCTATTACATATTTGGCTTATGGAGCTGTGTCTGAGCTAATTTCAAACCCTTGTTTTATGCATCACCCCACCTCACCTTTCCGGTTAAGCAGCCATAGTGTGTCTTCTAAAGGTGTGACTCTGTTCTGTTTTGTAATTCAGTTCAAGTGTAGCGATTTTGACATTCCCTCTATAAGCGATATCTTAGGATAAGTGTCTTTTTCTGTGTGACTTATTTCACTTAGAATCATCGTACCTAAATCCACTCATCATGCTGCTAACTAGCCTTATGACATTGATTTCATGGCTGAGTGATATTCCATTGTGCCAAGTACCACCATTTGTTTATCCATTTTTCTCTTTCCTAGGATATTGATGGTGTACCGAAGCGGAGGTTCTTGGAAACAGAGCAGCCGTAAACTTTAGGGTGCCTGTGTCTTGTTGATTTTTACTTTTCCCAATTTATACGCCCATGAGTGGAAGTGCCCTATGCTCTCTAAGCTGTGTTTATTACTTGTTTCAGGACACACCGTACACTTCTCCAGAGTGCCTGTTGGCAATTTACATCCCGCCCATCAGCGTAGCAAGCCTCCCATGTCTCCATGGCCTGTCCTGCTTTTCTGGTTTTTACACTTTTTTCAGGATGGCCCTTTTGACCGAGGGCAAGCGAGACTTCTTTGTAGCGCTGATTTGCCCTTCCTGCTTTCTTGGTTGGCCAAAAAGGGCGTATGCGTTTTTTCCTGAATATATTCAGGAAAAAACGCATACGCCCTTTTTGGCCAAGGGCATCATTGTCAACATTTTGCCGCTTTTCATGTGCTTTAAAGGCGAGTCGTATCTACCTCCTGAAATCTGTTTCCTGAAAATCTGCCTTGCTTTCAAATCCTCTTCGTTGCCTTCCCTCAATATATTTGTGGACGAGAGTTCTCATTTATAACTCTGCACGTTTGTGAATTGCAGTGCCCCTGAGCTCCATTTGTCTCCTCGCTTTTTTGGGAGTTGGCCGCAAAAGCGCAGGATTGCTTCAGGCCCTATTTTGGTTCTGGGGGGCAGGCTGAGCCTGTGGTTCATTCTTCTTCCTGATGGGAAAATGGAGTGACCTGTGCCTGTCCCAACACCTAGGGCTCGTCTCTCGTTGGTTCCGCGTCTTCCCGTTCATCCTCAGGACAAATTGCAACCTGTACAATCAGGAGGTTAAAGGTGCTGATTCTCCAAGTAGGGAGATGGTTAGTCAAGCGGCTGGAATGGCGAACCCGAGCACAAGGAGAGGAGAAATGAGGTGCGTTTTAGAAACCTTTCCCGATCTCATGGCATACCATCTTCTGGGTTTCCCATGCATGTTTTGATGTAGGAAGATGCCCTTGTACCTGGAGATTTGAGACCCATGGGGTGTGTTCCCCGCAGTGTTACTTTAAAGTATCTGCGTTTGCTCACCCAACCTCACCAATCCTCTCAGCCCCAAGAGTGTCCAGCCTTATGTCTCATCCCGCTGTGGGTCTAGATATGGTCAATCCAGTTTGCATCATAGACACTGAACGGATTTTGTAAGAATTTCTCTCTCTTTCACTGTCTTTGTTTTGTGGGTTTTTTAAAGTAATTTATGTTTAGAATTGGGCTTGGCTGCTTTTCCCTGCTGTGTTGATGCCGCTTTAAACCCTCTTGATTCACTTGCAGAGAGATATCGATACATAGGTTTTCAGATTCTTACTAGTCAGATATATTCTTGTGTGGTGACTAGGGTGTGTTGAGTCCAGTTCACTGAGCAGGGAGTAGGCCTTGTCTATTACATATTTGGCTTATGGAGCGGTCTCTGAGCTAATTTCAAACCATGGTTTTATGCATCACCCCACCTCACCTTTCCCGTTAAGCAGCCATAGTGTGTTTTCTAAAGGTGTGCCTCTGTTCTGTTTTGTATTTCAGTTCAAGTGTAGCGATTTTGACATTCCCTCTATAAGCGATATCTTAGGATAAGTGTCTTTTTCTGTGTGACTTATTTCACTTAGAATCATCGTACCTAAATCCACTCATCATGCTGCTAACTAGCCTTATGACATTGATTTCATGGCTGAGTGATATTCCATTGTGCCAAGTACCACCATTTCTTTATCCATTTTTCTCTTTCCTGGGATATTGAAGGTGTACCGAAGTGGAGGTTCTTGGAAACAGAGCAGCCGTAAAGTTTGGGGTGCCTGTGTCTTGTTGATTTTTAGTTTTCCCAATTTATACGCCCATGAGTGGAAGTGCCCTATGCTCTCTACGCTGTGTTTATTACTTGTTTCAGGACACACCGTACTCTTCTCCAGAGTGCCTGTTGGCAATTTACATCCCGCCCATCAGCGTAGCAAGGCTCCCATGTCTCCATGGCCTGTCCTGCTTTTCTGGTTTTTACAATTTGTTCAGCATGGCCCTTTTGACCGAGGGCAAGCGAGACTTCTTTGTAGCGCTGATTTGCCCTTCCGGCTTGCTTGGTTGGCCAAAAAGGGCGTATGCGTTTTTTCCTGAATATATTCAGGAAAAAACGCATACGCCCTTTTTGGCCAAGGGCATCATTGTCAACGTTTTGTCACTTTTCATGTGCTTTAAAGGCGAGTCGAATCTACCTCCTGAAATCTGTTTCCTGCAAATCTGCCTTGCTTTCAAATCCTCTTCGTTGCCTTCCCTCAATATATTTGTGGACGAGAGTTCTCATTTATAACTCTGCACGTTTGTGAATTGCAGTGCCCCTGAGCTCCATTTGTCTCCTCGTATTTTTGGGAGCTGGCCGCAAAAGCGCAGGATTGCTTCAGGCCCTATTTTGGTTCTGGGGGGCAGGCTGAGCCTGTGGTTCATTCTTCTTCCTGATGGGAAAATGGAGTGACCTATGCCTGTCCCAACACCTAGGGCTCGTCTCTCGTTGGTTCCGCGTCTTCCCGTTCATCCTCAGGACAAATTGCAACCTGTACAATCAGGAGGTTAAAGGTGCTGATTCTCCAAGTAGGCAGATGGTTAGTCAAGCGGCTGGAATGGCGAACCCGAGCACAAGGAGAGGAGAAATGAGGTGCGTTTTAGAAACCTTTCCCGATCTCATGGCATACCATCTTCTGGGTTTCCCATGCATGTTTTGATGTAGGAAGATGCCCTTGTACCTGGAGATTTGAGACCCATGGGGTGTGTTCCCCGCAGTGTTACTTTAAAGTATCTGCGTTTGCTCACCCAAACTCACCAATTCTCTCAGCCCCAAGAGTGTCCAGCCTTATGTCTCATCCCGCTGTGGGTCTAGATATGGTCAATCCAGGTTGCATCAGAGACCCTGAACGGATTTTGTAAGAATTTCTCTCTCTTTCACTGTCTTTGTTTTGTGGGTTTTTTAAAGTACTTTACTTTTAGAATGGGGCTTGGCTGCTTTTCCCTGCTGTGTTGATGCCGCTTTACACCCTCTTGATTCACTTGCAGAGAGATATCGATACATAGGTTTTCAGATTCTTACTAGTCAGATATATTCTTGTGTGGTGACTAGGGTGTGTTGAGTCCAGTTCACTGAGCAGGGAGTAGGCCTTGTCTATTACATATTTGGCTTATGGAGCGGTCTCTGAGCTAATTTCAAACCCTTGTTTTATGCATCACCCCACCTCACCTTTCCCGCTAAGCAGCCATAGTGTGTCTTCTAAAGGTGTGCCTCTGTTCTGTTTTGTAATTCAGTTCAAGTGTAGCGATTTTGACATTCCCTCTATAAGCGATATCTTAGGATAAGTGTCTTTTTCTGAGTGACTTATTTCACTTAGAATCATCGTACCTAAATACACTCATCATGCTGCTAACTAGCCTTATAACATTGATTTCATGGCTGAGTGATATTCCATTGTGCCAAGTACCACCATTTCTTTATCCATTTTTCTCTTTCCTGGGATATTGAAGGTGTACCGAAGTGGAGATTCTTGGAAACAGAGCAGCCGTAAAGTTTGGGGTGCCTGTGTCTTGTTGATTTTTAGTTTTCCCAATTTATACGCCCATGAGTGGAAGTGCCCTATGCTCTCTACGCTGTGTTTATTACTTGTTTCAGGACACACCGTACTCTTCTCCAGAGTGCCTGTTGGCAATTTACATCCCGCCCATCAGCGTAGCAAGGCTCCCATGTCTCCATGGCCTGTCCTGCTTTTCTGGTTTTTACAATTTGTTCAGCATGGCCCTTTTGACCGAGGGCAAGCGAGACTTCTTTGTAGCGCTGATTTGCCCTTCCGGCTTGCTTGGTTGGCCAAAAAGGGCGTATGCGTTTTTTCCTGAATATATTCAGGAAAAAAAGCATACGCCCTTTTTGGCCAAGGGCATCATTGTCAACGTTTTGTCGCTTTTCATGTGCTTTAAAGGCGAGTCGAATCTACCTCCTGAAATCTGTTTCCTGCAAATCTGCCTTGCTTTCAAATCCTCTTCGTTGCCTTCCCTCAATATATTTGTGGACGAGAGTTCTCATTTATAACTCTGCACGTTTGTGAATTGCAGTGCCCCTGAGCTCCATTTGTCTCCTCGCATTTTTGGGAGCTGGCCGCAAAAGCGCAGGATTGCTTCAGGCCCTATTTTGGTTCTGGGGTCAGGCTGAGCCTGTGGTTCATTCTTCTTCCTGATGGGAAAATGGAGTGACCTATGCCTGTCCCAACACCTAGGGCTCGTCTCTCGTTGGTTCCGCGTCTTCCCGTTCATCCTCAGGACAAATTGCAACCTGTACAATCAGGAGGTTAAAGGTGCTGATTCTCCAAGTAGGCAGATGGTTAGTCAAGCGGCTGGAATGGCGAACCCGAGCACAACGAGGGGAGAAATGAGGTGCGTTTTAGAAACCTTTCCCGATCTCATGGCATACCATCTTCTGGGTTTCCCATGCATGTTTTGATGTAGGAAGATGCCCTTGTACCTGGAGATTTGAGATCCATGGGGTGTGTTCCCCGCAGTGTTACTTTAAATTATCTGCGTTTGCTCACCCAACCTCACCAATCCTCTCAGCCCCAAGAGTGTCCAGCCTTATGTCTCATCCCGCTGTGGGTCTAGATATGGTCAATCCAGGTTGCATCAGAGACCCTGAACGGATTTTGTAAGAATTTCTCTCTCTTTCACTGTCTTTGTTTTGTGGGTTTTTTAAAGTACTTTACGTTTAGAATGGGGCTTGGCTGCTGTTCCCTGCTGTGTTTATGCCGCTTTACACCCTCTTGATTCACTTGCAGAGAGATATCGATACATAGATTTTCAGAATCTTACTAGTCAGATATATTCTTGTGTGGTGACTAGGGTGTGTTGAGTCCAGTTCACTGAGCAGGGAGTAGGCCTTGTCTATTACATATTTGGCTTATGGAGCGGTCTCTGAGCTAATTTCAAACCCTTGTTTTATGCATCACCCCACCTCACCTTTCCCGTTAAGCAGCCATAGTGTGTCTTCTAAAGGTGTGACTCTGTTCTGTTTTGTAATTCAGTTCAAGTGTAGCGATTTTGACATTCCCTCTATAAGCGATATCTTAGGATAAGTGTCTTTTTCTGTGTGACTTATTTCACTTAGAATCATCGTACCTAAATCCACTCATCATGCTGCTAACTAGCCTTATGACATTGATTTCATGGCTGAGTGATATTCCATTGTGCCAAGTACCACCATTTCTTTATCCATTTTTCTCTTTCCTGGGATATTGAAGGTGTACCGAAGCGGAGGTTCTTGGAAACAGAGCAGCCGTAAACTTTAGGGTGCCTGTGTCTTGTTGATTTTTAGTTTTCCCAATTTATACGCCCATGAGTGGAAGTGCCCTATGCTCTCTATGCTGTGTTTATTACTTGTTTCAGGACACACCGTACTCTTCTCCAGAGTGCCTGTTGGCAATTTACATCCCGCCCATCAGCGTAGCAAGGCTCCCATGTCTCCATGGCCTGTCCTGCTTTTCTGGTTTTTACACTTTGTTCAGCATGGCCCTTTTGACCGAGGGCAATCGAGACTTCTTTGTAGCGCTGATTTGCCCTTCCGGCTTGCTTGGTTGGCCAAAAAGGGCGTATGCGTTTTTTCCTGAATATATTCAGGAAAAAACGCATACGCCCTTTATGGCCAAGGACCTCATTGTCAACATTTTGCCGCTTTTCATGTGCTTTAAAGGCGAGTCGTATCTACCTCCTGAAATCTGTTTCCTGCAAATCTGCCTTGCTTTCAAATCCTCTTCGTTGCCTTCCCTCAATATATTTGTGGACGAGAGTTCTCATTTATAACTCTGCACGTTTGTGAATTGCGTGCCCCTGAGCTCCATTTGTCTACTCGCTTTTTTGGGAGGTGGCCGCAAAAGCGCAGGATTGCTTCAGGCCCTATTTTGGTTCTGGGGGGCAGGCTGAGCCTGTGGTTCATTCTTCTTCCTGATGGGAAAATGGAGTGACCTGTGCCTGTCCCAACACCTAGGGCTAGTCTCTCGTTGGTTCCCCGTCTTCCCGTTCATCCTCAGGACAAAATGCAACCTGTACAATCAGGAGGTTAAAGGTGCTGATTCTCCAAGTAGGGAGATGGTTAGTCAAGCGGCTGGAATGGCGAACCCGAGCACAAGGAGAGGAGAAATGAGGTGCGTTTTAGAAACCTTTCCCGATCACATGGCATACCATCTTCTGGGTTTCCCATGCATGTTTTGATGTAGGAAGCTGCCCTTGTACCTGGAGATTTGAGACCCATGGGGTGTGTTCCCCGCAGTGTTACTTTAAAGTATCTGCGTTTGCTCACCCAACCTCACCAATCCTCTCAGCCCCAAGAGTGTCCAGCCTTATGTCTCATCCAGCTGTGGGTCTAGATATGGTCAATCCAGGTTGCATCATAGACCCTGAACGGATTTTGTAAGAATTTCTCTCTCTTTCACTGTCTTTGTTTTGTGGGATTTTAAAGTAATTTATGTTTAGAATCGGGCTTGGCTGCTTTTCCCTGCTGTGTTGATGCCGCTTTACACCCTCTTGATTCACTTGCAGAGAGATATCGATACATAGGTTTTCAGATTCTTACTAGTCAGATATATTCTTGTGTTGTGACTAGGGTGTGTTGAGTCCAGTTCACTGAGCAGGGAGTAGGCCTTGTCTATTACATATTTGGCTTATGGAACGGTCTCTGAGCTAATTTCAAACCCTTGTTTTATACATCACCCCACCTCACCTTTCCCGTTAAGCAGCCATAGTGTGTCTTCTAAAGGTGTGACTCTGTTCTGTTTTGTAATTCAGTTCAAGTGTAGCGATTTTGACATTCCCTCTATAAGCGATATCTTAGGATAAGTGTCTTTTTCTGTGTGACTTATTTCACTTAGAATCATCGTACCTAAATCCACTCATCATGCTGCTTACTAGCCTTATGACATTGATTTCATGGCTGAGTGATATTCCATTGTGCCAAGTACCACCATTTCTTTATCCATTTTTCTCTTTCCTGGGATATTGAAGGTGTACCGAAGCGGAGGTGCTTGGCAACAGAGCAGCCATAAAGTTTGGGGTGCCTGTGTCTTGTTGATTTTTAGTTTTCCCAATTTATACGCCCATGAGTGGAAGTGCCCTATGCTCTCTACGCTGTGTTTATTACTTGTTTCAGAACACACCGTACTCTTCTCCAGAGTGCCTGTTGGCAATTTATATCCCGCCCATCAGCGTAGCAAGGCTCCCATGTCTCCATGGCCTGTCCTGCTTTTCTGGTTTTTACAGTTTGTTCAGCATGGCCCTTTTGACCGAGGGCAAGCGAGACTTCTTTGTAGCGCTGATTTTCCCTTTCGGCTTGCTTGGTTGGCCAAAAAGGGCGTATGCGTTTTTTCCTGAATATATTCAGGAAAAAAAGCATACGCCCTTTTTCGCCAAGGGCATCATTGTCAACGTTTTGCCGCTTTTCATGTGCTTTAAAGGCGAGTCGAATCTCCCTCCTGAAATCTGTTTCCTGCAAATCTGCCTTGCTTTCAAATCCTCTTCGTTGCCTTCCCTCAATATATTTGTGGACGAGAGTTCTCATTTATAACTCTGCACGTTTGTGAATTGCAGTGCCCCTGAGCTCCATTTGTCTCCTCGCATTTTTGGGAGCTGGCCGCAAAAGCGCAGGATTGCTTCAGGCCCTATTTTGGTTCTGGGGGGCAGGCTGAGCCTGTGGTTCATTCTTCTTCCTGATGGGAAAATGGAGTGACCTATGCCTGTCCCAACACCTAGGGCTCGTCTCTCGTTGGTTCCGCGTCTTCCCGTTCATCCTCAGGACAAATTGCAACCTGTACAATCAGGAGGTTAAAGGTGCTGATTCTCCAAGTAGGCAGATGGTTAGTCAAGCGGCTGGAATGGCGAACCCGAGCACAAGGAGGGGAGAAATGAGGTGCGTTTTAGAAACCTTTCCCGATCTCATGGCATACCATCTTCTGGGTTTCCCATGCATGTTTTGATGTAGGAAGATGCCCTTGTACCTGGAGATTTGAGACCCATGGGGTGTGTTCCCCGCAGTGTTACTTTAAAGTATCTGCATTTGCTCACCCAACCTCACCAATCCTCTCAGCCCCAAGAGTGTCCAGCCTTATGTCTCATCCCGCTGTGGGTCTAGATATGGTCAATCCAGGTTGCATCAGAGACCCTGAATGGATTTTGTAAGAATTTCTCTCTCTTTCACTGTCTTTGTTTTGTGGGTTTTTTAAAGTACTTTACGTTTAGAATGGGGCTTGGCTGCTTTTCCCTGCTGTGTTTATGCCGCTTTACACCCTCTTGATTCACTTGCAGAGAGATATCGATACATAGGTTTTCAGATTCTTACTAGTCAGATATATTCTTGTGTGGTGACTAGGGTGTGTTGAGTCCAGTTCACTGAGCAGGGAGTAGGCCTTGTCTATTACATATTTGGCTTATGGAGCGGTCTCTGAGCTAATTTCAAACCCTTGTTTTATGCATCACCCCACCTCACCTTTCCCGTTAAGCAGCCATAGTGTGTCTTCTAAAGGTGTGACTCTGTTCTGTTTTGTAATTCAGTTCAAGTGTAGCGATTTTGACATTCCCTCTATAAGCGATATCTTAGGATAAGTGTCTTTTTCTGTGTGACTTATTTCACTTAGAATCATCGTACCTAAATCCACTCATCATGCTGCTAACTAGCCTTATGACATTGATTTCATGGCTGAGTGATATTCCATTGTGCCAAGTACCACCATTTCTTTATCCATTTTTCTCTTTCCTGGGATATTGAAGGGGTACCGAAGTGGAGGTTCTTGTAAACAGAGCAGCCGTAAAATTTGGGGTGCCTGTGTCTTGTTGATTTTTAGTTTTCCCAATTTATACGCCCATGAGTGGAAGTGCCCTATGCTCTCTACGCTGTGTTTATTACTTGTTTCAGGACACACCGTACTCTTCTCCAGAGTGCCTATTGGCAATTTACATCCCGCCCATCAGCGTAGCAATGCTCCCATGTCTCCATGGCCTGTCCTGCTTTTCTGGTTTTTACAGTTTTTTCAGCATGGCCCTTTTGACCGAGGGCAAGCGAGACTTCTTTGTAGCGCTGATTTGCCCTTCCGGCTTGCTTGGTTGCCCAAAAAGGGCGTATGCGTTTTTTCCTGAATATATTCAGGAAAAAAAGCATACGCCCTTTTTGGCCAAGGGCATCATTGTCAACGTTTTGCCGCTTTTCATGTGCTTTAAAGGCGAGTCGAAACTCCCTCCTGAAATCTGTTTCCTGCAAATCTGCCTTGCTTTCAAATCCTCTTCGTTGCCTTCCCTCAATATATTTGTGGACGAGAGTTCTCATTTATAACTCTGCACGTTTGTGAATTGCAGTGCCCCTGAGCTCCATTTGTCTCCTCGCATTTTTGGGAGCTGGCCGCAAAAGCGCAGGATTGCTTCAGGCCCTATTTTGGTTCTGGGGGGCAGGCTGAGCCTGTGGTTCATTCTTCTTCCTGATGGGAAAATGGAGTGACCTATGCCTGTCCCAACACCTAGGGCTCGTCTCTCGTTGGTTCCGCGTATTCCCGTTCATCCTCAGGACAAATTGCAACCTGTACAATCAGGAGGTTAAAGGTGCTGATTCTCCAAGTAGGCAGATGGTTAGTCAAGCGGCTGGAATGGCGAACCCGAGCACAAGGAGGGGAGAAATGAGGTGCGTTTTAGAAACCTTTCCCGATCTCATGGCATACCATCTTCTGGGTTTCCCATGCATGTTTTGATGTAGGAAGATGCCCTTGTACCTGGAGATTTGAGACCCATGGGGTGTGTTCCCCGCAGTGTTACTTTAAAGTATCTGCGTTTGCTCACCCAACCTCACCAATCCTCTCAGCCCCAAGAGTGTCCAGCCTTATGTCTCATCCCGCTGTGGGTCTAGATATGGTCAATCCAGGTTGCATCAGAGACCCTGAACGGATTTTGTAAGAATTTCTCTCTCTTTCACTGTCTTTGTTTTGTGGGTTTTTTAAAGTACTTTACGTTTAGAATGGGGCTTGGCTGCTTTTCCCTGCTGTGTTTATGCCGCTTTACACCCTCTTGATTCACTTGCAGAGAGATATCGATACATAGGTTTTCAGATTCTTACTAGTCAGATATATTCTTGTGTGGTGACTAGGGTGTGTTGAGTCCAGTTCACTGAGCAGGGAGTAGGCCTTGTCTATTACATATTTGGCTTATGGAGCGGTCTCTGAGCTAATTTCAAACCCTTGTTTTATGCATCACCCCACCTCACCTTTCCCGTTAAGCAGCCATAGTGTGTCTTCTAAAGGTGTAACTCTGTTCTGTTTTGTAATTCAGTTCAAGTGTAGCGATTTTGACATTCCCTCTATAAGCGATATCTTAGGATAAGTGTCTTTTTCTGTGTGACTTATTTCACTTAGAATCATCGTACCTAAATCCACTCATCATGCTGCTTACTAGCCTTATGACATTGATTTCATGGCTGAGTGATATTCCATTGTGCCAAGTACCACCATTTCTTTATCCATTTTTCTCTTTCCTGGGATATTGAAGGTGTACCGAAGCGGAGGTGCTTGGCAACAGAGCAGCCATAAAGTTTGGTGTGCCTGTGTCTTGTTGATTTTTAGTTTTCCCAATTTATACGCCCATGAGTGGAAGTGCCCTATGCTCTCTACGCTGTGTTTATTACTTGTTTCAGAACACACCGTACTCTTCTCCAGAGTGCCTGTTGGCAATTTATATCCCGCCCATCAGCGTAGCAAGGCTCCCATGTCTCCATGGCCTGTCCTGCTTTTCTGGTTTTTACAGTTTGTTCAGCATGGCCCTTTTGACCGAGGGCAAGCGAGACTTCTTTGTAGCGCTGATTTTCCCTTTCGGCTTGCTTGGTTGGCCAAAAAGGGCGTATGCGTTTTTTCCTGAATATATTCAGGAAAAAAAGCATACGCCCTTTTTGGCCAAGGGCATCATTGTCAACGTTTTGCCGCTTTTCATGTGCTTTAAAGGCGAGTCGAATCTCCCTCCTGAAATCTGTTTCCTGCAAATCTGCCTTGCTTTCAAATCCTCTTCGTTGCCTTCCCTCAATATATTTGTGGACGAGAGTTCTCATTTATAACTCTGCACGTTTGTGAATTGCAGTGCCCCTGAGCTCCATTTGTCTCCTCGCATTTTTGGGAGCTGGCCGCAAAAGCGCAGGATTGCTTCAGGCCCTATTTTGTTTCTGGGGGGCAGGCTGAGCCTGTGGTTCATTCTTCTTCCTGATGGGAAAATGGAGTGACCTATGCCTGTCCCAACACCTAGGGCTCGTCTCTCGTTGGTTCCGCGTCTTCCCGTTCATCCTCAGGACAAATTGCAACCTGTACAATCAGGAGGTTAAAGGTGCTGATTCTCCAAGTAGGCAGATGGTTAGTCAAGCGGCTGGAATGGCGAACCCGAGCACAAGGAGGGGAGAAATGAGGTGCGTTTTAGAAACCTTTCCCGATCTCATGGCATACCATCTTCTGGGTTTCCCATGCATGTTTTGATGTAGGAAGATGCCCTTGTACCTGGAGATTTGAGACCCATGGGGTGTGTTCCCCGCAGTGTTACTTTAAAGTATCTGCATTTGCTCACCCAACCTCACCAATCCTCTCAGCCCCAAGAGTGTCCAGCCTTATGTCTCATCCCGCTGTGGGTCTAGATATGGTCAATCCAGGTTGCATCATAGACCCTGAACGGATTTTGTAAGAATTTCTCTCTCTTTCACTGTCTTTGTTTTGTGGGTTTTTTAAAGTACTTTACGTTTAGAATGGGGCTTGGCTGCTTTTCCCTGCTGTGTTTATGCCGCTTTACACCCTCTTGATTCACTTGCAGAGAGATATCGATACATAGGTTTTCAGATTCTTACTAGTCAGATATATTCTTGTGTGGTGACTAGGGTGTGTTGAGTCCAGTTCACTGAGCAGGGAGTAGGCCTTGTCTATTACATATTTGGCTTATGGAGCGGTCTCTGAGCTAATTTCAAACCCTTGTTTTATGCATCACCCCACCTCACCTTTCCCGTTAAGCAGCCATAGTGTGTCTTCTAAAGGTGTGACTCTGTTCTGTTTTGTAATTCAGTTCAAGTGTAGCGATTTTGACATTCCCTCTATAAGCGATATCTTAGGATAAGTGTCTTTTTCTGTGTGACTTATTTCACTTAGAATCATCGTACCTAAATCCACTCATCATGCTGCTAACTAGCCTTATGACATTGATTTCATGGCTGAGTGATATTCCATTGTGCCAAGTACCACCATTTGTTTATCCATTTTTCTCTTTCCTGGGATATTGAAGGGGTACCGAAGTGGAGGTTCTTGTAAACAGAGCAGCCGTAAAATTTGGGGTGCCTGTGTCTTGTTGATTTTTAGTTTTCCCAATTTATACGCCCATGAGTGGAAGTGCCCTATGCTCTCTACGCTGTGTTTATTACTTGTTTCAGGACACACCGTACTCTTCTCCAGAGTGCCTATTGGCAATTTACATCCCGCCCATCAGCGTAGCAATGCTCCCATGTCTCCATGGCCTGTCCTGCTTTTCTGGTTTTTACAGTTTTTTCAGCATGGCCCTTTTGACCGAGGGCAAGCGAGACTTCTTTGTAGCGCTGATTTGCCCTTCCGGCTTGCTTGGTTGGCCAAAAAGGGCGTATGCGTTTTTTCCTGAATATATTCAGGAAAAAACGCATACGCCCTTTTTGTTCAAGGGCCTCATTGTCAACATTTTGCCGCTTTTCATGTGCTTTAAAGGCGAGTCGTATCTACCTCCTGAAATCTGTTTCCTGCAAATCTGCCTTGCTTTCAAATCCTCTTCGTTGCCTTCCCTCAATATATTTGTGGACGAGAGTTCTCATTTATAACTCTGCACGTTTGTGAATTGCAGTGCCCCTGAGCTCCATTTGTCTCCTCGCTTTTTTGGGAGCTGTCCGCAAAAGCGCAGGATTGCTTCAGGCCCTATTTTGGTTCTGGGGGGCAGGCTGAGCCTGTGGTTCATTCTTCTTCCTGATGGGAAAATGGAGTGACCTATGCCTGTCCCAACACCTAGGGCTCGTCTCTCGTTGGTTCCGCGTCTTCCCGTTCATCCTCAGGACAAATTGCAACCTGTACAATCAGGAGGTTAAAGGTGCTGATTCTCCAAGTAGGGAGATGGTTAGTCAAGCGGCTGGAATGGCGAACCCGAGCACAAGGAGAGGAGAAATGAGGTGCGTTTTAGAAACCTTTCCCGATCTCATGGCATACCATCTTCTGGGTTTCCCATGCATGTTTTGATGTAGGAAGATGCCCTTGTACCTGGAGATTTGAGACCCATGGGGTGTGTTCCCCGCAGTGTTACTTTAAAGTATCTGCGTTTGCTCACCCAACCTCACCAATCCTCTCAGCCCCAAGAGTGTCCAGCCTTATGTCTCATCCAGCTGTGGGCCTACATAAGGTCAATCCAGTTTGCATCATAGACACTGAACGGATTTTGTAAGAATTTCTCTCTCTTTCACTGTCTTTGTTTTGTGGGTTTTTTAAAGTAATTTATGTTTAGAATTGGGCTTGGCTGCTTTTCCCTGCTGTGTTGATGAGCTTTAAACCCTCTTGATTCACTTGCAGAGAGATATCGATACATAGGTTTTCAGATTCTTACTAGTCAGATATATTCTTGTGTGGTGACTAGGGTGTGTTGAGTCCAGTTCACTGAGCAGGGAGTAGGCCTTGTCTATTACATATTTGGCTTATGGAGCGGTCTCTGAGCTAATTTCAAACCCTTGTTTTATGCATCACCCCACCTCACCTTTCCCGTTAAGCAGCCATAGTGTGTCTTCTAAAGGTGTGCCTCTGTTCTGTTTTGTAATTCAGTTCAAGTGTAGCGATTTTGACATTCCCTCTATAAGCGATATCTTAGGATAAGTGTATTTTTCTGTGTGACTTATTTCACTTAGAATCATCGTACCTAAATCCACTCATCATGCTGCTAACTAGCCTTATGACATTGATTTCATGGCTGAGTGATATTCCATTGTGCCAAGTACCACCATTTCTTTATCCATTTTTCTCTTCCCTGGGATATTGAAGGTGTACCGAAGTGGAGGTTCTTGGAAACAGAGCAGCCGTAAAGTTTGGGGTGCCTGTGTCTTGTTGATTTTTAGTTTTCCCAATTTATACGTCCATGAGTGGAAGTGCCCTATGCTCTCTACGCTGTGTGTATTACTTGTTTCAGAACACACCGTACTCTTCTCCAGAGTGCCTGTTGGCAATTTATATCCCGCCCATCAGCGTGGCAAGGCTCCCATGTCTCCATGGCCTGTCCTGCTTTTCTGGTTTTTACAGTTTGTTCAGCATGGCCCTTTTGACCGAGGGCAAGCGAGACTTCTTTGTAGCGCTGATTTTCCCTTTCGGCTTGCTTGGTTGGCCAAAAAGGGCGTATGCGTTTTTTCCTGAATATATTCAGGAAAAAACGCATACGCCCTTTTTGGCCAAGGGCATCATTGTCAACATTTTGCCCCTTTTCATGTGCTTTAAAGGCGAGTCGAATCTACCTCCTGAAATCTGTTTCCTGCAAATCTGCCTTGCTTTCAAATCGTCTTCGTTGCCTTCCCTCAATATATTTGTGGACGAGAGTTCTCATTTATAACTCTGCATGTTTGTGAATTGCAGTGCCCCTGAGCTCCATTTGTCTACTCGCATTTTTGGGAGCTGGCCGCAAAAGCGCAGGATTGCTTCAGGCCCTATTTTGGTTCTGGGGGTCAGCCTGAGCCTGTGGTTCATTCTTCTTCCTGATGGGAAAATGGAATGACCTATGCCTGTCCCAACACCTAGGGCTCGTCTCTCGTTGGTTCCGCGTCTTCCCGTTCATCCTCAGGAAAAATTGCAACCTGTACAATCAGGAGGTTAAAGGTGCTGATTCTCCAAGTAAGCAGATGGTTAGTCAAGCGGCTGGAATGGCGAACCCGAGCACAAGGAGAGGAGAAATGAGGTTCGTTTTAGAAACCTTTCCCGATCTCACGGCATACCATCTTCTGGGTTTCCCATGCATGTTTTGATGTAGGAAGATTCCCTTGTACCTGGAGATTGGAGACCCATGGGGTGGGTACCCCGTGGTATTACTTTAAAGTATCTGCATTTGCTCACCCAACCTCACCAATCCTCTCAGCCCCAAGAGTGTGCAGCCTTATGTCTCATCCAGCTGTGGGTCTAGATA
Source organism: Eubalaena glacialis (assembly GCF_028564815.1). NCBI lineage: Eukaryota > Metazoa > Chordata > Mammalia > Artiodactyla > Balaenidae > Eubalaena > Eubalaena glacialis. The sequence goes on from NW_026871426.1 coordinate 883,010, forward strand.
TGGTCAATCCAGGTTGCATCATAGACCCTGAACGGATTTTGTAAGAATTTCTCTCTCTTTCACTGTCTTTGTTTTGTGGGTTTTTTAAAGTAATTTATGTTTAGAATCGGGCTTGGCTGCTTTTCCCTTCTGTGTTGATGCCGCTTTACACCCTCTTGATTCACTTGCAGAGAGATATCGATACATAGGTTTTCAGATTCTTACTAGTCAGATATATTCTTGTGTGGTGACTAGGGTGTGTTGAGTCCAGTTCACTGAGCAGGGAGTAGGCCTTGTCTATTACATATTTGGCTTATGGAGCGGTCTCTGAGCTAATTTCAAACCCTTGTTTTATGCATCATCCCACCTCACCTTTCCCGCTAAGCAGCCATAGTGTGTCTTCTAAAGGTGTGACTCTGTTCTGTTTTGTAATTCAGTTCAAGTGTAGCGATTTTCACATTCCCTCTATAAGCGATATCTTAGGATAAGTGTCTTTTTCTGTGTGACTTATTTCACTTAGAATCATCGTACCTAAATCCACTCATCATGCTGCTAACTAGCCTTATGACATTGATTTCATGGCTGAGTGATATTCCATTGTGCCAAGTACCACCATTTCTTTATCCATTTTTCTCTTTCCTGGGATATTGAAGGTGTACCGAAGCGGAGATTCTTGGAAACAGAGCAGCCGTAAACTTTAGGGTGCCTGTGTCTTGTTGATTTTTGTTTTCCCAATTTATACGCCCATGAGTGGAAGTGCCCTATGCTCTCTACGCTGTGTTTATTACTTGTTTCAGGACACACCGTACTCTTCTCCAGAGTGCCTGTTGGCAATTTACATCCCGCCCATCAGCGTAGCAACGCTCCCATGTCTCCATGGCCTGTCCTGCTTTTCTGGTTTTTACAGTTTGTTCAGCATGGCCCTTTTGACCGAGGGCAAGCGAGACTTCTTTGTAGCGCTGATTTGCCCTTCCGGCTTGCTTGGTTGACCAAAAAGGGCGTATGCGTTTTTTCCTGAATATATTCAGGAAAAAACGCATACGCCCTTTTTGGCCAAGGGCATCATTGTCAACGTTTTGCCGCTTTTCATGTGCTTTAAAGGCGAGTCGAATCTCCCTCCTGAAATCTGTTTCCTGCAAATCTGCCTTGCTTTCAAATCCTCTTCGTTGCCTTCCCTCAATATATTTGTGGACGAGAGTTCTCATTTATAACTCTGCACGTTTGTGAATTGCAGTGCCCCTGAGCTCCATTTGTCTCCTCGCATTTTTGGGAGCTGGCGGCAAAAGCGCAGGATTGCTTCAGGCCCTATTTTGGTTCTGGGGGGCAGGCTGAGCCTGTGGTTCATTCTTCTTCCTGATGGGAAAATGGAGTGACCTGTGCCTGTCCCAACACCTAGGGCTCGTCTCTCGTTGGTTCCCCGTCTTCCCGTTCATCCTCAGGACAAATTGCAACCTGGACGAAACAGGAGGTTAAAGGTGCTGATTCTCCAAGTAGGGAGATGGTTAGTCAAGCGGCTGGAATGGCGAACCCGAGCACAAGGAGAGGAGAAATGAGGTGCGTTTTAGAAACCTTTCCCAATCTCACGGCATACCATCTTCTGGGTTTCCCATGCATGTTTTGATGTAGGAAGATTCCCTTGTACCTGGAGATTTGAGACCCATGGGGTGGGTACCCCGCGGTATTACTTTAAAGTATCTGCATTTGCTCACCCAACCTCACCAATCCTCTCAGCCCCAAGAGTGTCCAGCCTTATGTCTCATCCAGCTGTGGGTCTAGATATGGTCAATCCAGGTTGCATCAGAGACCCTGAACGGATTTTGTAAGAATTTCTCTCTCTTTCACTGTCTTTGTTTTGTGGGTTTTTTAAAGTAATGTATGTTTAGAATCGGGCTTGGCTGCTTTTCCCTGCTGTGTTGATGCCACTTTACACCCTCTTGATTCACTTGCAGAGAGATATCGATACATAGGTTTTCAGATTCTTACTAGTCAGATATATTCTTGTGTGGTGACTAGGGTGTGTTGAGTCCAGTTCACTGAGCAGGGAGTAGGCCTTGTCTATTACATATTTGGCTTATGGAGCGGTCTCTGAGCTAATTTCAAACCCTTGTTTTATGCATCACCCCACCTCACCTTTCCCGTTAAGCAGCCATAGTGTGTCTTCTAAAGGTGTGATTCTGTTCTGTTTTGTAATTCAGTTCAAGTGTAGCGATTTTGACATTCCCTCTATAAGCGATATCTTAGGATAAGTGTCTTTTTCTGTGTGACTTATTTCACTTAGAATCATCGTACCTAAATCCACTCATCATGCTGCTAACTAGCCTTATGACATTGATTTCATGGCTGAGTGATATTCCATTGTGCCAAGTACCACCATTTCTTTATCCATTTTTCTCTTTCCTGGGATATTGAAGGTGTACCGAAGCGGAGATTCTTGGAAACAGAGCAGCCATAAACTTTAGGGTGCCTGTGTCTTGTTGATTTTTAGTTTTCCCAATTTATACGCCCATGAGTGGAAGTGCCCTATGCTCTCTACGCTGTGTTTATTACTTGTTTCAGGACACACCGTACTCTTCTCCAGAGTGCCTGTTGGCAATTTATATCCCGCCCATCAGCGTAGCAAGGCTCCCATGTCTCCATGGCCTGTCCTGCTTTTCTGGTTTTTACACTTTGTTCAGAATGGCCCTTTTGACTGAGGGCAAGCGAGACTTCTTTGTAGCGCTGATTTGCCCTTCCGGCTTGCTTGGTTGGCCAAAAAGGGCGTATGCGTTTTTTCCTGAATATATTCAGAAAAAAAACGCATACGCCCTTTTTGGCCAAGGGCATCATTGTCAACGTTTTGCCGCTTTTCATGTGCTTTAAAGGCGAGTCGATTCTACCTCCTGAATTCTGTTTCCTGCAAATCTGCCTTGCTTTCAAATCCTCTTCGTTGCCTTCCCTCAATATATTTGTGGACGAGAGTTATCATTTATAACTCTGCACGTTTGTGAATTGCAGTGCCCCTGAGCTCCATTTGTCTCCTCGCTTTTTTGGGAGCTGGCCGCAAAAGCGCAGGATTGCTTCAGGCCCTATTTTGGTTCTGGGGGGCAGGCTGAGCCTGTGGTTCATTCTTCTTCCTGATGGGAAAATGGAGTCACCTGTGCCTGTCCGAACACCTAGGGCTAGTCTCTCGTTGGTTGCTCGTCTTCCCGTTCATCCTCAGGACAAATTGCAACCTGGACGAAACAGGAGGTTAAAGGTGCTGATTCTCCAAGTAGGGAGATGGTTAGTCAAGCGGCTGGAATGGCGAAACCGAGAACAAGGAGAGGAGAAATGAGGTGCGTTTTAGAAACCTTTCCCGATCTCACGGCATACCATCATCTGGGATTCCCATGCATGTTTTGATGTAGGAAGATTCCCTTGTACCTGGAGATTTGAGACCCATGGGGTGGGTACCCCGCGGTATTACTTTAAAGTATCTGCATTTGCTCACCCAACCTCACCAATCCTCTCAGCCCCAAGAGTGTCCAGCCTTATGTCTCATCCAGCTGTGGGTCTAGATATGGTCAATCCAGGTTGCATCAGAGACCCTGAACGGATTTTGTAAGAATTTCTCTCTCTTTCACTGTCTTTGCTTTGTGGGTTTTTTAAAGTAATGTATGTTTAGAATGGGTTTGGCTGCTTTTCCCTGCTGTGTTTATGCCGCTTTACACCCTCTTGATTCACTTGCAGAGAGATATCAATACATAGGTTTTCAGATTCATACTAGTCAGATATATTCTTGTGCGGTGACTAGGGGGTGTTGAGTACAGTTCACTGAGCAGGGAGTAGGCCTTTTCTATTACATATTTGGCTTATGGAGCGGTGTCTGAGCTAATTTCAAACCCTTGTTTTATGCATCACCCCACCTCACCTTTCCGGTTAAGCAGCCATAGTGTGTCTTCTAAAGGTGTGACTCTGTTCTGTTTTGTAATTCAGTTCAAGTGTAGCGATTTTGACATTCCCTCTATAAGCGATATCTTAGGATAAGTGTCTTTTTCTGTGTGACTTATTTCACTTAGAATCATCGTACCTAAATCCACTCATCATGCTGCTAACTAGCCTTATGACATTGATTTCATGGCTGAGTGATAGTCCATTGTGCCAAGTACCACCATTTCTTTATCCATTTTTCTCTTTCCTGGGATATTGAAGATGTACCAAAGTGGAGGTTCTTGGAAACAGAGCAGCCGTAAACTTTAGGGTGCCTGTGTCTTGTTGATTTTTAGTTTTCCCAATTTATACGCCCATGAGTGGAAGTGCCCTATGCTCTCTACGCTGTGTTTATTACTTGTTTCAGGACACACCGTACTCTTCTCCAGAGTGCCTGTTGGCAATTTACATCCCGCCCATCAGCGTAGCAAGGCTCCCATGTCTCCATGGCCTGTCCTGCTTTTCTGGTTTTTACACTTGGTTCAGCATGGCCCTTTTGACCGAGGGCAAGCGAGACTTCTTTGTAGCGCTGATTTGCCCTTCCGGCTTGCTTGGTTGGCCAAAAAGGGCGTATGCGTTTTTTCCTGAATATATTCACGAAAAAACGCATACGCCCTTTTTGGCCAAGGGCATCATTGTCAACGTTTTGCCGCTTTTCATGTGCTTTAAAGGCGAGTCGAATCTACCTCCTGAAATCTGTTTCCTGCAAATCTGCCTTGCTTTCAAATCCTCTTTCTTTGCCTTCCTTCAATATATTTGTGGACGAGAGTTCTCATTTATAACTCTGCACGTTTGTGAATTGCAGTACCCCTGAGCTCCATTTGTCTCCTCGCTTTTTTGGGAGCTGGCCGCAAAAGCGCAGGATTGCTTCAGGCCCTATTTTGGTTCTGGGGGGCAGGCTGAGCCTGTGGTTCATTCTTCTTCCTGATGGGAAAATGGAGTGACCTGTGCCTGTCCCAACACCTAGGGCTAGTCTCTCGTTGGTTCCCCGTCTTCCCGTTCATCCTCAGGACAAATTGCAACCTGGACGAAACAGGAGGTTAAAGGTGCTGATTCTCCAAGTAGGGAGATGGTTAGTCAAGCGGCTGGAATGGGGAACCCGAGCACAAGGAGAGGAGAAATGAGGTGCGTTTTAGAAACCTTTCCCGATCTCACGGCATACCATATTCTGGGTTTCCCATGCATGGTTTGATGTAGGAAGATTCCCTTGTACCTGGAGATTTGAGACCCATGGGGTGGGTACCCCGCGGTATTACTTTAAAGTATCTGCATTTGCTCACCCAACCTCACCAATCCTCTCAGCCCCAAGAGTGTCCAGCCTTATGTCTCATCCAGCTGTGGGTCTAGATATGGTCAATCCAGGTTGCATCAGAGACCCTGAACGGATTTTGTAAGAATTTCTCTCTCTTTCACTGTCTTTGTTTTGTGGGTTTTTTAAAGTAATTGATGTTTAGAATCGGGCTTGGCTGCTTTTCCCTGCTCTGTTGATGCCGCTTTACACCCTCTTGATTCACTTGCAGAGAGATATCGATACATAGGTTTTCAGATTCTTACTAGTCAGATATATTCTTGTGTGGTGATTAGGGTGTGTTGAGTCCAGTTCACTGAGCAGGGAGTAGGCCTTGTCTATTACATATTTGGCTTATGGAGCGGTCTCTGAGCTAATTTCAAACCCTTGTTTTATGCATCACCCCACCTCACCTTTCCCGTTAAGCAGCCATAGTGTGTCTTCTAAAGGTGTGACTCTGTTCTGTTTTGTAATTCAGTTCAAGTGTAGCGATTTTGACATTCCCTCTATAAGCGATATCTTAGGATAAGTGTCTTTTTCTGTGTGACTTATTTCACTTAGAATCATCGTACCTAAATCCACTCATCATGCTGCTAACTAGCCTTATGACATTGATTTCATGGCTGAGTGATATTCCATTGTGCCAAGTACCACCATTTCTTTATCCATTTTTCTCTTTCCTGGGATATTGAAGGTGTACCGAAGCGGAGGTTCTTGGCAACAGAGCAGCCGTAAAGTTTGGGGTGCCTGTGAATTGTTTACTTTTAGTTTTCCCAATTTATACGCCCATGAGTGGAAGTTCCCTATGCTATCAATGCTGTGTTTATTACTTGTTTCAGGACACACCGTACTCTTCTCCAGAGTGCCTGTTGGCAATTTATATCCCGCCCATCAGCGTAGCAAGGCTCCCATGTCTCCATGGCCTGTCCTGCTTTTCTGGTTTTTACACTTTGTTCAGCATGGCCCTTTTGACCGAGGGCAAGCGAGACTTCTTTGTAGCGCTGATTTGCCCTTCCGGCTTGCTTGGTTGGCCAAAAAGGGCGTATGCGTTTTTTCCTGAATATATTCAGGAAAAAACGCATACGCCCTTTTTGGCCAAGGGCATCATTGTCAACGTTTTGTCGCTTTTCATGTGCTTAAAAGGCGAGTCGAATCTCCCTCCTGAAATCTGTTTCCTGCAAATCTGCCTTGCTTTCAAATCCTCTTCGTTGCCTTCCCTCAATATATTTGTGGACGAGAGTTCTCATTTATAACTCTGCACGTTTGTGAATTGCAGTGCCCCTGAGCTCCATTTGTCTCCTCGCTTTTTTGGGAGCTGGCCGCAAAAGGGCAGGATTGCTTCAGGCCCTATTTTGGTTCTGGGGGGCAGGCTGAGCCTGTGGTTCATTCTTCTTCCTGATGGGAAAATAGAGTGACCTGTGCCTGTCCCAACACCTAGGGCTAGTCTCTCGTTGGTTGCCCGTCTTCCCGTTCATCCTCAGGACAAATTGCAACCTGGACGAAACAGGAGGTTAAAGGTGCTGATTCTCCAAGTAGGGAGATGGTTAGTCAAGCGGCTGGAATGGCGAACCCGAGCACAAGGAGAGGAGAAATGAGGTGCGTTTTAGAAACCTTTCCCAATCTCACGGCATACCATCTTCTGGGTTTCCCATGCATGTTTTGATGTAGGAAGATGCCCTTGTACCTGGAGATTTGAGACCCATGGGGTGGGTACCCCGCGGTATTACTTTAAAGTATCTGCATTTGCTCACCCAACCTCACCAATCCTCTCAGCCCCAAGAGTGTCCAGCCTTATGTCTCATCCAGCTGTGGGTCTAGATATGGTCAATCCAGGTTGCATCAGAGACCCTGAACGGATTTTGTAAGAATTTCTCTCTCTTTCACTGTCTTTGTTTTGTGGGTTTTTTAAAGTAATTTATGTTTAGAATCGGGCTTGGCTGCTTTTCCGTGCTGTGTTGATGCCGCTTTACACCCTCTTGATTCACTTGCAGAGAGATATCGATACATAGGTTTTCAGATTCTTACTAGTCAGATATATTCTTGTGTGGTGACTAGGGTGTGTTGAGTCCAGTTCACTGAGCAGGGAGTAGGCCTTGTCTATTACATATTTGGCTTATGGAGCGGTCTCTGAGCTAATTTCAAACCCTTGTTTTATGCATCACCCCACCTCACCTTTCCCGTTAAGCAGCCATAGTGTGTCTTCTAAAGGTGTGACTCTGTTCTGTTTTGTAATTCAGTTCAAGTGTAGCGATTTTGACATTCCCTCTATAAGCGATATCGTAGGATAAGTGTCTTTTTCTGTGTGACTTATTTCACTTAGAATCATCGTACCTAAATCCACTAATCATGCTGCTAACTAGCCTTATGACATTGATTTCATGGCTGAGTGATATTCCATTGTGCCAAGTACCACCATTTGTTTATCCATTTTTCTCTTTCCTGGAATATTGAAGGTGTACCGAAGCGGAGATTCTTGGAAACAGAGCAGCCGTAAACTTTAGGGTGCCTGTGTCTTGTTGATTTTTAGTTTTCCCAATTTATACGGCCATGAGTGGAAGTGCCCTAAGCTCTCTACGCTGTGTTTATTACTTGTTTCAGGACACACCGTACTCTTCTCCAGAGTGCCTGTTGGCAATTTACATCCCGCCCATCAGCGTAGCAAGGCTCCCATGTCTCCATGGCCTGTCCTGCTTTTCTGGTTTTTACACTTGGTTCAGCATGGCCCTTTTGACCGAGGGCAAGCGAGACTTCTTTGTAGCGCTGATTTGCCCTTCCGGCTTGCTTGTTTGGCCAAAAAGGGCGTATGCGTTTTTTCCTGAATATATTCAGGAAAAAACGCATACGCCCTTTTTGCCAAGGGCATCATTGTCAACGTTTTGCCGCTTTTCATGTGCTTTAAAGGCGAGTCGAATCTACCTCCTGAAATCTGTTTCCTGCAAATCTGCCTTGCTTTCAAATCCTCTTCGTTGCCTTCCCTCAATATATTTGTGGACGAGAGTTCTCATTTATAACTCTGCACGTTTGTGAATTGCAGTGCCCCTGAGCTCCATTTGTCTCCTCGCTTTTTTGGGAGCTGGCCGCAAAAGCGCAGGATTGCTTCAGGCCCTATTTTGGTTCTGGGGGGCAGGCTGAGCCTGTGGTTCATTCTTCTTCCTGATGGGAAAATGGAGTGACCTCTGCCTGTCCCAACACCTAGGGCTAGTCTCTCGTTGGTTCCCCGTCTTCCCGTTCATCCTCAGGACAAATTGCAACCTGGACGAAACAGGAGGTTAAAGGTGCTGATTCTCCAAGTAGGGAGATGGTTAGTCAAGCGGCTGGAATGGCGAACCCGAGCACAAGGAGAGGAGAAATGAGGTGCGTTTTAGAAACCTTTCCCGATCTCACGGCATACCATCTTCTGGGTTTCCCATGCATGTTTTGATGTAGGAAGATTCCCTTGTACCTGGAGATTTGAGACCCATGGGGTGGGTACCCCGCGGTATTACTTTAAAGTATCTGCATTTGCTCACCCAACCTCACCAATCCTCTCAGCCCCAAGAGTGTCCAGCCTTATGTCTCATCCAGCTGTGGGTCTAGATATGGTCAATCCAGGTTGCATCAGAGACCCTGAACGGATTTTGTAAGAATTTCTCTCTCTTTCACTGTCTTTGTTTTGTGGGTTTTTTAAAGTAATGTATGTTTAGAATGGGGTTTGGCTGCTTTTCCCTGCTGTGTTTATGCCGCTTTACACCCTCTTGATTCACTTGCAGAGAGATATCAATACATAGGTTTTCAGATTCATACTAGTCAGATATATTCTTGTGCGGTGACTAGGGGGTGTTGAGTCCAGTTCACTGAGCAGGGAGTAGGCCTTGTCTATTACATATTTGGCTTATGGAGCGGTGTCTGAGCTAATTTCAAACCCTTGTTTTATGCATCACCCCACCTCACCTTTCCGGTTAAGCAGCCATAGTGTGTCTTCTAAAGTTGTGCCTCTGTTCTGTTTTGTAATTCAGTTCAAGTGTAGCGATTTTGACATTCCTTCTATAAGCGATAACTTAGGATAAGTGCCTTTTTCTGTGTGACTTATTTCACTTAGAATCATCGTACCTAAATCCACTCATCATGCTGCTAACTAGCCTTATGACATAGATTTCATGGCTGAGTGATATTCCATTGTGCCATGTACCACCATTTCTTTATCCATTTTTCTCTTTCCTGGGATATTGAAGGTGTACCGAAGCGGAGGTTCTTGGAAACAGAGCAGCCGTAAAGTTTGGGGTGCCTGTGTCTTGTTTACTTTTAGTTTTCCCAATTTATACGCCCATGAGTGGAAGTGCCCTATGCTCTCAACGCTGTGTTTATTACTTGTTTCAGGACACACCGTACTCTTCTCCAGAGGGCCCGTTGGCAATTTACATCCCGCCCATCAGCGTACCAAGGCTCCCATGTCTCCATGGCCTGTCCTGCTTTTCTGGTTTTTACACTTTGTTCAGCATGGCCCTTTTGACCGAGGGCAATCGAGACTTCTTTGTAGCGCTGATTTGCCCTTCCGGCTTGCTTGGTTGGCCAAAAAGGGCGTATGCGTTTTTTCCTGAATATATTCAGAAAAAAACGCATACGCCCTTTATGGCCAAGGACATCATTGTCAACATTTTGCCGCTTTTCATGTGCTTTAAAGGCGAGTCGTATCTACCTCCTGAAATCTGTTTCCTGCAAATCTGCCTTGCTTTCAAATCCTCTTCGTTGCCTTCCCTCAATATATTTGTGGATGAGAGTTCTCATTTATAACTCTGCACGTTTGTGAATTGCAGTGCCCCTGAGCTCCATTTGTCTCCTCGCTTTTTTGGGAGCTGGACGCAAAAGCGCAGGATTGCTTCAGGCCCTATTTTGGTTCTGGGGGCAGGCTGAGCCTGTGGTTCATTCTTCTTCCTGATGGGAAAATCGAGTGACCTATGCCTGTCCCAACACCTAGGGCTCGTCTCTCGTTGGTTCCGCGTCTTCCCGTCATCCTCAGGACAAACTGCAACCTGTAAAATCAGGAGGTTAAAGGTGCTGATTCTCCAAGTAGGGAGATGGTTAGTCAAGCGGCTGGAATGGCGAACCCAAGCACAAGGAGAGGAGAAATGAGGTGCGTTTTAGAAACCTTTCCCGATCTCATGGCATACCATCTTCTGAGTTTCCCATGCATGTTTTGATGTAGGAAGATGCCCTTGTACCTGGAGATTTGAGACCCATGTGGTGTGTTCCCCGCAGTGTTACTTTAAAGTATCTGCGTTTGCTCACCCAACCACACCAATCTTCTCAGCCCCAAGAGTGTCCAGCCTTATGTCTCATCCAGCTGTGGGTCTAGATATGGTCAATCCAGTTTGCATCATAGACACTGAACGGATTTTGTAAGAATTTCTCTCTCTTTCACTGTCTTTGTTTTGTGGGTTTTTTAAAGTAATTTATGTTTAGAATCGGGCTTGGCTGCTTTTCCCTGCTGTGTTGATGCCGCTTTACACCCTCTTGATTCACTTGCAGAGAGATATCGATACATAGGTTTTCAGATTCTTACTAGTCAGATATATTCTTGTGTGGTGACTAGGGTGTGTTGAGTCCAGTTCACTGAGCAGGGAGTAGGCCTTGTCTATTACATATTTGGCTTATGGAGCGGTCTCTGAGCTAATTTCAAACCCTTGTTTTATGCATCACCCCACCTCACCTTTCCCGTTAAGCAGCCATAGTGTGTCTTCTAAAGGTGTGACTCTGTTCTGTTTTGTAATTCAGTTCAAGTGTAGCGATTTTGACATTCCCTCTATAAGCGATATCTTAGGATTAGTGTCTTTTTCTGTGTGACTTATTTCACTTAGAATCATCGTACCTAAATCCACTCATCATGCTGCTAACTAGCCTTATGACATTGATTTCATGGCTGAGTGATATTCCATTGTGCCAAGTACCACCATTTCTTTATCCATTTTTCTCTTTCCTGGGATATTGAAGGTGTACCGAAGCGGAGGTTCTTGGAAACAGAGCAGCCGTAAACTTTAGGGTGCCTGTGTCTTGTTGATTTTTAGTTTTCCCAATTTATACGGCCATGAGTGGAAGTGCCCTATGCTCTCTACGCTGTGTTTATTACTTGTTTCAGGACACACCGTACTCTTCTCCAGAGTGCCTGTTGGCAATTTACATCCCGCCCATCAGCGTAGCAACGCTCCCATGTCTCCATGGCCTGTCCTGCTTTTCTGGTTTTTACAGTTTGTTCAGCATGGCCCTTTTGACCGAGGGCAAGCGAGACTTCTTTGTAGCGCTGATTTGCCCTTCCGGCTTGCTTGGTTGGCCAAAAAGGGCGTATGCGTTTTTTCCTGAATATATTCAGGAAAAAACGCATACGCCCTTTTTGGCCAAGGGCATCACTTTCAACGTTTTGCCGCTTTTCATGTGCTTTAAAGGCGAGTCGAATCTCCCTCCTCAAATCTGTTTCCTGCAAATCTGCCTTGCTTTCAAATCCTCTTCGTTGCCTTCCCTCAATATATTTGTGGACGAGAGTTCTCATTTATAACTCTGCACGTTTGTGAATTGCAGTGCCCCTGAGCTCCATTTGTCTCCTCGCATTTTTGGGAGCTGGCCGCAAAAGCGCAGGATTGCTTCAGGCCCTATTTTGGTTCTGGGGGGCAGGCTGAGCCTGTGGTTCATTCTTCTTCCTGATGGGAAAATGGAGTGACCTATGCCTGTCCCAACACCTAGGGCTCGTCTCTCGTTGTTTCCGCATCTTCCCGTTCATCCTCAGGACAAATTGCAACCTGTACAATCAGGAGGTTAAAGGTGCTGATTCTCCAAGTAGGGAGATGGTTAGTCAAGCTGCTGGAATGGCGAACCCGAGCACAAGGAGAGGAGAAATGAGGTGCGTTTTAGAAACCTTTCCCGATCTCACGGCATACCATCTTCTGGGTTTCCCATGCATGTTTTGATGTAGGAAGATTCCCTTGTACCTGGAGATTTGAGACCCATGGGGTGGGTACCCCGCGGTATTACTTTAAAGTATCTGCATTTGCTCACCCAACCTCACCAATCCTCTCAGCCCCAAGAGTGTCCAGCCTTATGTCTCATCCAGCTGTGGGTCTAGATATGGTCAATCCAGGTTGCATCAGAGACCCTGAACGGATTTTGTAAGAATTTCTCTGTCTTTCACTGTCTTTGCTTTGTGGGTTTTTTAAAATAATGTATGTTTAGAATGGGGTTTGGCTGCTTTTCCCTGCTGTGTTGATGCCGCTTTACACCCTCTTGATTCACTTGCAGAGAGATATCGATACATAGGTTTTCAGATTCTTACTAGTCAGATATATTCTTGTGTGGTGACTAGGGTGTGTTGAGTCCAGTTCACTGAGCAGGGAGTAGGCCTTGTCTATTACATATTTGGCTTATGGAGCGGTCTCTGAGCTAATTTCAAACCCTTGTTTTGTGCATCACCCCACCTCACCTTTCCGGTTAAGCAGCCATAGTGTGTCTTTTAAAGGTGTGACTCTGTTCTGTTTTGTAATTCAGTTCAAGTGTAGCGATTTTGACATTCCCTGTATAAGCGATACCTTAGGAAAAGTGTCTTTTTCTGTGTGACTTATTTTACTTAGAATCATCGTACCTAAATCCACTCATTATGCTGCTAACTAGCCTTATAACATTGATTTCATGGCTGAGTGATATTCCATTGTGCCAAGTACCACCATTTCTTTATCCATTTTTCTCTTTCCTGGGATATTGAAGGTGTACCAAAGCGGAGGTTCTTGGAAACAGAGCAGCCGTAAACTTTAGGGTGCTTGTGTCTTGTTGATTTTAGTTTTCCCAATTTATACGCCCATGAGTGGAAGTGCCCTATGCTCTCTACGCTGTGTTTATTACTTGTTTCAGGACACACCGTACTCTTCTCCAGAGTGCCTGTTGGCAATTTACATCCCGCCCATCAGCGTAGCAAGGCTCCCATGTGTCCATGGCCTGTCCTGCTTTTCTGGTTTTTACAATTTGTTCAGCATGGCCCTTTTGATCGAGGGCAAGGGAGACTTCTTTGTAGCGCTGATTTGCCCTACCGGCTTGCTTGGTTGGCCAAAAAGGGCGTATGCGTTTTTTCCTGAATATATTCAGGAAAAAAAGCATACGCCCTTTTTGGCCAAGGGCATCATTGTCAACGTTTTGCCGCTTTTCATGTGCTTTAAAGGCGAGTCGAATCTACCTCCTGAAATCTGTTTCCTGCAAATCTGCCTTGCTTTCAAATCCTCTTCGTTGCCTTCCCTCAATATATTTGTGGACGAGAGTTCTCATTTATAACTCTGCACGTTTGTGAATTGCAGTTCCCCTGAGCTCCATTTGTCTCCTCGCTTTTTTGGGAGCTGGCCGCAAAAGCGCAGGATTGCTTCAGGCCCTATTTTGGTTCTGGGGTGCAGGCTGAGCCTGTGGTTCATTCTTCTTCCTGATGGGAAAATGGAGTGACCTGTGCCTGTCCCAACACCTAGGGCTAGTCTCTCGTTGGTTCCCCGTCTTCCCGTTCATCCTCAGGACAAATTGCAACCTGGACGAAACAGGAGGTTAAAGGTGCTGATTCTCCAAGTAGGGAGATGGTTAGTCAAGCGGCTGGAATTGCGAACCCGAGCACAAGGAGAGGAGAAATGAGGTGCGTTTTAGAAACCTTTCCCAATCTCACGGCATACCATCTTCTGGGTTTCCCATGCATGTTTTGATGTAGGAAGATTCCCTTGTACCTGGAGATTTGAGACCCATAGGGTGGGTACCCCGCAGTATTACTTTAAAGTATCTGCATTTGCTCACCCAACCTCACCAATCCTCTCAGCCCCAAGAGTGTCCAGCCTTATGTCTCATCCAGCTGTGGGTCTAGATATGGTCAATCCAGGTTGCATCAGAGACCCTGAACGGATTTTGTAAGAATTTCTCTCTCTTTCACTGTCTTTGCTTTGTGGGTTTTTTAAAGTAATGTATGTTTAGAATGGGTTTGGCTGCTTTTCCCTGCTGTGTTTATGCCGCTTTACACCCTCTTGATTCACTTGCAGAGAGATATCAATACATAGGTTTTCAGATTCATACTAGTCAGATATATTCTTGTGCGGTGACTAGGGGGTGTTGAGTGCAGTTCACTGAGCAGGGAGTAGGCCTTTTCTATTACATATTTGGCTTATGGAGCGGTGTCTGAGCTAATTTCAAACCCTTGTTTTATGCATCACCCCACCTCACCTTTCCGGTTAAGCAGCCATAGTGTGTCTTCTAAAGGTGTGACTCTGTTCTGTTTTGTAATTCAGTTCAAGTGTAGCGATTTTGACATTCCCTCTATAAGCGATATCTTAGGATAAGTGTCTTTTTCTGTGTGACTTATTTCACTTAGAATCATCGTACCTAAATCCACTCATCATGCTGCTAACTAGCCTTATGACATTGATTTCATGGCTGAGTGATAGTCCATTGTGCCAAGTACCACCATTTCTTTATCCATTTTTCTCTTTCCTGGGATATTGAAGGTGTACCAAAGCGGAGGTTCTTGGAAACAGAGCAGCCGTAAACTTTAGGGTGCCTGTGTCTTGTTGATTTTTAGTTTTCCCAATTTATACGCCCATGAGTGGAAGTGCCCTATGCTCTCTACGCTGTGTTTATTACTTGTTTCAGGACACACCGTACTCTTCTCCAGAGTGCCTGTTGGCAATTTACATCCCGCCCATCAGCGTAGCAAGGCTCCCATGTCTCCATGGCCTGTCCTGCTTTTCTGGTTTTTACACTTGGTTCACCATGGCCCTTTTGACCGAGGGCAAGCGAGACTTCTTTGTAGCGCTGATTTGCCCTTCCGGCTTGCTTGGTTGGCCAAAAAGGGCGTATGCGTTTTTTCCTGAATATATTCAGGAAAAAACGCATACGCCCTTTTTGGCCAAGGGCATCATTGTCAACGTTTTGCCGCTTTTCATGTGCTTTAAAGGCGAGTCGAATTTACCTCCTGAAATCTGTTTCCTGCAAATCTGCCTTGCTTTCAAATCCTCTTCGTTGCCTTCCCTCAATATATTTGTGGACGAGAGTTCTCATTTATAACTCTGCACGTTTGTGAATTGCAGTGCCCCTGAGCTCCATTTGTCTCCTCGCTTTTTTGGGAGCTGGCCGCAAAAGCGCAGGATTGCTTCAGGCCCTATTTTGGTTCTGGGGGGCAGGCTGAGCCTGTGGTTCATTCTTCTTCCTGATGGGAAAATGGAGTGACCTGTGCCTGTCCCAACACCTAGGGCTAGTCTCTCGTTGGTTGCCCGTCTTCCCGTTCATCCTCAGGACAAATTGCAACCTGGACGAAACAGGAGGTTAAAGGTGCTGATTCTCCAAGTAGGGAGATTGTTAGTCAAGCGGCTGGAATGGGGAACCCGAGCACAATGAGAGGAGAAATGAGGTGCGTTTTAGAAACCTTTCCCGATCTCACGGCATACCATCTTCTGGGTTTCCCATGCATGGTTTGATGTAGGAAGATTCCCTTGTACCTGGAGATTTGAGACCCATGGGGTGGGTACCCCGCGGTATTACTTTAAAGTATCTGCATTTGCTCACCCAACCTCACCAATCCTCTCAGCCCCAAGAGTGTCCAGCCTTATGTCTCATCCAGCTGTGGGTCTAGATATGGTCAATCCAGGTTGCATCAGAGACCCTGAACGGATTTTGTAAGAATTTCTCTCTCTTTCACTGTCTTTGTTTTGTGGGTTTTTTAAAGTAATTTATGTTTAGAATTGGGCTTGGCTGCTTTTCCGTGCTGTGTTGATGCTGCTTTACACCCTCTTGATTCACTTGCAGAGAGATATCGAGACATAGGTTTTCAGATTCTTACTAGTCAGATATATTCTTGTGTGGTGACTAGGGTGTGTTGAGTCCAGTTCACTGAGCAGGGAGTAGGCCTTGTCTATTACATATTTGGCTTATGGAGCGGTGTCTGAGCTAATTTCAAACCCTTGTTTTATGCATCACCCCACCTCACCTTTCCGGTTAAGCAGCCATAGTGTGTCTTCTAAAGTTGTGCCTCTGTTCTGTTT
The DNA here is from genome assembly GCF_028564815.1 of Eubalaena glacialis. NCBI lineage: Eukaryota > Metazoa > Chordata > Mammalia > Artiodactyla > Balaenidae > Eubalaena > Eubalaena glacialis. Next base: position 899,240 of record NW_026871426.1, read on the forward strand.
TGTAATTCAGTTCAAGTGTAGCGATTTTGACATTCCATCTCTAAGCGATATCTTAGGATAAGTGTCTTTTTCTGTGTGACTTATTTCACTTAGAATCATCGTACCTAAATCCACTCATCATGCTGCTAACTAGCCTTATGACATTGATTTCATGGCTGAGTGATATTCCATTGGGCCAAGTACCACCATTTCTTTATCCATTTTTCTCTTTCCTGGGATATTGAAGGTGTACCGAAGCGGAGATTCTTGGAAACAGAGCAGCCTTAAACGTTAGGGTGCCTGTGTCTTGCTGATTTTTAATTTTCCCAATTTATACGCCCATGAGTGGAAGTGCCCTATGCTCTCTACGCTGTGTTTATTACTTGTTTCAGGACACACCGTACTCTTCTCCAGAGTGCCTGTTGACAATTTACATCCCGCCCATCATCGTAGCAATGCTCCCATGTCTCCATGGCCTGTCCTGCTTTTCTGGTTTTTACACATTTTTCAGCATGGCCCTTTTGACCGAGGGCAAGCGAGACTTCTTTGTAGCGCTGATTTGCCCTTCAGGCTTGCTTGGTTGGCCAAAAAGGGCGTATGCTTTTTTCCTGAATATATTCAGGAAAAAACGCATACGCCCTTTTTGGCCAAGGGCATCATTGTCAAAGTTTTGCCGCTTTTCACGTGCTTTAAAGGCGAGTCGAATCTACCTCCTGAAATCTGCTTCCTGCAAATCTGCCTTGCTTTCAAATCCTCTTCGTTGCCTTCCCTCAATATATTTGTGGACGAGAGTTCTCATTTATAACTCTGCACGTTTGTGAATTGCAGTGCCCCTGAGCTCCATTTGTCTCCTCGCTTTTTTGGGAGCTGGCCGCAAAAGCGCAGGATTGCTTCAGGCCCTATTTTGGTTCTGGGGGGCAGGCTGAGCCTGTGGTTCATTCTTCTTCCTGATGGGAAAATGGAGTGACCTGTGCCTGTCCCAACACCTAGGGCTAGTCTCTCGTTGGTTCCCCGTCTTCCCGTTCATCCTCAGGACAAATTGCAACCTGGACGAAACAGGAGGTTAAAGGTGCTGATTCTCCAAGTAGGGAGATGGTTAGTCAAGCGGCTGGAATGGCGAACCCGAGCACAAGGAGAGGAGAAATGAGGTGCGTTTTAGAAACCTTTCCCGATCTCACGGCATACCATCTTCTGGGTTTCCCATGCATGTTTTGATGTAGGAAGATTCCCTTGTACCTGGAGATTTGAGACCCATGGGGTGGGTACCCCGCGGTATTACTTTAAAGTATCTGCATTTGCTCACCCAACCTCACCAATCCTCTCAGCCCCAAGAGTGTCCAGCCTTATGTCTCATCCAGCTGTGGGTCTAGATATGGTCAATCCAGGTTGCATCATAGACCCTGAACGGATTTTGTAAGAATTTCTCTCTCTTTCACTGTCTTTGTTTTGTGGGTTTTTTAAAGTAATTTATGTTTAGAATCGGGCTTGGCTGCTTTTCCCTGCTGTGTTGATGCCGCTTTACACCCTCTTGATTCACTTGCAGAGAGATATCGAGACATAGGTTTTCAGATTCTTACTAGTCAGATATATTCTTGTGTGGTGACTAGGGTGTGTTGAGTCCACTTCACTGAGCAGGGGGTAGGCCTTGTCTATTACATATTTGGCTTATGGAGCGGTGTCTGAGCTAATTTCAAACCCTTGTTTTATGCATCACCCCACCTCACCTTTCCCGTTAAGCAGCCATAGTGTGTCTTCTAAAGGTGTGACTCTGTTCTGTTTTGTAATTCAGTTCAAGTGTAGCGATTTTGACATTCCCTCTATAAGCGATATCTTAGGATAAGTTTTTTTTTCTGTGTGACTTATTTCACTTAGAATCATCGTACCTAAATCCACTCATCATGCTGCTAACTAGCCTTATGACATTGATTTCATGGCTGAGTGATATTCCATTGTGCCAAGTACCACCATTTGTTTATCCATTTTTCTCTTTCCTGGAATATTGAAGGTGTACCGAAGCGGAGGTTCTTGGAAACAGAGCAGCCGTAAACTTTAGGGTGCCTGTGTCTTGTTGATTTTTAGTTTTCCCAATTTATACGCCCATGAGTGGAAGTGCCCTATGCTCTCTACGCTGTGTTTATTACTTGTTTCAGGACACACCGTACTCTTCTCCAGAGTGCCTGTTGGCAATTTACATCCCGCCCATCAGCGTAGCAAGGCTCCCATGTCTCCATGGCCTGTCCTGCTTTTCTGGTTTTTACACTTGGTTCAGCATGGCCCTTTTGACCGAGGGCAAGCGAGACTTCTTTGTAGCGCTGATTTGCCCTTCCGGCTTGCTTGGTTGGCCAAAAAGGGCGTATGCGTTTTTTCCTGAATATATTCAGGAAAAAACGCATACGCCCTTTTTGCCAAGGGCATCATTGTCAACGTTTTGCCGCTTTTCATGTGCTTTAAAGGCGAGTCGAATCTACCTCCTGAAATCTGTTTCCTGCAAATCTGCCTTGCTTTCAAATCCTCTTCGTTGCCTTCCCTCAATATATTTGTGGACGAGAGTTCTCATTTATAACTCTGCACGTTTGTGAATTGCAGTGCCCCTGAGCTCCATTTGTCTCCTCGCTTTTTTGGGAGCTGGCCGCAAAAGCGCAGGATTGCTTCAGGCCCTATTTTGGTTCTGGGGGGCAGGCTGAGCCTGTGGTTCATTCTTCTTCCTGATGGGAAAATGGAGTGACCTGTGCCTGTCCCAACACCTAGGGCTAGTCTCTCGTTGGTTCCCCGTCTTCCCGTTCATCCTCAGGACAAATTGCAACCTGGACGAAACAGGAGGTTAAAGGTGCTGATTCTCCAAGTAGGGAGATGGTTAGTCAAGCGACTGGAATGGCGAACCCGAGCACAAGGAGAGGAGAAATGAGGTGCGTTTTAGAAACCTTTCCCGATCTCACGGCATACCATCTTCTGGGTTTCCCATGCATGTTTTGATGTAGGAAGATTCCCTTGTACCTGGAGATTTGAGACCCATGGGGTGGGTACCCCGCGGTATTACTTTAAAGTATCTGCATTTGCTCACCCAACCTCACCAATCCTCTCAGCCCCAAGTGTGTCCAGCCTTATGTCTCATCCAGCTGTGGGTCTAGATATGGTCAATCCAGGTTGCATCAGAGACCCTGAACGGATTTTGTAAGAATTTCTCTCTCTTTCACTGTCTTTGTTTTGTGGGTTTTTTAAAGTAATGTATGTTTAGAATGGGGTTTGGCTGCTTTTCCCTGCTGTGTTTATGCCGCTTTACACCCTCTTGATTCACTTGCAGAGAGATATCAATACATAGGTTTTCAGATTCATACTAGTCAGATATATTCTTGTGCGGTGACTAGGGGGTGTTGAGTCCAGTTCACTGAGCAGGGAGTAGGCCTTGTCTATTACATATTTGGCTTATGGAGCGGTCTCTGAGCTAATTTCAAACCCTTGTTTTATGCATCACCTCACCTCACCTTTCCGGTTAAGCAGCCATAGTGTGTCTTCTAAAGTTGTGCCTCTGTTCTGTTTTGTAATTCAGTTCAAGTGTAGCGATTTTGACATTCCTTCTATAAGCGATAACTTAGGATAAGTGCCTTTTTCTGTGTGACTTATTTCACTTAGAATCATCGTACCTAAATCCACTCATCATGCTGCTAACTAGCCTTATGACATTGATTTCATGGCTGAGTGATATTCCATTGTGCCATGTACCACCATTTCTTTATCCATTTTTCTTTTCCTGGGATATTGAAGGTGTACCGAAGCGGAGGTTCTTGGAAACAGAGCAGCCGTAAAGTTTGGGGTGCCTGTGTCTTGTTTACTTTTAGTTTTCCCAATTTATACGCCCATGAGTGGAAGTGCCCTATGCTCTCAACGCTGTGTTTATTACTTGTTTCAGGACACACCGTACTCTTCTCCAGAGGGCCTGTTGGCAATTTACATCCCGCCCATCAGCGTACCAAGGCTCCCATGTCTCCATGGCCTGTCCTGCTTTTCTGGTTTTTACACTTGGTTCAGCATGGCCCTTTTGACCGAGGGCAAGTGAGACTTCTTTGTAGCGCTGATTTGCTCTTCCGGCTTGCTTGGTTGGCCAAGAAGGGCGTATGCGTTTTTTCCTGAATATATTCAGGAAAAAACGCATACGCCCTTTTTGGCCAAGGGCATCATTGTCAACGTTTTGCCGTTTTTCATGAGCTTTTAAGGCGAGTCGAATCTACCTCCTGAAATCTGTTTCCTGCAAATCTGCCTTGCTTTCAAATCCTCTTCGTTGCCTTCCCTCAATATATTTGTGGACGAGAGTTCTCATTTATAACTCTGCACGTTTGTGAATTGCAGTGCCCCTGAGCTCCATTTGTCTCCTCGCTTTTTTGGGAGCTGGCCGCAAAAGCGCAGGATTGCTTCAGGCCCTATTTTGGTTCTGGGGGGCAGGCTGAGCCTGTGGTTCATTCTTCTTCCTGATGGGAAAATGGAGTGACCTGTGCCTGTCCCAACACCTAGGGCTAGTCTCTCGTTGGTTCCCCATCTTCCCGTTCATCCTCAGGACAAATTGCAACCTGGACGAAACAGGAGGTTAAAGGTGCTGATTCTCCAAGTAGGGAGATGGTTAGTCAAGCGGCTGGAATGGCGAACCTGAGCACAAGGAGAGGAGAAATGAGGTGCGTTTTAGAAACCTTTCCCGATCTCACGGCATACCATCTTCTGGGTTTCCCATGCATGTTTTGATGTAGGAAGATTCCCTTGTACCTGGAGATTTGAGACCCATGGGGTGGGTACCCCGCGGTATTACTTTAAAGTATCTGCATTTGCTCACCCAACCTCACCAATCCTCTCAGCCCCAAGAGTGTCCAGCCTTATGTCTCATCCAGCTGTGGGTCTAGATATGGTCAATCCAGGTTGCATCAGAGACCCTGAACGGATTTTGTAAGAATTTCTATCTCTTTCACTGTCTTTGCTTTGTGGGTTTTTTAAAGTAATGTATGTTTAGAATGGGGTTTGGCTGCTTTTCCCTGCTGTGTTTATGCCGCTTTACACCCTCTTGATTCACTTGCAGAGAGATATCAATACATAGGTTTTCAGATTCATACTAGTCAGATATATTCTTGTGCGGTGACTAGGGGGTGTTGAGTCCAGTTCACTGAGCAGGGAGTAGGCCTTGTCTATTACATATTTGGCTTATGGAGCGGTGTCTGAGCTAATTTCAAACCCTTGTTTTATGCATCACCCCACCTCACCTTTCCGGTTAAGCAGCCATAGTGTGTCTTCTAAAGTTGTGCCTCTGTTCTGTTTTGTAATTCAGTTCAAGTGTAGCGATTTTGACATTCCCTCTCTAAGCGATATCTTAGGATAAGTGTCTTTTTCTGTGTGACTTATTTCACTTAGAATCATCGTACCTAAATCCACTCATCATGCTGCTAACTAGCCTTATGACATTGATTTCATGGCTGAGTGATATTCCATTGGGCCAAGTACCACCATTTCTTTATCCATTTTGCTCTTTCCTGGGATATTGAAGGTGTACCGAAGCGGAGATTCTTGGAAACAGAGCAGCCGTAAACGTTTGGGTGCCTGTGTCTTGCTGATTTTTAGTATTCCCAATTTATACGCCCATGAGTGGAAGTGCCCTATGCTCTCTACGCTGTGTTTATTACTTGTTTCAGGACACACCGTACTCTTCTCCAGAGTGCCTGTTGACAATTTACATCCCGCCCATCAGCGTAGCAACGCTCCCATGTCTCCATGGCCTGTCCTGCTTTTCTGGTTTTTACACATTTTTCAGCATGGCCCTTTTGACCGAGGGCAAGCGAGACTTCTTTGTAGCGCTGATTTGCCCTTCAGGCTTGCTTGGTTGGCCAAAAAGGGCGTATGCGTTTTTTCCTGAATATATTCAGGAAAAAACGCATACGCCCTTTTTGGCCAAGGGCATCATTGTCAACGTTTTGCCGCTTTTCACGTGCTTTAAAGGCGAGTCGAATCTACCTCCTGAAATCTGTTTCCTGCAAATCTGCCTTGCTTTCAAATCCTCTTCGTTGCCTTCCCTCAATATATTTGTGGACGAGAGTTCTCATTTAAAACTCTGCACGTTTGTGAATTGCAGTGCCCCTGAGCTCCATTTGTCTCCTCGCTTTTTTGGGAGCTGGCCGCAAAAGCGCAGGATTGCTTCAGGCCCTATTTTGGTTCTGGGGGGCAGGCTGAGCCTGTGGTTCATTCTTCTTCCTGATGGGAAAATGGAGTGACCTGTGCCTGTCCCAACACCTAGGGCTAGTCTCTCGTTGGTTCCCCGTCTTCCCGTTCATCCTCAGGACAAATTGCAACCTGGACGAAACAGGAGGTTAAAGGTGCTGATTCTCCAAGTAGGGAGATGGTTAGTCAAGCGGCTGGAATGGCGAACCCGAGCACAAGGAGAGGAGAAATGAGGTGCGTTTTAGAAACCTTTCCCGATCTCACGGCATACCATCTTCTGGGTTTCCCATGCATGTTTTGATGTAGGAAGATTCCCTTGTACCTGGAGATTTGAGACCCATGGGGTGGGTACCCCGCGGTATTACTTTAAAGTATCTGCATTTGCTCACCCAACCTCACCAATCCTCTCAGCCCCAAGAGTGTCCAGCCTTATGTCTCATCCCGCTGTGGGTCTAGATATGGTCAATCCAGGTTGCATCAGAGACGCTGAACGGATTTTGTAAGAATTTCTCTCTCTTTCACTGTCTTTGTTTTGTGGGTTTTTTAAAGTAATGTATGTTTAGAATGGGGTTTGGCTGCTTTTCCCTGCTGTGTTTATGCCGCTTTACACCCTCTTGATTCACTTGCAGAGAGATATCAATACATAGGTTTTCAGATTCATACTAGTCAGATATATTCTTGTGCGGTGACTAGGGGGTGTTGAGTCCAGTTCACTGAGCAGGGAGTAGGCCTTGTCTATTACATATTTGGCTTATGGAGCGGTCTCTGAGCTAATTTCAAACCCTTGTTTTATGCATCACCTCACCTCACCTTTCCGGTTAAGCAGCCATAGTGTGTCTTCTAAAGTTGTGCCTCTGTTCTGTTTTGTAATTCAGTTCAAGTGTAGCGATTTTGACATTCCTTCTATAAGCGATAACTTAGGATAAGTGCCTTTTTCTGTGTGACTTATTTCACTTAGAATCATCGTACCTAAATCCACTCATCATGCTGCTAACTAGCCTTATGACATTGATTTCATGGCTGAGTGATATTCCATTGTGCCATGTACCACCATTTCTTTATCCATTTTTCTTTTCCTGGGATATTGAAGGTGTACCGAAGCGGAGGTTCTTGGAAACAGAGCAGCCGTAAAGTTTGGGGTGCCTGTGTCTTGTTTACTTTTAGTTTTCCCAATTTATACGCCCATGAGTGGAAGTGCCCTATGCTCTCAACGCTGTGTTTATTACTTGTTTCAGGACACACCGTACTCTTCTCCAGAGGGCCTGTTGGCAATTTACATCCCGCCCATCAGCGTACCAAGGCTCCCATGTCTCCATGGCCTGTCCTGCTTTTCTGGTTTTTACACTTGGTTCAGCATGGCCCTTTTGACCGAGGGCAAGTGAGACTTCTTTGTAGCGCTGATTTGCTCTTCCGGCTTGCTTGGTTGGCCAAGAAGGGCGTATGCGTTTTTTCCTGAATATATTCAGGAAAAAACGCATACGCCCTTTTTGGCCAAGGGCATCATTGTCAACGTTTTGCCGTTTTTCATGAGCTTTTAAGGCGAGTCGAATCTACCTCCTGAAATCTGTTTCCTGCAAATCTGCCTTGCTTTCAAATCCTCTTCGTTGCCTTCCCTCAATATATTTGTGGACGAGAGTTCTCATTTATAACTCTGCACGTTTGTGAATTGCAGTGCCCCTGAGCTCCATTTGTCTCCTCGCTTTTTTGGGAGCTGGCCGCAAAAGCGCAGGATTGCTTCAGGCCCTATTTTGGTTCTGGGGGGCAGGCTGAGCCTGTGGTTCATTCTTCTTCCTGATGGGAAAATGGAGTGACCTGTGCCTGTCCCAACACCTAGGGCTAGTCTCTCGTTGGTTCCCCATCTTCCCGTTCATCCTCAGGACAAATTGCAACCTGGACGAAACAGGAGGTTAAAGGTGCTGATTCTCCAAGTAGGGAGATGGTTAGTCAAGCGGCTGGAATGGCGAACCTGAGCACAAGGAGAGGAGAAATGAGGTGCGTTTTAGAAACCTATCCCGATCTCACGGCATACCATCTTCTGGGTTTCCCATGCATGTTTTGATGTAGGAAGATTCCCTTGTACCTGGAGATTTGAGACCCATGGGGTGGGTACCCCGCGGTATTACTTTAAAGTATCTGCATTTGCTCACCCAACCTCACCAATCCTCTCAGCCCCAAGAGTGTCCAGCCTTATGTCTCATCCAGCTGTGGGTCTAGATATGGTCAATCCAGGTTGCATCAGAGACCCTGAACGGATTTTGTAAGAATTTCTATCTCTTTCACTGTCTTTGCTTTGTGGGTTTTTTAAAGTAATGTATGTTTAGAATGGGGTTTGGCTGCTTTTCCCTGCTGTGTTTATGCCGCTTTACACCCTCTTGATTCACTTGCAGAGAGATATCAATACATAGGTTTTCAGATTCATACTAGTCAGATATATTCTTGTGCGGTGACTAGGGGGTGTTGAGTCCAGTTCACTGAGCAGGGAGTAGGCCTTGTCTATTACATATTTGGCTTATGGAGCGGTGTCTGAGCTAATTTCAAACCCTTGTTTTATGCATCACCCCACCTCACCTTTCCGGTTAAGCAGCCATAGTGTGTCTTCTAAAGTTGTGCCTCTGTTCTGTTTTGTAATTCAGTTCAAGTGTAGCGATTTTGACATTCCCTCTCTAAGCGATATCTTAGGATAAGTGTCTTTTTCTGTGTGACTTATTTCACTTAGAATCATCGTACCTAAATCCACTCATCATGCTGCTAACTAGCCTTATGACATTGATTTCATGGCTGAGTGATATTCCATTGGGCCAAGTACCACCATTTCTTTATCCATTTTGCTCTTTCCTGGGATATTGAAGGTGTACCGAAGCGGAGATTCTTGGAAACAGAGCAGCCGTAAACGTTTGGGTGCCTGTGTCTTGCTGATTTTTAGTATTCCCAATTTATACGCCCATGAGTGGAAGTGCCCTATGCTCTCTACGCTGTGTTTATTACTTGTTTCAGGACACACCGTACTCTTCTCCAGAGTGCCTGTTGACAATTTACATCCCGCCCATCAGCGTAGCAACGCTCCCATGTCTCCATGGCCTGTCCTGCTTTTCTGGTTTTTACACATTTTTCAGCATGGCCCTTTTGACCGAGGGCAAGCGAGACTTCTTTGTAGCGCTGATTTGCCCTTCAGGCTTGCTTGGTTGGCCAAAAAGGGCGTATGCGTTTTTTCCTGAATATATTCAGGAAAAAACGCATACGCCCTTTTTGGCCAAGGGCATCATTGTCAACGTTTTGCCGCTTTTCACGTGCTTTAAAGGCGAGTCGAATCTACCTCCTGAAATCTGTTTCCTGCAAATCTGCCTTGCTTTCAAATCCTCTTCGTTGCCTTCCCTCAATATATTTGTGGACGAGAGTTCTCATTTATAACTCTGCACGTTTGTGAATTGCAGTGCCCCTGAGCTCCATTTGTCTCCTCGCTTTTTTGGGAGCTGGCCGCAAAAGCGCAGGATTGCTTCAGGCCCTATTTTGGTTCTGGGGGGCAGGCTGAGCCTGTGGTTCATTCTTCTTCCTGATGGGAAAATGGAGTGACCTGTGCCTGTCCCAACACCTAGGGCTAGTCTCTCGTTGGTTCCCCGTCTTCCCGTTCATCCTCAGGACAAATTGCAACCTGGACGAAACAGGAGGTTAAAGGTGCTGATTCTCCAAGTAGGGAGATGGTTAGTCAAGCGGCTGGAATGGCGAACCCGAGCACAAGGAGAGGAGAAATGAGGTGCGTTTTAGAAACCTTTCCCGATCTCACGGCATACCATCTTCTGGGTTTCCCATGCATGTTTTGATGTAGGAAGATTCCCTTGTACCTGGAGATTTGAGACCCATGGGGTGGGTACCCCGCGGTATTACTTTAAAGTATCTGCATTTGCTCACCCAACCTCACCAATCCTCTCAGCCCCAAGAGTGTCCAGCCTTATGTCTCATCCCGCTGTGGGTCTAGATATGGTCAATCCAGGTTGCATCAGAGACGCTGAACGGATTTTGTAAGAATTTCTCTCTCTTTCACTGTCTTTGTTTTGTGGGTTTTTTAAAGTACTTTACGTTTAGAATGGGGCTTGGCTGCTTTTCCATGCTGTGTTTATGCCGCTTTACACCCTCTTGATTCACTTGCAGAGAGATATCGATACATAGATTTTCAGAATCTTACTAGTCAGATATATTCTTGTGTGGTGACTAGGGTGTGTTGAGTCCAGTTCACTGAGCAGGGAGTAGGCCTTGTCTATTACATATTTGGCTTATGGAGCGGTCTCTGAGCTAATTTCAAACCCTTGTTTTATGCATCACCCCACCTCACCTTTCCCATTAAGCAGCCATAGTGTGTCTTCTAAAGGTGTGACTCTCTTCTGTTTTGTAATTCAGTTCAAGTGTAGCGATTTTGACATTCCCTCTATAAGCGATATCTTAGGATTAGTGTCTTTTTCTGTGTGACTTATTTCACTTAGAATCATCGTACCTAAATCCACTCATCATGCTGCTAACTAGCCTTATGACATTGATTTCATAGCTGAGTGATATTCCATTGTGCCAAGTACCACCATTTCTTTATCCATTTTTCTCTTTCCTGGGATATTGAAGGTGTACCGAAGCGGAGGTTCTTGGAAACAGAGCAGCCGTAAACTTTAGGGTGCCTGTGTCTTGTTGATTTTTAGTTTTCCCAATTTATGCGCCCATGAGTGGAAGTGCCCTATGCTCTCTACGCTGTGTTTATTACTTGTTTCAGGACACACCGTACTCTTCTCCAGAGTGCCTGTTGGCAATTTACATCCCGCCATCAGCGTAGCAAGGCTCCCATGTCTCCATGGCCTGTCCTGCTTTTCTGGTTTTTACCATTTGTTCAGCATGGCCTTTTTGACCGAGGGCAAAAGAGACTTCTTTGTAGCGCTGATTTGCCCTTCCGGCTTGCTTGGTTGGCCTAAAAGGGCGTATGCGTTTTTTCCTGAATATATTCAGGAAATAACGTATACGCCCTTTTTGGCCAAGGGCATCATTGTCAACGTTTTGCCGCTTTTCATGTGCTTTAAAGGCGAGTCGAATCTACCTCCTGAAATCTGTTTCCTGCAAATCTGCCTTGCTTTCAAATCCTCTTCGTTGCCTTCCCTCAATATATTTGTGGACGAGAGTTCTCATTTATAACTCTGCACGTTTGTGAATTGCAGTGCCCCTGAGCTCCATTTGTCTCCTCGCATTTTTGGGAGCTGGCCGCAAAAGCGCAGGATTGCTTCAGGCCCTATTTTGGTTCTGGGGGGCAGGCTGAGCCTGTGGTTCATTCTTCTTCCTGATGGGAAAATGGAGTGACCTGTGCCTGTCCCAACACCTAGGGCTAGTCTCTCGTTGGTTCCCCGTCTTTCCGTTCATCCTCAGGACAAATTGCAACCTGTACAATCAGGAGGTTAAAGGTGCTGATTCTCCAAGTAGGGAGATGGTTAGTCAAGCGGCTGGAATGGCGAACCCGAGCACAAGGAGAGGAGAAATGAGGTGCGTTTTAGAAACCTTTCCCGATCTCATGGCATACCATCTTCTGGGTTTCCCATGCATGTTTTGATGTAGGAAGATGCCCTTGTACCTGGAGATTTGAGACCCATGGGGTGTGTTCCCCGCAGTGTTACTTTAAAGTATCTGCGTTTGCTCACCCAACCTCACCAATCCTCTCAGCCCCAAGAGTGTCCAGCCTTATGTCTCATCCAGCTGTGGGTCTAGATATGGTCAATCCAGGTTGCATCAGAGACCCTGAACGGATTTTGTTAGAATTTCTCTCTCTTTCACTGTCTTTGTTTTGTGGGTTTTTTAAAGTAATGTATGTTTAGAATGGGGTTTGGCTGCTTTTCCCTGCTGTGTTTATGCCGCTTTACACCCTCTTGATTCACTTGCAGAGAGATATCGATACATAGGTTTTCAGATTCTTACTAGTCAGATATATTCTTGTGTGGTGACTAGGGTGTGTTGAGTCCAGTTCACTGAGCAGGGAGTAGGCCTTGTCTATTACATATTTGGCTTATGGAGCGGTGTCTGAGCTAATTTCAAACCCTTGTTTTATGCATCACCCCACCTCACCTTTCCCGTTAAGCAGCCATAGTGTGTCTTCTAAAGTTGTGACTCTGTTCTGTTTTGTAATTCAGTTCAAGTGTAGCGATTTTGACATTCCCTCTATAAGCGATATCTTAGGATAAGTGTCTTTTTCTGTGTGACTTATTTCACTTAGAATCATCGTACCTAAATCCACTCATCATGCTGCTAACTAGCCTTATGACATTGATTTCATGGTTGAGTGATATTCCATTGTGCCAAGTACCACCATTTCTTTATCCATTTTTCTCTTTCCTGGGATATTGAAGGTGTACCGAAGCGGAGGTGCTTGGCAACAGAGCAGCCGTAAAATTTGGGGTGCCTGTGTCTTGTTGATTTTTACTTTTCCCAATTTATACGCCCATGAGTGGAAGTGCCCTCTGCTCTCTACGCTGTGTTTATTACTTGTTTCAGGACACACCGTACTCTTCTCCAGAGTGCCTGTTGGCAATTTACATCCCGCCCATCAGCGTAGCAACGCTCCCATGTCTCCATGGCCTGTCCTGCTTTTCTGGGTTTTACAGTTTGTTCAGCATGGCCCTTTTGACCGAGGGCAAGCGAGACTTCTTTGTAGCGCTGATTTGCCCTTCCGGCTTGCTCTGTTGGCCAAAAAGGGCGTATACGTTTTTTCCTGAATACATTCAGGAAAAAACGCATACGCCCTTTTTGGCCAAGGGCATCATTGTCAACGTTTTGCTGCTTTTCATGTGCTTTAAAGGCGAGTCGAATCTCCCTCCTGAAATCTGTTTCCTGCAAATCTGCCTTGCTTTCAAATCCTCTTCGTTGCCTTCCCTCAATATATTTGTGGACGAGAGTTCTCATTTATAACTCTGCACGTTTGTGAATTGCAGTGCCCCTGAGCTCCATTTGTCTCCTCGCATTTTTGGGAGCTGGCCGCAAAAGCGCAGGATTGCTTCAGGCCCTATTTTGGTTCTGGGGGGCAGGCTGAGCCTGTGGTTCATTCTTCTTCCTGATGGGAAAATGGAGTGACCTATGCCTGTCCCAACACCTAGGGGTCGTCTCTCGTTGTTTCCGCATCTTCCCGTTCATCCTCAGGACAAATTGCAACCTGTACAATCAGGAGGTTAAAGGTGCTGATTCTCCAAGTAGGGAGATGGTTAGTCAAGCTGCTGGAATGGCGAACCCGAGCACAAGGAGAGGAGAAATGAGGTGCGTTTTAGAAACCTTTCCCGATCTCACGGCATACCATCTTCTGGGTTTCCCATGCATGTTTTGATGTAGGAAGATTCCCTTGTACCTGGAGATTTGAGACCCATGGGGTGGGTACCCCGCGGTATTACTTTAAAGTATCTGCGTTTGCTCACCCAACCTCACCAATCCTCTCAGCCCCAAGAGTGTCCAGCCTTATGTCTCATCCAGCTGTGGGTCTAGATATGGTCAATCCAGGTTGCATCAGAGACCCTGAACGGATTTTGTAAGAATTTCTCTCTCTTTCACTGTCTTTGCTTTGTGGGTTTTT